>NC_090921.1:164659758-164964811 GCF_040938575.1 Ambystoma mexicanum
CCTGTGTAGTACAGACCTCTACCAAAGGTTGGGTTCCTATTGCCAGGATGTCAGGGTTGTTGTAGTGCACCCAAAGGGTACTGCATACAATCTTTCCTAACAACAAGCATTTTCCCAAGGATGAGTCTAATACAGCCCCGATGTACTGGAGCTGCTGGGAAGGTGTAATCTGTGACTTCCTGAAATTGAGGGAGAAGCCCAGTCTGTGGAGGGAGTAGCAGGTGACCGAGATGATCCAAGGCTTGCTCAGGAGAATGCGCCCTGGTCAGCCAATCGTCCAGGTAGGGGTAGACATGAATCCCCCCTCTCCTTAGATGCGCTGCCACCACCACCATCAGTTTGGTGAAAACCCTCGGGGCTTAGGTCAACCCGAATGGCAGGACTCAAAACTAATGGTGCGAGCTGCCAATGGCGAACCTCAGGTATTTTCTGTGCTTCAGATGGATTGGCACATGAAAATAAGGATCCTGAAGGTCCAATGACACTACCCAATCCTGTAATTGGAGGGCCTGAAGGAGTAGGAGAAGTATCTCAAATCCAAGATGGGTCTCAATCCCCAGTCTTTCTTGGGGATAAAAAGATATGGTGAATATCAACCCTTGTTGTTCTCCGCTACAGGTACTGGTTCTATAGCACCTTTCTCTAGCAGGGTTAATATTTCCTGCACAAGGGGTGGATCTGGAATCCTCAAAGAGCGTTTCCCTGATGGGTTGGTATGAGGTTGCGTTATGAATGGGAGGCAGTACCTTGGGCTATAGTCTCCAGAGCCCAAGCATCTGAAGTAATGGCTCGCCATTCTTCGAGATGGTGAGACAGTCTGCCCCCAAAAGTGGCAAGTGTCGCAAGCTCTCAAAGTGGTTTTGAAGCAGTTGCCGCAGCTGCTGATGGCAAGGTAGCTGGAGCTGGCTTGGCACCTCTACCTCATCCACCACAAGGGAACTTCCGCTGGCCTCTTTCTCTCGCTTTTCCAAATGAGGAATAGTAGTGAAATCACCACCCCATCCACGGCTGTCCCGCCAGACGAAAAGTCTGAGGTTGCCTAACAGCAGCCCCTAAAGATTTGGCGGCCGCCTTTGAGGTCTGCAACCTCTCAAGGCTCTCGTCAGCCTTGCTGCCAAAAAAGTGAGACCTGTAAAATGGCATGTTGAGAAGGTGAGCCTGCACATCTGGTGCAACCACGCAAATCTGCGCATCACAGTGCTTGTGGCCATGGACCTGCTGATGCTATCCGTAGTGCCCAATCCAGACTGAATGGACTCCCACATGGCTTTCTGGCCATCCTTAATAGCCAGGAAGCCGTTCCTTTCATCCCCTTCTGGAATATGCTCCGCCGCTATAGATATGCACTCCGACAGAGTGTACGAAAACTTTGCTAAGGCACATGTGGAGTTGGCCAACTTCAGGGCCATACTGAAAATATGTTGCGTGCCCATCCATCCACAAGCTTGTAGTCCCCATCAGAGGGGATGGTAGGGTACACTGCCTTGTTTGAGGTAGCCGTGGCTGCCTGGACCACCAGACTCTCCGGAGTGAAGTGTTTGGACAGATAGCCAGGGTCCCAACTGTAAGGGAAGTATTTCCTTGTAAGGGATTTGTCCACCGCCGTATTGGTGTCCGGAGTCTCCCAATTTCTGGCCACCCTTTTTTGCAGAGCCACATGGAATGGTAACATAGGATCTGTCGGTGGTCCTTGGTCTAGAATATCAGTCAGATCATCCAGGAACAAACTATACCGGGGTCTAGCCCAGCCTAAATACTGCACCACCCTAGACATCAGTTGCCGGTATGAGGAGTCCGCGTGCTCCCCAGGTTCTGGCCTGCCGAACTCCAATTCAGGAGAATTATCAATGCCACTGGCATTATGTAAGGTATCACAAAGATCTTCCACCTTGCTCTCCTCTGAAATGAGGCATTCCAGGACATTGGGGGTTCCATACTGGGCCCAAAAGGGGCATCCTCCCCAATCTGATCTTTCCTCATCCTCAAAAATGGAAGAGAGGGATTTGAAAAAATCCTTCTTTGGCAGAAGAGTCAAATGAACTTCTGCACCAGGAAGTGGCAGAAAGTGGACTGTGATTGCCAATCTGCTTCCTCGTAGAAGCTGCATTTCCGCCAGGAGGAAGGTATTTAATGCAACACACCGCAACGCGATTCATCTTGAGCAAAGTAACTATTTCTAGGAGTACTGCCTTGTTCCACGTACAGAACCTCCGCCCAGCTCCATGTGACGTAGCAATTTTAGGATTCAAACTTACCTTGCTAACGTCTCCAATTCTGTGTCTTTTGTTATAGAACCCTCTCATTGGTCTGGAGACTGAGTCCCCGCCCCCCTCTGCCCACTGAGGAGAACGCTGAAATACTTCCAGATCAGCGCACCAGGAAGTTGCAGAAAGTGGACTGTTGACTGTTCACTGTGTGCTGGGCGCCGATCGAGGAACATTTTTGCACTTCCCTGTTGGACTAGCAGGGTGGTGGGTAAGTAGGCATCTCTCTTTTCACATCATACTTTGGAATGCATTGTTACTTAAACTGTGTTCTGTGACACTGGTTTGACTAATGGCATCGGGTTTGCACAGCGGTCACCTGACTAACATGCCCGTTAACAAAATTGTCAATGTTTATGCATTGATATGCAGCGGATACACTGCATACCCTGGATCAGCATCTATGGGTGCGATGTGTGTGCCGACAGATGGCAATACAACAGCTATGGAAACCGAATGCTAGGCAGTGAGTATGAATCACCCAGTTAGCATAGTTGAAGGTAACAACGCTGCCAGTCTGTCAAATTTTCCACCTAAAACAGCAAAGGAGGATAATGTTTTAAATGACATTAATATAGCATCTAATGGTAGACGGGATATTATGGTATTATGGATAGTTCTATTTTGGAGGGTGATATCAGCAGTTCCAAATAGGGTGATGGATCGGCGCAGATTTTTTAATTAAACAAACGCATTCAGGCTTCCATTGTTGCTTTAACCCCACTAATAGACGAGAAATTGTTATGTGATCTAAATACTAGTCCCATATCTCCAGCTCTGTCGCGACTGCCTGTTCTGAACTCTAAGGATTCTCCAAGTGATGTCAGTCTGCAGCCTTTCCCCTACTTTAAGGAAAGAGCCCCGTCCTTGCCATCAGCACAGCCGTTACAATCCAATTGTATTGAAGCTGATTCTAATTTTGTTCGCAGTGACTCACAGGAAGAAGGCGGCATTGACATACCTCACAACATATCACCCTTCAAGTCCATATTCCTTTCCGGTTATCATAAGGATTCTTGACAAAATCATGATTTCACACATGGAATTGCGTGAAATGAAGGCCACCTCGAATGAGATCCTGTTGAAACTCAATCGCCTCAAGGGCTTTATGTTAGCCAAAGAGACATTTCCTTCTGTGCTCTGCCCATGTGCTGTCAGTAATCATCAGATATCGGACAGCCTGGGTAGACCTCTCCTTGTAGCGAAAGATTCCCAATGTTACATCCCAAATGAAAATAATATGCTCTTGGGAGTAACTGAAGGGCAATCAGGATCCCCGCACGTTACCTTGGCTGTATCTTAAGGATGGTACTGATATCGATTCCATCAGGCATAATATCAGAGAGATTAAACTTGCCTTAAATATAAAATCATCCGCTCCCAAGCCTGATAACATGCCCAGACCTCCTGATAGTCCATCAGTCCTGCTACAAATTATGGAGGAACATGCTGCAGATGAAATAAATGATGGGAAAAAAAACTATAAAACTATGTTTGTCTCAAGGCATATTAGAAACATGTATTTGAAAGCCAAAAAACGTGCTGATAAACGCAAGGAAAACAAACATATGTTAACAAAAGATGGTAATCCATCTGGCGATAAGGATGCAGATCAAGATGTGAGAGGTACATCACCTTCCCCTCAGGAAGACAACATCATTGATGTAGACCAACTGAGGAAAGCCGCGCACTTTTATTGCATCCTTTATCTCTGAAAATAATAATAAAAAAAAGAAAGATATTTGCAAAGAACCCCTTAGCAACCATCAAAGTGATAACCAGCCTACTAACCCTAACATTACTAATTTGGTACCTAAAAGCAAACCTCTGAAAAATACTAGTTCTCCTAGTATACAGGATGGGGTGGCACCTGATTCCAAACATGAACCCATGAAAATTGGATTGGGCAACTATTTTCCATCTAGGGGTACAAAATCTACCTCGAAGATGGCGAATAAAAGACAAGACGCGGATATTGAAGTAATAACTAACCCTATGGGACCCTTGGTCTCTAAGCTTAATGACAATTCTACCATAGGAACTACGGCCAGTTCATCATATGCTGATGCCTGTAGCTCTGATCCGCTTGTCACAAAACCAACGCATCAGCTCACTAAGAATGATTATGTGATTGTTTGGGCCTAGGTAAGCGCATAGATCTTTGCTTTCCACCAAAAAACCCACATGTAGTGCCTATTGTTCCCTTACAGATTGGTGCCCAATTAAACCCTATCAATCTCAGTCATGGGTTAGGACCTATAGTGGTATCCGCAACTCCATCTGGCCACACAGATAATGACACAACACAAGTAACAATAGCTGATCGACCACAAGGAACGCCTTCTGACCAATTATCCTTCTTGAGCATGATTCAGACCTTAAACATTGCAGTAGGACGAGGTGTTCTCTCTTCCAAAATTTTGGCAAGAGAATATCAATAATCTGAGACGAAATACCTACACCCACTGACACGGAGCGAACACCAACTTGAGGCCCCAGTTGAGGACCAGAAGGTGAATCATTCTATTCCTTTAAACGCCCAAAACATACCCCGACAGATCCCGTTAACATCGCTATATCAACTAGTAATCCCTGTCCTACCGCTCAGGAAACACCTTTTGAGAAACAGAGAACTAAGGAAGGGATTACTTCCTCAGAAGAGTTTAACACTATAGGACTAGAAGGAAACCCCGATATTTTAAAGGGCCAACGGATTAATAGGAATCTCCTTTTGGAAATACTAGCAAGGATACCATCTTTGCGTATCCTAACCACTGCTGACTGATAGAATCGCAGTGGCATTAGTAAACGACTACAGGATGTTGGGATATGTATGCAACTCAATGGTGTTGAAATTGATTTGGAGCTTTAGAACTGAATTGAAGAGGATGGGTTTCAGTCTGCACACCTTCAACTGTGAGATTGAGGCACAGGAGTTTCTGCAGAAGCCAATTCCATCCGTGATCCCTCGGCATGAGCTATCTGCCACGTCAATAGAACAAACGTGCATATCACAGCTCATAGCCATGACTGCGGGGAACCAAAATCTAGCTTGGATAGAGCCTCTAATGCGATCCATCTCTGCCTTTAAAAATGTACCTACTACTGATTAGCAAATAAAGAAAGCAGAACTAATCCTAATATCATGGAATTCTTGCGGCCACCATGCTCTTGAGTGGCTCACTACCTTTCTTGAAGATGTGCAGCCTGATATTTTTTTACAAGTAACAATGTGCACGCAGGATTTGATTTTGGAGGGGTTCAATCAACCAAATAATTTTGACTATGAAATACAGCTTCAAAAACAAAAAAATAAGGATTTGCGCACTACCAAAAAGCTAGTAATCACCAACGCCCAGTTTAAATATGTTAAAAATCGAATCCTAGTTTTGTACAAAAATAAAATGAGAATCCTAAGGAAAACCAAGCAACCAAGCTAAATGGCGAGATTCTGCGAAAATTATGTATGCATGACACTAAACATATATGGTCAATTATGCGTAATATCAGTTCAAAGGATACTTTGAATGAGATTATTATACCGGCAAACACATGGGTTGCTTATATAACAGAAAGGTTTTCTATTCTGCCTCGTTTCAGATCTAATGCATCTGTGTTGAATTCCTTTGTGAAATGGGACTCTTTGAATTGGTCCGAAACCAACATTACATGGGCAATTAAGAAATTATCACAGTCTAATGCACCAGGCCCAGATGGCATACCAGCATGTATGTATAAAGCAGATCCAACTGTATGGGCACCCATAATCAAAATTAAATTTGATGTGATTCTGAAAACCGGTAATATACCGGAGCAATGGGGTACGTCATTAATCGTACCTATTTACAAGAAAGTTAACATTTTAGAGCCCCATAACTACACACACATTTCACTTATTGACACAAGCGCAAAGATCTTTGGGAGTTTACTACTGTACGACTTGGAAATGGTTGTAATAAATAATAGCATACTTGCGAAATCGCAAATAGGATTTAAAAAGGAAATGGGCACCTCGTTGAATGCAACATTGATGTCCCATATTATTGCGAGTACAAAAAAGAAAGGGGCCTATCCAATATACATAGCAAGCATCAATTTTTCTTGTGCTTTTGACTGTGTGATAATAAAGCTATTATGGTTTAAATTACTCAAATTGGGAATTCCTCCATAAATAATATATTGGTTAACAATGTTGCACTCCAACACTGCTTGTATGGTAAAGCTGACAAGAGAAGGAGCTATAACTGAAGCTATTCAAACTTATATTGACCTAAAACAGGGCTGTAACCTTGCAGCAATGCTTTTTAATCTCTATATTTGTGATTTGGAACAGATATGGAATGAACTGGGGATGTACCCGGTAAGACTTGGAACGATAAGGTTACACTGGCTAGCGTTTGCTGACAACCTGCTCATAATGGACACCACCCCATCTGGTCTTCAGGCGAAATTGCTAGCATTCGAAACATATTCCTACAATCTTAACCTCATTCCGAATATCAGTAAAACATGTATTTTGATCCTGCATGTCAGTAGGAAAATCAAATCGTTCAGCTGGAGAATTGGTGATCTTGGAGTGCAAATACAACTGGAAATTTGCTACGTTGGATACCAATTAAGCAGCAACTCTTCCATGGCAATCTGGAAAGAAAGGCTTAACACTAAATCACGCTCTTTAAATAGCCAAATGAAGATAATTTTTAAAAGATATTGCCAATACTCCCTAATCCCCTTTTGCGACTTCTTAACAATCAAAGTGCAAGCTACGCCTATCTACATTCTTGACTTGTTTGTGTCCTTTTGATTTAAGCGACTTCTTGATCTCCTTGCAAGGTTGATTAATTAAAAGTGCCTTGAACATGGCAATGTCAATTCTGAATTGCGTGATTAGGCACGAGTTAAGTCTTATCTCTTTATCCTGCAGAGTAGTATGGCGTATGCTATCAAACTATGCAAAATTCTTAAATCCACCGAAAAATTGTTTATATAAAGATCTTCAAAATGCAATGGTAAACAACTTAGTGGATACAATTAAGAGGTTTGAAACTAGGATGAATGCGATATTAGACAAACAGTCTATCGCATAATGATCTATGCATTCAACCTGCCTTTGTCAAAAATAAACTGTTCGAGGATGACTGGATTCGCACAACGGATCAACTAAACTTTTACTCAACGTACTCAAAGTACGCAAAATATTTGACGAAACGTATACCATGCATTCCATATGTTGCTATATTTCCCTGTTCTGCTATTAGAGGCTTGTATATGCGCTTTAAAATTAATCAATTGAACACCAAAGAACACTGTCAGCATTGGTCTGGTATGCCATTATGTATGCAATCAATGCAATGCCGGTTTCCCCACTGCCAAGAAGCAAACGAAACATTAAAACACTTGGTGCTGTCATTTTACAAGATCACATACATTTTACTTGCAAAAATGTATTAATATTGAATTTGTGGATTGTAGTGAAGTTTTATGCAATAGACTATGTACCGTGTTCATAACCCATTCATTTTAGCGTTAGGAAATTTTCTAAAAATAGAACGAGAACTTATTCGTTTTGAAATTCAAGAGGAAATTGTCTAATATTGTTGTACGCCACCAACGTCTTAATAGTGTATAATAGATACCTGATAACAACTGATAATTGTGAAACTTGGGTAAGACGCAAAAAAAAAAAAAGACGTTTTTTCAGGGACTGACAACTGGTACTTTTAGCGTTGACTGCTTTGGGATCTATAATGGCAATGATGGCTTAGATAATGTCGACTAATCGATAGGCCCCTTCAACGGTTTTGACAGTGAGGGTTCTACTGGCTTTAATGATCTTGAACGCTCACCATGTCTCCAGTGAGCTTAACTCATTCGAGGCCTCTTGATGTGAATCACACTAAACACCCGGGCTAAAGGGCGTGCAAGGTCAAGAGCCGCTCCCTGCCGGCTTCAATAGAAGGCACGGACAGAGCCTTACCCTATTTTTCAAATATATTTAGCATTTGTAAGCGGAATGTTTCCCACACCGCAGACGTCGACTGGTGAGGCATCTTACCCTCTCAGGGGCTTTGCCTGACGGGGATGAAGAGGAAGGCGATCAATGGTGCCTCCTCCTCAATTGCTTCAGCGAGGACGAAGAATGATATGACTAGGCAGTTGAAGAGCGATCAGGTCGGGTCTTACGGGGTTTGGTTAACTTCCCATCACCCTTGCCAGAGCACTTATCAAAGCTTAATTACTGTAATGTGCTGTATATAGGGGCTAACAAACAAACTATTAAGTAAATCCAATTCCTGCAAAACAATGCTCTTAGAGCAGCACTGGGAATTGCCAGGAGAGAACATATCTCAAGAGAGAAGAGATAATAATTGGCTCTAAACACATGACAGCTAAAAGTCGCTTCTCTTACACATAAATGCCTGAACAATGCGGCACCTTGCTACCTGACAGAAAAACTCAACATGAAACCCGCGACAAGAACTACTATCCAACACAAATTGCCTCTTAGTCCCTAGATTTAAGCTATCTAGAGTCGGGGGTAGCAGCTTCCAGGTCAAGGCAGCCCAATTGTGGAACTCTCTACCAACCCCACTGAGGGCAGATCAATTGTACCAAAATTTCCATCAGAGCATAATAATTTGGCTCAAGATGCTGACAACTAGGTCGGCTTATGACACCCTAGAGTAACCAGCTTGCCTTCATGTAAATAATTCTAGCTATTTATATTACTGTCTCTTGTATATATCCTCTGTAGATCTCCTCTCTACAGACCATGTCACATCCATGCTTTCCATTTGTTTTCTTTTGCTTATATACTATTTCTGTCTTGTATATGTCACATGTACTGTATTTATCCTGATGTGTAACCAGGCTGTGAATTATCTTATGCTTTGTGCCCCGATACCCTTGGGTGTGGTGCACAATACAAATAATAAAACAAACCTGCAACTTCCCCTTTCGTTCTCGTAAGGCTTTTCCTGTCATTGCCTGACATTTTGAGCAAGATTCAGTGTCATGGCATTCACCCAGACAAGAACGATGCAGATCTGATCGACATTTTGGAGTCACACACCTTGCACTTTTTCAATCTGGTAAGAGGGGTTGTCACTGTGGAGGACGAAGACATCTTGTCGAAGGAAAACTGTGCAATTTGGAAACTACGCAATCAATTTTGAATGAGGCGCGCCAAGTTTCTCGAAGCAAACACATTCACGGAGAAACGGCACTCAGGCCAAATGGTGCAGTGCATGTTACTTATACCATCCGATAACATCACCCTTGACGGAGGCCTTCGAGGAACATTGACTTGACGCCATCGAAGCAGGGCGCCTTTGGCCCCCATAAAATATAAAAAATAATAAATAAATCAGAAGCAGCAGGTCCCAACGTGTCAAATACGCTGGAGGTCACAATCCATTTGAAATGAGAATTCTCCCTAACAGCTTTGGCAGTGCCTGTTCCTTTAGAGGTTTTACATGCTGACACTATTATTGCTGGGATAAAAGACTGCCTACATCCCTCCGAGAGAAACTCACTATTGAACCAGTTAAAAGTGCGTTCTACTTTAACCATTTTCCCTCCTCAAACCCACTTTAATGGTGAACAATGATGTCATTCTGTGTGCTGGAACAGGTTTAGCATAGAAAATAATTACTCACCTGCATTACTGGTTCTTGTTTAAATGAATTTCATCTTCCATTGAATGTTCCTATTAGTTACTGCTTGTTTTAAAGAATGCTTAATTTACCTTGTGTATATAAATAAATAATTTCATATAACTAAGTATGTAAGTGTTTACTTGGTTCATTGCGTTTACTGATTTCATTGTGCTACTCTAAAGCTCACATTACCCCTCCTAAAATAAGCTTGGCTGGTCAGTCACTCTACCAACGTCTGTAGTACAGGCCTATATTAAGAGTTGGGTCTGCCCAATACCAAGAGGTAATTCTTGTGAAATACACAACAGTTGGACTTTACAAATTCTTACCTAACACAAAGAAGAACCACGCTAGTAATGGCGAAAAAAGAATGGAGGTCCTAAGTTGGTACACAATAGTTGATAGAACACATCCATTGCCTCCAACCATAACTATGAGACCATCTATATGACTAAAAAGACACAGGAGCAGAGAGACTGGAGATACTAGGCATCCATTGGGGACACCACTTAAGGTGGCGTGTGCCAATCTCTCAGAATATAAAGTTTTAGGAGAGATACCAAGTATCCTTAAAAACAGTAGTTATTCTAGGATAAAGAAAATAATCTCAAAGGAAGACCCTAATGGTCCCCAGCAACACTGCCCATAAGGATCTGTGTGCTCAAATAGTAATACAGATGCCTCTAAGAGTTATGGAGGGAGATAGACTCCATAGCACAGATAAAATACAAAGAAAAAGAGTTCCAAAAGACCTAAGTTACTCAGCATACTGACTAACGTACTCTTAGTCCACAGTCCCCATTCCTCCATACTGTATGGGCGTCCCTTCCAAGGAATGGGAGACAACCTTTTTCACCAGAAAAAACCTTCCCCTTTAAATTTAGAGGCACGCGGGGGTGTAACCCTAGGAGCATGCACTGCCCTGACTCCGGCGGCACGCCTCAGTCCCCATTGACGTGTCGACAATTGAGTTAACATTGCCTAATGACACCACTATTATTAGGGAGGGGGAGGATGGTGGGACGTATTGAGGAAAGAGGACTATGGACTAAGAGCACGTTAGTCACTATGGTGAGTAACTTAATTACTCTTACGTCCCGTCCCCTTTCCTCCATACTGTATGGGCGATTACAACTGAATGTAGCCCCAAGGTGGAGAGGAGACCCTCCTTAAGCAAATAGGTTCCTGAGAACCGCCTGTCCGAAAACCGCATCCGAACTAGAGCCGGCATCCAAACAGAAATGCTTGCAGAAAGCTGAGGGAGAGGCCCAAGTGGATGCCCTGCTTATGACTTGTCATGGGACATGGAGCTGAAATGCGATGGCCGTTGCCTTGGCCTTGACTGTGTGGGCGTGCATGTTCGCCAGGAGTGGCTTGTGCTGGCCCTCGTATGCTTCTTTGATGGCCGAGACCATCCAGCGGGATATGGAGGCCTGATAGCCTGGTCTTGCACCTCCGAAAGTGACAAACGGGGCGTCTGATTTGCGGAAGACCTTGGTCCTGTCCAGGTAGAATTTCAGGGCACGCCTGGCATCCAGGCAGTGCAGAACCCCCTGTGCCACGTCCTTAGGATCAGCGAAAAACAAAGGAAGGACCATTTCCTCATTCAAATGGAAAGCTCACAGCACCTTAGGCAGAAATACTGGGTGTCTCTGCAGGACTACTTTGTCCCTGTGAAAGGTAGTATATGGTTCTGAGGCGACCAGCGCCTGGATTTCACTGACTCTGCGAGCCGGGTGAGGCCGACTACTAAGGCCGTTTTAATGGTGACCAGCCTGATGTCCGCAGACGCCACTGGCTCAAACGGTTTGTGCACCAGGGCGCCCAAGACTATGTTCAGGTTGGGGTGTGGCCTCTTGAGGGGCGGGTAGAGCCTTGCGAGCCCCGTCAAATGTTTCTTGACAATCACATTGGAGGAGGAGAAGACCACCCCCTCCACCGAATTCCTGTAAGCCCCTATGGCTGCGAAGTAAGTGCGACAGGTGTCCACCTGCCCGCCAGGGGGGGGGCGAGGTGCGCTGAGAAGGAGAGCATGTCGTCCAGAGTACATGCCAGGGGGTCGGTTTCCCAGGAGTTTGCCCAGTGGCAGAACCTGGTCCATTTACTTTAATACTGGGCTCTGGTAGCTTTGCTCCTTGTGCCCTGTATGATTTCCAGATTAGCCTGGGAGAGGCTGAGGTGCCCTAGCATTACCTGCTCAGGAACCATGCTTTGAGGGCAAGTTTCTTTGGCACGGGATGGATGACCCTGCCCCCCTGCTGCGCCAGAAGATGTGCTGGGCCCGTTGGAAGATGAATCAGTGGCATCTCCGAGAGGCTGAGCAGCTCCGAGAACAATGGCCTGGGCGGCCACCATGGAGCTATTAGAATGATGTTGAGCTGGCGAGACGCCTTGATCTTGCAAATCACTCTGTGAATCAGCAGAGTGGGTGGGAAGGCGTACCCGGTCATGCCATTCCACTGAACCGAAATGCTTCACCCAGGGAGCCGGGGCCCTGTCCCTGCCAGGAGGCAAACTGGGGCACTTCTTGTTGTGCCAGGTGGCTGTTAGGACAGTTTTTCTGAAGTCCAACTAAGGCTAAGTAAAACCATTCAACTGAGGCAGTACAAGACTCCACTCTTAGTATAAGGCTGTACCACCTGAGTTCATGGTAGCGCACACAGAGCAGCCAGGCACATCTTGAGAGGGAGAGAGGGCTGTAGAATCAGTACAAGTGAAATTGTAATACAAATGATCCAAAGAAACTCTGAAACACTTTGTATTGTAAAAATAAAGGATTTATATAAATACAGGTAGGCCCAGAAAAATCTAGGGGTACGTTCTAAAACATTATATGCAATCACAGTATAAAAACACAACACTACACTTGAAAGCACACAGACCCAAGTATAGACCTTATTTGAAGTATCTAACAGTAGTTCTAGGGAAGTCAAAACCTTTTCATACGCATTCAGTATATGTCAAGCCTATTCTTGGGCAGTAAAACCCAATGGTTACTTTTTCCAATTACATTCAGTAATGCAAGGGGAGTAGCCCCTTCAGTTGTATAATGATTCTCAGTACAAATCACTTAATCAGTTAACTGGAAAATATACTTTTGGTGAATAGTGGAACACTTATTCTATGTGCAGTAAAACCGATAACTACTTTTGTCATAACACAGTTCTACTAGGCGAGTAAAACCTAAGGATTTAATGTACAATTACAGGTGCTTCTGAAATCAGGGAACCCCAGAATTGAGGTAAGCAGTAACTCTTGCAACTTATTTTGGATTGCACACAGCTACCAAAAAGTAAAACCCACATACGTTTTTTTAACCTCACAATGAAGGGGAAGTAAAACTAAATGTCAAACTTTACTGAATACTTCAAAGTTATTCTAGGTAGGCAACAACCTAATACAGACTTGTTAAGGAAAGGCTAGCAGCAAGTCAGGCGAAGCAAGACCCAGTTGGGGGCAGTGGTCGAAGCGTACAAAAAAAAGTAGTGGAACTATGTTCCGTACTGGCCTGCACCGCTCCAACAGACCCCATCGCCGTGCCCCTCCCATGCACAATAAAATACCCAAAACACATGTGCCTGCTCTTTAAGGAAACGCCCTGTGCAGTGCACTGAAAGTGCAAGTTTCATCTTCTTCCTACACTTTTATTTTAAAACGAAACAGTTCCGGAATGGTTTCTTTTTAAAATAAAAGTATAGGAACGGTAATACATAATTAAAAGAAGTAGGAGAACCGATCGCGCCCACTTCGTCCACTGGGTGGGGGACACTCATACAATTATCCTCAAAGGACTAATCTGGTGATACAAACACTTTACTTTTGGGAAGAGGCACAACCTAATCACAGGAAAGTAAAATAACTTCACATCTACTTTCCATTAGACTGGCAAAACAGATGCTAAGCAAGAAAAGATGTTAACCATACTTTTAAGAATAGTGCATCACACATTCAAGATCAGTAAGAACTTTTGTGACTGTTTACTCTTAGAATTACAGTTACCAACCAACTCTTTGCAAGTAAGTAACTGAGATACTCTTTTCTTTTCTAGGCAGAAGCCCCAATCCCTTGGAAGTCTTGGAATTCTTGGCGCATGAGTGTTCTCAGTGGCAGGGGGGTTGGGGGTCACTAGGACTAGTGACCAACAGGCAGTGTCAGAATAGATTCTTTAGTAGCAAAAGTCAGAGTTCCTTAGGAAAACTGGGCAAACAGGTGAGTACTTTACTTTAGAGTTAGAAGAGGGACCAGGAGCTTCGCCGAAGACACCCTAGCAGGATTCTAGCAGTGGGACTGGGTGCTGGGTGCACTGGATGAGAGGCCTCCCCATCACAGAAAACAACCCAAAGCTACATAGGAGTCCTAATAGGCTTAAGGTAAGTACATACCCAAGCCAACACAGTACCTCAGCATTGAAGAAGTTTTTGCAGCAGGACGACTTCAGGGTCGGCAGCCAACTACCCGGTCAGTGGATTCCTTGTCGTGGAGAGTGAAAACAAGACCTCAGAAGGAACTTTGCAGCAGGGATCGATGAAGGCTCTAGGCAAGGTTTCCCTCGCAGATGAATGCAGTTCTGCGGATTTGGCGCCTTTTCAAGGAGCACAGAAGAAGACAGAAAATCACGGTTGAATTCTCGTTGTTACAAAGGTCCAGCACTCTGGCGAGGGCACTTTTTGGATTCATGTCTCTGGAGATCCACCAGGATGCCCATGAACTTTCAGCGAGATTCGGAATTCAGAAGACCGTGCACTGCACACAGGGCATTGGGGTATTGCAACAACGCAAGGTCGCAGCAACACGTTTGATGGCTCAAAATGCAAGTCTTCTTGAGTCTAGAGGGCCTCACTGGGCTCTGGGTCGTCGTTTTCGGAGACCCCAGGTCGATTGGAAGGAAGGGCTACAGCAGGCTCCTGTTACACAGCAGGCTCTCCAGTCACTGGAAATTGTTTCAGTCGCGGTTCCTTCATCTTCCTCTTCAGTTTCGGTTCCAGTGGTCGACTTTTCTTCAACTTCCAGGTTTGCAGTATTTATCAGGAATTACAATACAACCTCTGCTTTCTCTCCCCGCATTTTACAAGAAGGGGCGGTCTGGTGGTCCAATAAGGACAGCCAGCCCCCCCCCCCTCCCCACTGGGATTTGTCCCCATTCAAGGAAGGCGTAAGACAAAGGGCTGGGTTTGGACTCCTCCTTCACTTCCTGCTCTCACAGACAGACTGGAGCCTGGGCGGGGAGTCCATGGGACTCCCGCTGAAGACAAAAATCACTCAAAGGAATTTCCCACCCTGGATGTCAGAGGAAGGAACAAGAAAGTACAAGAAACACTAAAATGGAGAAAAAAAGAAGACAGGGGCCATGTTGGTAAAATAGGCACCCTTAGGTCCCTTTAATGCAGCTGTGAACACAGCCTGCGGTAAAGGTGCACCAAATTAATACAAGGTATCACTGCCACCAGCCATTGAAGGTAAGCTTGTCACTGTAACAGAATTGTAACAGTTTTAATGTGAAAGGGGGATACATTATACCTCCCCAGCACTCCACATACGGTGGGGTGTGCTGGCTTCACAGAATAAAATATAAAAAGGGATCCAAAGATCCTTTCTACCCTTGGGAACTGTAGTTCTCTCAAGGGTAGCAAAAGTTAGTTAAGAGGGGAGCCCCTTTGGGCAACCCAGCAACAACAGGCACTTGTTGCCAATTAGTTGTTAAAGAGGATAACTTTAAAAAGACCCTATGGAGAGTTAAAAATGACACCCATAAAAAGAGTTAAAGATTATCTGGGTGTGGGGAAAAAAGGTTCCCACTCACTGAGTTATTAAGGAAAAATATACCACTAGTTAAGCAAAATGTTCTGGGGTTGTCCGAGGTCAGGAAGATTGACCAATTCTCTGCAAATCTTACATAACAGTGGCGAAGAGATCCACCTGGGGGAGACCCCATCTGTTGAAGATCTCCTGAATAAGGAGGTCGTTTAGCTGCCACTCGTAATTGTCGGCTCCCAACTTGAGGAGTCTGTCCGCCTCCAGGTTAGATTCCCCCGGAAGGTGGATTGCCGTGAGGTAGATGTCGTTTTCCAGGGCCCACTCCCACATGCTGATTGCCAGTCTGCAGACGAAGGGATCTGGTGCCTACATGCTTGTTGACATAGTACATGCTGGTCAAGTTGTCTATCTGGATGAGGGCAACCTTGCCCCTGAGAAGTGGAAGGAATGCTCCGAGCGCTAGCCAGATGGCCTTCAGCTCCAACCAATTGATGTGGTATTCCTGCTCTTGTCGAGTCCAGGTGCCGTGGACCGAGAGATCGTCCAGGGTGGCTCCCCAGCCCTCGAGCAAGGAGTCCGTGGTGATGATGACCTGCGGGGTGGGAGGCCGGAAGGGCTTGCCCGTCCGCAGGTTGTGGTCCCTGGACCACCATGTGAGGTCCGGGCGGAGATGGAGGAAAGTTGACCATCTCGGATTGAGTGCCCCGCTCCTGGTTCCATGAGGCCGCAAAGTGCAGCTGAAACCTTCTCATCCTCAGTCTCGTTTGTGGAACGTCTAATAGGAACGCCGCAGAGAGACCCAGTAGATGCTGGTACCACCATGCCGAGGTCGCCTCTTTGATGAGGAAGTGGGTGGTGGCCCTCTTGATGGCCAAGATCTTGTCCTGCGACGGAAACACCTTCTCGGAGCACGTGTCCCAGATGAGGCCCAAGAATGTCAGTCTGCGTGTGCTGTAGCTGGGACTTGAGATTGAGCGAAAGGCCCAGATTGTGCAGTGTGTTCATAAGTGCATGGGAAGAGGGGGGAACCGCTTCCCGAGATGTAGCCGTGATGAGTCAGTGGTCGAGGTATGGGTATATGTGGAGGCCCTGTGCTCGGAAGAGGGCAGCCACAGTATTCATGAGTCTGGTAAAGGCCCTGGGGGCCAATTTGAGGCCAAAAGGAAGGATCTTGTATTGGAAATGGTAGCCCATTATCCTGAACCGTAGGAAGTATAGGTACACATCCTTCAGATCCAGGAAGCACATCCAGTCTTCCTTGCACAATGTCTCCACTATAAAAGCTGGCATAACCATCTTGAATTTTTCTAGAGGTCAGGAAAGGTTGAAGGTGGAAAGGTCCAGTACAACTATCAGGCCAGCCTGGTTCTTTTTCTGAATGGCGAAAATCCTGGAGTAAAAGCCCACGCCTTGCTGGGAGGCTGTAACTTCCTCCACGGCGTGGCTCTCTAAGACCGACCGAATCTCCGCCAGAAAAGTTGATGTCCGAACTTGAGGCAGTGGAGGGGAGGAGGGAGGAGAGGCTGGGATGGGTAGACGGTATCCGGGGATACTACGGAGAGGATCCAGGGGTCTGTGAAATTTGGGCGCCAAAAATGTGCATGGAGAGCAAGCCTGCTCCCCACTGGAGACACTTGGACCCGGAGGGGCGTGTCATGCCTTCTTTCCTTCGAAGCGGTCTCAGAGGAAGGGTGACTGGAAAAAGCCCTTACTCCCAACCCCTTTTTTGCAGCTTGCGCCGATTTGGAGTCGATGAGCGGTCAGGCTGCCTGGATCTCTGTACCTGGAAACCACAGAACCCTTTGTACGTACGCCCCTTGTCGGAGCGCTGCTGTGACTGGGTGTATGATTTGGGCGTGGTCTTTGTCAAGATGGATAAAGACATGGCCGTTTGTGAGCCGTTTCTCTTTTTGTCCAGCTGATCGTCCATGGTGGAGTGGAAGAGCCCCCCCCCCCCCCCCGAACGGCAGGTCTAAAATCCTGGACATCCGGGATGAATTTCGTTGCACAGAGCAAGGCTGTCCTTCTCATGTCTGTGGCGATACAGATGGCACAGCGAGAGGTGTCAATATGGCCAATGTGGATTCCATGAGGTCATGCGCCACCAGTTCCACCTTGATACGTGATTGGCTCTGTGTAGGGAGTTCCATGAGGAAGTCCGCAATTTCCCACCTTAACCTTTGGTTAGTGGCAGCCAACATGGCATCAGCGTTTGCCTGACGAAGATGCAAGGATGCATTGGAATACAGCTTCTTCCCGTACGCCTCCAAGATCTTCTCCTCCTTGCATAGCAGCGTTGCCGATGAGGAGGATGAGGGTGGGCTAATTTCAAGAGTGTATCCCCCTCCATCTGCCTGTACTTGGCATCCAGGCATCGTTTGACCGGCTGACAGAGTGGGGTTTGAGCCAACGGTTTTTGGCCTGGGAGACTACATCGGTCTGCAATGGAATTCCTGTTTTGGCAGAGGGGCGTTAGTCTTAGGCAAAGTTTGTATGCAGTACCCTCAACTATGACTACAGGTCTAAGCAAACCAACCAATGGTATAAGTCTGTACTACACAGTTTTGGTAGCATGTTGAGCAGCCAGGCTTATCTCAAGAGGGGAAATGTGAGCAGTAATGATGTTACACAGGTCTACAATCGGAGGTGTTCAAATAAACACTTAAACTCAAGGTTTCCTGGATAAGGACTTATTAATTTATCAGTCAGTGATAAAGCATTTCATTAGAAGGAGGCAATCGTATAGTAAACACAAATATACTTCAATACTGTACACTCTTTAAAAAGTAAGTAAAAGGCAAAGATTATTAGAACATGAAAGACTACAATTATTCTTAGACAGCGAGTTCACCAGAAGAGTCAATTCAATTCAATAGGCTAGGCCAAAGTCAATGGGCTAAAGTCTTGGATAGGATAAAGCAGTTCTGGTAAGTAGATGGAAAGGTCTCTGCACAAGTTCTTAGAAGTAGTTTGTAAAAAGAATCATCATATGTTGGGTCAAAGGCTGATTAGGCCTTTGAGTTGCAAAAGTTTCAAGCACTTTCACAGTGAAAGGCAAGTTCTCTCAGTCTCATTTTACAGTACCTTACAATGAAGAAAATAATGCAGCTGATGACTTCTGTTCCTGTCAGTTCCTGCAGATCTCACTGTTCCTGGCCCTCAGTCGTGGGGACAGGAGGGAGGACATCGAGGGACTCCTGCACCGCACTGGACAAATGTTTGCAACTGGCAAACTTAAATTTCAGTGGCTGTTTCGCATTTCAGCTACCGCACGGGTAACAACACTGGTCGTGGCTGTCAAGGTGGACTGTCCTTGCTTTTGAGGTCCTGCACTCAGCTAAGGAGGGTCAGGCCCGGTCAGTCCGACGTCGTGGGAGTCCGGAGGATCTTCCAAACGCTTTAGGCCAGCTTAAAAGTAATGCACACAATCTGGTGGTCCACTCTCTGGCTAAACGGTTTCCAACAGCAACTCTGTGGAAATTCAACCAGCTCCGAGATTATTGTTGTTAGGGAGAATTCTCATTTATGGCTAATTTCCCTCACCTAGTGAGTCCCTGAGCAGCTTTGCTGGATTTCTGGAGTTTATGTTTTTCACCTGGTAAGAGTGTGCACCTTTTTCCCACTCTTACATGTGTTTTGCCATGTGCACTTCTACTTTCTGTGTGACCTTGGGATCTGGAGCCCCACCACTCCATGAGCCTCACTTTTTGTGTGTGTTACACATCACCTTCAGTGCAGTGACACAGGGTTGTCTTTGAGACTTCCCACTGCCTCCATTTTTCTGGGGCTGACTACTGTCCCCCAGAAACATGTAAAGTTGCCATTAACTTTATATAGTCACTTTAAAACTACAGACCCAGTACACCCCCATCTTACATGGAGTATTGGAAAGGGTTAATTCCTACCCTGTTTTATCTGTGCCTCTTGGAGCTTTGTTTTGCTCTCTTAACATTTAGACTTAGCTGGTGGCAGTGGTATCTAACCTAACTTTTCTACCGCGATTATACTATATAAACGTGGTACTGTTTTAGGCTATTGTGTTAGGCTCAAACAAACCCGCTTGACCAAATACTTTTTTATTTTGGCTCCGGTCGGGTTTAGTCACCATTTCTTTTTGTTAAAATCCTTCTTGTGTTTTACTTTTCGCACCAAACCAGGTTTGTTTTCTTTGTTCGCCGTCCTTTGGCGGGCTTCTGTCCAGAAGCCCTCCTTTGGCTTCTGGGTGTCTAGGTGGGCTGAATGTGAGGGAGGGGTTTAGTCACCCCCTGCACAGGGTCTCCTTGGAGACCCAAGAAGCACCTTGTGTCGATTGGCTGAGGTGGTTGTCTGGGCCGGACAACCCCCCTGCTGAGTGATTGACAGCCATGCTGTGTGAATGGGGGATTTTGGCATAAAAGGCAGGACTCTTGGGCTGGAAGTCAGAGTCGCCACTGGAACTGCAAAAACCAAAGAGAAGTGGAGAAGACGACGGCTGCTGCAACTCCCGAGTCCCGGTGAAGCCCTGCTGCAGTCCTGAGCCATCTACCCTTCAACGACAGAAGATCCAGTCCGTAGTCCTCTTCCCTTGAGCCTGGTGGGATCAACCAGCTCACCCTCAACAGCCAGAGAATCCTCTTCTTGGTCAAAATCGCTGCACACAGCTCTAGTGGTCCGGATAGCCATCTGAAGAGCCTCTCCTGTTTTAAAGGAGAGCACCTTTTATTCACTGTTGCTTCGCTGCTGCTGGATTCATCCCTGGGTAGTGCAGATCGCTCCAGACGTCGTCCTCCTTGTCCCCACGACTGAAGCTCCAGGAACCGTGAGTCTGCAGGAACAACTGCCGTGGCACCAGCTTTCTTCAATGAATAAGGTACTGTATCCAACTTCGAGGAATTGGGGAGAACCCTTCTTCCTCACCAAAGGCTTGTCCTTTTCTTTCTTCCCTCTTATAACTTTTGCTTCCCTTTGTGACAATATCTAAGTACACCTGGCAATCTCGAATCGTGAACTGTTCTAACCGTGTGATCCTCGGCAACAGGACTCCTGTTACCTTTCATACTGGTGCAGGCCTATTGACTTTTATCTACCTTTTAGAGTGTCCTCTGATTCAAATTGCCTTGACAAAAGTATTGCCTATGATTTTTATCCCCAATGCCCTTGTGTTAATTCATGTGCTAAATGGTTCTGACTTCGGTTACATTTCTTCCTGCGGGTACGCTTATCTTTCGACAGACCGAACTGTCATTACTGTCAAAAAATGATCGCGTATGAACCCCCGGTAACGTCTTTGTTTCACAACACCGGTCTGTCAAATCCCAATGTACTTATCTTGAATTGTTCTGCACAAGGGGAATTGGTTGTGTGTAGTATATTTGAAGTGTGGTTTTATTTTAATAGAAGTAAAGTGTTTTGTGAACAGATGGTTTAAAAAATAAATGTACTTATATTTTTTAACCAGAAACCTTGAGTCAGTGTTTGCTTGAGTCACAGTAATTGTAGTCCTTTGTGTAATCTCTACTACTGCTCATTTGCTCTTGAGACAAGTCTGGCTGCTCAGCCATTGCTACCACTTTACTGTGTAGTACAGGCTTGTACCAAAGGTGAAATTGTATTACTACTTGTAGTCTTAATTATGTACATTGGTCCAAGGGCACTGCATATGATTCTGCCCAACAATTGTCCAGGTGGCTTACTTTGGAGTTGATTGGTCCCACCAACTCAAAAGGGAGAAGTCGTCCTCGCAGGGATTTCTGTCGATGCGAACTTGACGTTTCAGCACTGCAACAGGGCTTCCCGGGCCGACCAATGGTCCAGGAGTTGCAGCATGCGTCCTGTTCAAGCTCTTCTTCAGTTCCTTCGTCCAGTGGTCGACTCTTCCTTCCAAGCCCAAAGACTCGTCTTTTATTCAGTTCTCTCCCATTCATTCCAGCCTAGCTGTCACTCACCCAGCAGGGTGGATCTTCTTGCCAGACAGTCAGCCAATCACCTCAGTGCATTTGGGTCTCCTAGGAGACTAAGCACAATGAGCTTCAGGCACCTCCCTCACTTCCTGCCTAGCCCAGACACTCTGGAGCCAGAGGAGGGCTTCACTCCAGAATCCCGCCAAAGGCAAAATGAACAAAGAGACCAAACCTGGTTTGGCGTGCAGAGAAAATCTCTAGAAGGACCTTTCCACAAAGACATGGCAAAAAAAAGAAGACCAGGGATCATTTTGTCAAAGATGGCGCCTGCGCCATTTTCAAAAAGATGGCCCTGCGGTTGCTTTACCGGAGCCGCAAACGCAGCCCACGGTATACGCAGACCATGTTAGTGCAAACAAAATCACTGCCACCAGCCATTCAGTGAGGCAAGAATAACAAAAATGTTACATGAGGATATGGACACGGGATACTAAGTAACACCTCCAGCACTCCATTGTAAGACAGTGTGTGTTAGGTCTAGAAAGTTACAATGTTAAGTAAAGTCAATTTCACTTTACTGCTCTGGGAAACAGTAGTTCATCCCAGAGAAAGGTACGTTTAACATTGGGGAAATCAAAGACTTCCCTGTGCCACTGCACTGAAGGTGCAGTGTGACACAATGTAAAAGATGATGCCTATGGAGTTTGTCAGACTCCATAACCAAAAGAAACACAGAGGTAAAATTCACATTAAAATACATGAGAGAGGGGGGAAAAATGGTCTCTCACTCTCCAGGTTAAAAAAATCAAGTCCTCAAAATCCAGCAAAGTTGCTGGAGGTCTCTAAGGGGGAGGGAATTAGCACATGTCTGAGAATTCTCCCGAACACATCCGTCGTGTTGCTCGGCTCGCTAGGCCCAGCCTCCTCCAAGACTCTTGAGTGTGGATCGCGAGGCCTAGACCAGGTAGAGCTGCGTTAAGGCACCCCCTCGGATGTATTGCCGGTACTGGGGCATGGCCCCTCGGACATAATGCCGGTAAAAGGGCAGAGCCCCTCGTGTGAAGACCCAGTAAAAGAACTTTACGGTCCATCAACACTGTCACTGGGAGGATCCCTCGGCAGGTAGCTGGGGCAGCCTCGGTGCACGTGCTGGTACAAGGACCTGAGTGGTCCCTCCCGTGCGGGTGAATCCATGGGAAGGAGTCTCCCTGCGGGGTGCGATAGAAAATAGAGGCCCTACCATGGGCCTATATCGATGTTTCACGAAGTTCTTGAGGTCCTCTGGAGGAGACTTCTGGAACAGCTCCCTCCACCTGGCTAGTCTGTTCTTCAGCGACCTAGATGACAAGGCATTGCACGCTGTACAAGCTTGCCAACCGTGGTCTGGACCAAGGCAACGTAGGCAGAGGGCATGGAGGTCTGAAGTTGGGAAGAGCCCGTCGCAGGATGGACACCTGCTCAACCCTGATGAAGTTGGCATGCCACGGGGAGGAGCGTGACACCTGAGGACCGAGTACCTGAATGATAGATAAAGACAAAAAAGACATAGAAGAAGTATTTGCACGTGGAATTACATGGCCGAAGCGAAACCCAAGAGCGCTGGTGAATTTGGCCTGTTCCCGCGGAAAAGGGGACTGAGTTGTGTGGTGTCGGAGGGCGCAGTCAGGGCAGTGCATGTTCCCAGGGCCGCTCCCCCACGCGCCTCTAAACAAAGGGGAAGAAGGTATTTTTTCTGGTGAAAAAGGTTCTATCTCCTGTCCCTTGGAAGGGATGCCCACACAGTATGGAGGAAAGGGGACGGGACCTAAGATTAAGAGCCCATAAGAATAAATGAAAAAAGGCTCCATATGCCTTCAGGATTAAAGAAAAAGGTATAGAAGTCCTGCAAAAAGTCTCACTAGGAGAGGGGATGAAGCATCGAAATGATAAATCTCCCTAACAGTAGGTCTTCCAACACCAGATCCAGGGAGCGAGCTCGGACAAGCCAGTCAACCAGGCAGGGAAAGACCTGAATGTCCTCCCTGCCAAGGTGTACCGCTACCACTGCCAGCAGCTTGGTGAAACCCTAGGAGCCGAACACAAACCGATGAATTGCCACATGGAAATAGGCATCCTGAAGTTCCAGGGAAACCAACCAGTCTTGCAGATGGAGGGCTTGCAGAATCTGGGCTAGAGTAACCATCTTGAACGTGTCCTTATGCAAGAGCAAGCACAGCAGCTGCAGACGAAGACTGGGGTGCAAGCCTCTGTGCTTCAGCGCCAAAGAATAAGTTGAGTACCACCCCTTTCCTCATTCTAAGTGTGGAACCAGCTTGGTCACGCTTTTCACAGGAAGCTGACAGTCCTCCAGGAGGACGTGGTCCAGCGACAAGGGTGTGGCTAGTGGACCAGGGGGTGCTGTAGAAATGGGAGGCAATAACCCTGTCGGGGGTCAAGTACAGACCATTACGTGATGAACAAGGAAACAAGATGACACGAAGCAACACAGGTTCGATCCTCAGGTCCGCGCTTAGGAACTTCTGGATATTAAGCGAGTTATAAATACACAACCAAGACACATTCCTGTAACAGCGCCCCCGATGCAAATAAATAAATAAATAAAAATAAATGTCACCCTTTTGGGCAAATCTTCCCCTGCCTCTCGGGAAGAGTATGCCTCCTCCCGGGGCTAGTGATCACAGCCTCTTGGCGCAAAGGCGGTGAGGTGTGAAAACCCCTGCCCCGAGACAACAGTTGCGTGGAGGCTGCTGCATGGCACGCCCCAAGGACTTAGCGGTCGCTTCTGATGACTCAACCTTCTAGGGCCAGCCTTGGCCCCAAAAAGGTTGCTGCCATCGGAGAGCATGTCCAACAATCCAGCTTGGATGTCGACCACAAACAAGGATGTCCTCAGCAGGAGCAGTGCCTGACCACCGTGCTGCAGGCCATGGCCCTGCCCACCACAGCCCGTTGTGCCAAGCCCTGATTGCAGCACTTGATGTGCCGCTTCCTTGCCATCAAAGACCAGAGATTGGAAACAGTCACCCATTTCCCACTCCGTGACGTGCTCGGCTACATTGGCTGGAAGTAAAACTTCAGCATGGCCCAAGAGGCATTCACAGCTCGCAGTGCCAGACTGACCGTGGAAAAAACATTCTTGCCCCATTTGTCAAAACCCTTACTCTCCCCTGTCTGGTAGCATGGGCGGGAAGGTAGAGACCTGGACCACCAAGCTCTCGAGTGCAGCGTGGGCAGAAAGGCCTGCCGAAACAGAGGCAGGCTTCTCCCACGCCTCCAGTACGGGCGCTTCCACCACCACATTGAAGGGCAACAGCGTATTTCATGGGCACCTCATCCAGAAGGTCACAAAGTTCGTATTGAACCTTGTACCTTGACGGAGCAGGCCATCCCAAAGTACAGGCCACTTTAGCCATCAAGCAATGGAATGCTGATTGAGGCTATCTCAGTGTAGGAGCTGGCAAATCTATCTCCGGGGAGGTGTCTAGGTTGCTGGCTCCTTGCAGGTCCTCGGCCAGTGCCAGAACAACCTCACCCTCCCCATAGAATTCCTCCAGGAAATCCCTCACTTCCGTCATAGATCTTGTACATCTGCGACATAAAAGCATCCATAGGGAATGAGGTGTATTCCTGCAGAGCTGCGGTGGCCACGGCCACGAGGCCAGCACCAAGGTGCCCTAAGGCGGTGACTGCTAGCACCAAGTGACCTCGGCTTCTACTTGGTCCAGGCCTGAACCCTTAGGCATACAGGAGTGGTACCCTGAGAATACCCTGCCAGTCGCAACAGATGCAGTGCAACCTTGCATCGCCAAAGCAGACATGGCTTGCACCACAGCGGAGCGTGATTTGGCGGGATATCTTCTGGCAGAAACACGCGCCTTCTTCCATCATGGAGGATTGGTTTGGAAAAGGTATCTGTTTTGGCCGCTCAGGTGAATCCCTGGAGAGGTAGCTCTTCTTTTAAGAGGAAGGTGGATGACTCACTTTGAGAGCACCACCACTTCTGATCCTTCTTCCTCCTTTTCTACATGCAGAGACGCCCGTTGTGGAACCTCATCACTCACGTTGTGGACGAAGGTGAATACCTTCCCGGCCATTTCACAGGTGCAGGGACTGGCACAACATGCAGTCCTGGGGGTCATGGTCCTTGCCGGTGTAGTATGAACAGATCGGGGGCAGATCTGAGACCGACATGCGTCATTCGCAATCCGCACAGGGCTTGAATCCCTGAGCCCTCTGATGGAGTAGGCATGGCGTCGGAGAAAGAAAGTTAAGGTAGACAAGCGTGATCGTGATTAGCAAACAGAGTGCACTGATTTTTTTTTTAAAAACAGGTCACGGTTTGCGCCACCGGTATATATACTAGGCACAACATCATATCCAGCGCAGGGCGCTGCACCTCCTAGTGGCGGAAAGGTTTCTGGAGAACAGCTGCGCTCGGATAGGGATATCACAGATGAGGAACCCTTGGGAGGAGAAAAATCCATTAGAAATGAAGTTCAGTCACAAAAAAGCCAGCAAAAAAGTTACAAAGAGGCAAAAAGCAGCCAAAGGAAAAGCTTCACTAACACGGAATAAGAATAAATCGGAGAAAACACTGTAAGCCAAGGAGTTTGCTATATCTTTGCCCTAGAAATAGAAATGCACGAAAGAACACCTTACCAATCTGCAGCAGAGGACATTCTAAAACAATGAATTTCACACCAATCAGTTTAAGCATTTTAAAGAAATTGCATTCTGCAACATTTTGTTCACAGGTATTAACATACCTAAGCTCAAATTGCCCTCACACAATCATGAAGCCTACACGGACCCAAAAGATGCTCAAGGATACTGACACGCAGACAGGGACAAACACACCCTGCTACCAAACATACCATCCAGGTTGTTGGAGGTGTTCAGGGCATGCAGCATTTGCTCACACCACTGCGTGAATCCGTCCTGGGGTTTATGTATTCCTTGAAGTAACTTTAGAAGCTTCTCTTCCTCCTCTGTCTTCTTCCGGTTCTGTCTACTAGGGATACCATAGGAATCACTACAATTGAAAGGGATGAGACGGATAGAATAGCAGCAGTTTCAGTTGTGGGCCAGGCAGACAAACATAATAATCAATGCACTTACATATAATATGAATTCAAACAATACATATGCACCTAAATACCAAACAGTTGAAAAATAAATCAATGAATGGGAAGGTGGCAATTGCCCACTGATGAATTACAAGATAAAAGCAAATATGCAGTCTGAAAGAAACCGGTTACTAACGAGTGGTAGTTAAGATGTATTTCTAGAGTCTGGCACGCAGGACAGATTTTAGGTGGCCACCCTAGTTATGATGAACAGGGAGTTGGGAGAGGTTAGCCAAAACCCAATCAAGGTACGTGGATGAGCAGTCCAGGCTTAGTCTCAAGAAAATGCGAGTGGGGTTAAGGGCCTTCAATGAGTCCACACAATATAATTTGCAATTCAATTTAGACTGTCAGTTTTAATAGTTATTTATTTGGGCCTTTAAAATAGCAGGTAGCAATATCACACAGGTCTCTAGAATACAAATATATACAATCAGCAGTAGATCTAGTTATTATAACTTCATCAAATAACTCAACCAAGCAATGCATGTAAGTAGTGCAGATGCAGTAAATAATGGGAATCAGTCGCAAGTACAACATCCTAACTTTCGAAGTTCAAACACTAAGATGAATGGGGCCATGTGCAAAAGTCACAAGGTCAAACACAATGTTTCTCACATGTAGGAGTGCTCTGTAGAAAATATGCAATGGGTTTGTGGTGGCGATTACTTTCAAACTATTTAAAAGTTTGACAACAGTTTACCCAAGTGTTAATATGGATTTCTAGAATCTGGTCTGGTAGACAGATTTTAGGAGTCTACCCTAGTTATAGTGAACAGGGCAACTCTGAGCAAGGTCACCCAAAACCCAATCAATGTAGCAATAGAAAGCAGTCAAGACTGAAGAGGGAAAACCCAAACATGCCTTTCCTCCCGATGGAACCCCCAACCGCAAGAAGTATCCACGACACTGTTAGGGAGAATTCTCCTTCTATTGCTAATTTCCCTCACCTAGTGAGTCCCCCAGCAGCTTTGCTGGATTTCTGGAGTTTCGACCTGGTAAGAGTGCGAGCCTTTTTTCCCACTCTTACCTGTGTTTTGCCATGTGTATTTTTAATGTTTGTGTGATTTTGGGCTCTGGAGCACACCACTCCATGAGCCCCACTTTTTGTGTGTGTTACACATCACCTTCAGTGCAGTGACTTCCCACTGACTCCATTTTTCTGGGGCTGACTACTGACCCCCAGAAACATGTAAAGTTGCCATTAACTTTATGTATTCACTTTAAAACTACAGACCCAGTACACCCCATTTTACATGGAGTATTGGAAAAGGTCAACTCCTACCCCTTTTGGTCTCTGCCTCTCTGAGCTTTGTTTTGCTCTTAACATTTAGACTTGGCTGGTGGCAGTGGTATCTACCCTAGCTTTTCTACCGCAATTCTATTATATAAACGTGGTATTGTTCCAGGCTATTGTGGTAGCCTCGAACTTAAACCCGCATGCCCAAATACTTTTTATTTCGGGTCCGGTTGGGTTTAGTCGCAATTTCTTTTTGTTAAAGTCCTTCTTGTGTTTTACATTGCGCGTTCACCGTCTTTTGGCGGGCTTCTGCAGAGAAGCCCTCCTCTTGGCACCTGGGTGTCTAGGTGGGCTGAATGTGAGGGGGGGTGTAGTCACCCCCTGCACAGGGTCTCCATGGAGAACCGAGTCCACTTTGTCATGATTGGCTGAGGTGGTTGTCTGGGCCGGACAACCCTCCTGCTGGGTAACTGACAGCCAGGGGGAATTTTCGAATAAAAGACAGGACTCTTGGGCTGGAAATCAGTCTCGCCACTGGCACTGCATATGATTCTGCCTAACAGACATAACGACCACCGACCGTATGAGTTTGCACCGATCCCCACTGCTCCCACCATCAGCACGCACCACGAAAGATACACGGCCAGCCGACCATACAACCCTGCAATGGTACGAACCCTATCAAAAGTGTGCGAGGAGAGGCAAGAGCTGGAGACGACTACATGGACAGAATCGACTAAGAACACCACAAAAGCCATGCTGCAAGTCATTAGAGAAGTCATGATGACATAGCTACGTTAGGAAGCACACGTGCACTCCGCACACTCAGGACATTCACACACCAACCTACACGAAGACTACATGGGTACAGTTCTATGAGATAGAGGACAGTAACATATACATACTGTCTGCATGTTTATTATTTTGCCACTTAGGCTGCTACAGCAGAAACGCAAGATGCCAGAAGAGATTGTGCACATGCTTGCAGATGCTACTTGCTGTTAACCCTATGCAAGGACAGTAGTACTCGAGAGACCTAACCAACCATGTCTCCTTTTAACCTATGGACATTATGCATAACACCTATTCAGAGTCAGAGTAGGCCTTATGAAAATCCAGGAAGCCAAAATCATCTCACAGAAACCTCAAGCAGCGAGATTCTGTGCAAGCAGGATCACCATGGCAGACACAACGGCAGCCAAGGCCACGATGTTGCAAACGACATTCCACACACACCGAGCCAAGGTGATACCGGCCCCAGCAGGGACTCGTCCATGCAAAATACAAAACAAATTGAAGTAATTCAGCCTCACACACGGTGGCCTCACACGTGACTCGGCCAAAACTGATATGATGCCAAGACCTACAGACTGGAAAAGCACAACAGACTCACGCCTAAGACTGAAAAAAATCAGATCATATCAGCAACGATATGCACTGGGAATGGAACGCTCTCATGCCAGTAGTACCCACACCATTGTTACTCACTGTCACAGTCACACATTGTTGATACACATTATCCATGACCAGGTGTCTTGCGGGTTGGGAACAAAGTTTGTCCCAGGCTTGGGGGCCCGCGTCCTGGCCAATCAGAACACTGGGGGCTAGGGGCAGGTGGCGGGAAACACCGGCCAATCACAGGATGACTAATGTAACAATTCCAGAGTAACCATTTTTAGGGATGATCCAAGCACACCACCTGACCCAGCGGCCTTCACCAATATTGTGCACTATATGTCCCCATACTGGACCTACCACTCAGGGAGCCAATCCTGTATGGCGTTGGGTTCGGGGACGGAACTCGCTGAGTGACGCAAATAGCAACGTCATTTGTCTACATAACTGGTCTGCGAGCCAGAATAGGTGTGATTTACCTGGAGTACTCCATGTAGATCTCTGTGGTTTGTGCTAATAAACTGCAGAAACGTATGCTCCTTGTGTGGACCTTGACTTCTTTGGGACAAGGGAAGGAGTTAGGGCCTTCTGTGAACTGGAGGTCCGCTGACCCCAGGTGCAGTTCTGCCGGCCCCGGAACTACCCTAACAAGTTGGAGGTCCCACCGAGATTGTTTGGGACGTCAGCTCGGCCGGATGCTGCCCTCTCTGCCGACAGACCTCAGAGGACTGCAGGCCCCTCGCGAGAATTGCAAGAGAACCGGATTGCGCAACCAGAGATTCGTCTCGGGAGCGGACTTCAAAATCATCCCACCTGCGGTTGGCGAGTTGTCCAACGCAGTCCAGAGGAGACGAGATGAACCGATGGCAGAGAGTCAGCGGCTGAGCGGCGCCGGCAGACATGGAACTAAAGTAAGTGCGGTCCCCACAACCAGTAACCAAATATTGTGTGGGTGGGGGGATCTGTAAATAAGAACTAGGGCAAGGTGGCATTGTCATATATGTTGGTAAAGAGGTATTGTTCTGCACGTGTGTGGGTGCAGGGATTGGAGCGGAGGTAGTCCCTTTTCTGTGTTTAGTGAGCGTTCTGGTTGCGGGGCAACAGGCTCCCGAATAAAGCAGGGGTTGGCATGCCGACAGGTCTGGACAGTGAACATACATATAGGGATGTGTTTTCCTACGAGTTGGACATTCTAGTTCAGTGAGTAGATGTCGTATTCCTGTAAAAGTTAGCTGGAGCCATCTTAGATTGCGGAAGGTGCTTACCTGGTTAAGTTTCCCTGGTGAGAAACGTATTGCACGTCAGGCAATGCGACGAGAGCAGTTTATTCACGAAACAAACTGATGAAGTATACTCGACTCCGGCAGAGGTGGGAAGACAGCTGTGGGAATTGTGGGTTCAATGTGGGATTGAATTAAAGGGGTCATTTTCTTATGTGTGCACGGGTTGTTTTGGTTTATGAACTGTTAGCTTGGGTACATCACCCATAGGCCAATGCATAGGACACTTAGAGGGTACAAGGGCAGCAGCGCGATGCCGAGATTGTGAGACAGGTGGACGAGTGGCAGTGTGCGGAAGGCACCTGCGCACGATCAAGGGGGGTGTGCTGGACAACTGCAAACCCTGGTGGATGCGGGGCGGTACAAGAGTACGTAGCGCAGCGGTGCAGGGCCACAGAGGTCCATAGATATTAATAAAGAGAAGTTGAACTGTATAACCCACGAAATAATTTCTTGCCCTGACAGCGGAGAGTCCAAATCCTCGATTAGAGGTCAGGTAACATACAACACACTATGATGTACCGTGGAAGGGGTCGGGGGGGGGGGGGGGGGGTTAATCACATTGTACGGCGGGCCAAAACATTAGTGACCCCCATCCAGCATCTCTGTAAAACGTTACCCCTTTATAAGGACAGGATAGTGAAATGTAGCGTACAATGGACAAAAGTATGGATGGTAAGCTAACAGTACCATGGCCTCCTAACGGCAGTTTCTCCAATGACGTGCTGCAATCACTATTGACCTATTTACACAACACAAACAAGGGGAAGAAGTTAGCTAACCGCATGGAGATATTTGAACTATGGCATATGTTCCAGGAGCACCAGCCATGGAGGAATTTGCAGGGGGCAAAAGAAGGGGGGGGTCAGGGGGTGGGGGACTCCTGCGCTCCGCCTGCCGCACCTCCTACTGTTGCGTCGGATGACACAGAGGAGGAGGGGGAGGTCTTACACCCGGTGCGAGAATTAAGAGAAGTTACGGAGCCTTGAGAATTAGCAGCAGCAGGATACTCAAACCCCACATACACACCACCCCCATACGCTCCATAGGTGGCTGCCCGTAATGCCCTGCAAGAGGGGACTAGGGCAGAGGCAGACAGTGCGGGCTTCGACGAAGGCGGGTTACGGCAAGCAAAGAACGAATTTGCAGGAATAGGTCCAGACAAATGGATAGCGGCACAAGTGCTATTGAAGTTACAGGGGGGGAACTACCGGGGAGGCCAAAGGCGCAACTAAGGCCATAGAGGAGTTGTGACAGGGATGCAGAGGAAGAACAACACACGTAACAAGGAAAGGGCAGTTGCGGGAAGAAGAGGAAGCAGAGTGAGAAGCGAAAATAGCAGAATTGAAGGCGGAAAAGGAAAGTGTTAGTGAGACAGCTAGAGTTAAAAGAGCAGGAAAGGAACGAACGGATGCAGTGGTGGAGAAGGAGTGGAGCGAGGTGATAGGAAGGAATGCGACAGGTGAAGGGAGCAAGGTGCAGGAGGAGACAAGGAAAACGAAAGACGACCGTGTAGTGGATGAGGCTGAAAAGGAAATGGCGGAAGATATTCCTAGACCAATAAAGTAAGTACGAGGGAAGATTAAGGGAGTTGAGAATGGCGAGGGCAGGGAGAGAGAGAGAACACAGAAAGGAAGATGACCGAGCACTGCAAAGGGTGAGCGAAGCGTTAAGGGAGGAGTTGGACAGGAACAGATGGGTCGAGGAGCACCGGGAAAAACAACAGGACAGACAGGCCTCTAACGAATGCACAGTGGATGACACAAGTACGTCTAAGGAGCATATGAAAGGGACCGAAGTCACAGATTTGGGGGGGGGGGAGGGGAATGTGTGTGGCTTCGCGAACATTGATCGTGAGACAGTAACGGTACACTATCCACTCCCGCGTAACTTGACATTTTCAGACGGATTCTGTAGCGATGAGGAAGAGACGTAGACGGTGAGGACAGTGATGCAGAAAGAAAGGGGCCAACTATGCTTTACATAATGGGAAAAGGCACGGGAATGGTATGGAAATGTAGAACACCTGAAGAAAGGGCCGGGGGGCAGTGCAGTGATAACATAACCTAGGACACATCCGCAGAAGAACAAGTTACTTAACAAATGTAAAGTTCTTTCGACTGGATGTTCCTCCCACGTATTCCTCATCTTAGATAATCTGTCAGCTTGCTGCATCTTTCTTCGGAAAAAAAATTCGCCAGAGGACGCTGTGCTAGAGGCCGCGCAGTCTCAGTTCCTCGAGGGCCGCCGCCGAGTGTCGACGACATCCGTGGTCTAAAGGGCTCGAGCCGCGCCCATTGGTCACAGTTCTGTTTTTTCGGTGTTATTGGTCGCATCAGTTGTATCAAGCATTGAAGGATGTCAGGCTCTTAAGGAAGTACAAGTGCAAAAAGCGTAAAAACTGTACGGAGGGGTAGGTTGGGAGGTTCGATGAGGAATACGTGGGACGAACATCCAGTCGAAACAACTTTACAGTTGGTAAGTAACTTGTTCTTCGAATGGATTGTGTCCTCCCACATATTCCTCATCTTAGACTCCCACAGCAGTAGTAATTTGGAGGAGGGATTACCAGAGTTTTTAATTATGTACTGAATGAAGGACAGCTTTTGCAAAAAAGGCCTCCTTGGTAAGAAGTGGAGTCTAAACAATGTTTTACAGAGGTGTGCATGGATGACTAGGTGGCCGCTGCATAAATGTCCTGTACAGGCACACCCCTCTGAAGAGCTGTGGAAGTTGATATGCCCCTGGTTGAATGAGCCCTTAATCCATCTGGAGGCCCTTTCCCAGCCAACCTGTAACATTCAGATATTGCTAGGATTATCCATCTGGATAAGGTTTGTTTGGACACACCAAGGCCCAATTTGTGTCCAGTGTAACCGACAAAGAACTGATCAGTTTGTCTAAATCTTTCAAGTCTAGAGATCTAGAAGCTGAGCGCCCTTTTAGGGTCTAGCCTGTGGAACCTTTCCTCCTCTTCGCTAGCGTGCGGAGGAGGGTACACGGAAGGCAAAATAATCTTTTGTGACAGATGGAAATCTGAAACCATTTTAGGTAAGAAAAAAGGTTTGACCTTCAAAATAAATGTATCCTTGTGGAAAATAGTGTGAGGAGGCTTACAAGAGAGCGCCTGCAACTCATTCACACTGCGGGCTGAAGTTAAAGCCACTAGTAAAACAGTTTTAAAAGTTAGGAGCCTTAAAGGTAAAGGCTCAAAAGGGGCACACAAGAAATTTTAAGACGAAATTTAAGTCCCAAATGGGAACCTGAAAAGGTGTTGGAGGGAACACATTTGTTAACCCTTTAAGAAATTGGACAACTAAAGGAATCTTTAAATATGAAACTTCTTCTGAGGTGCACCAGTTACTGAATTTCTTCCAACGACACCAGTACAAGGATTTTGTTGCTGGCCTTCTAGCCAAAAGCAAAATTTCCATAACGTTGTCCGGAAGGTCCCAATCCTTATATCTCAGCCTCTCAGAAGCCAACCGTGAAGGCTTAGAGCTTTGACCTCTGGATGTAGAACTTGACCTTCCCTTTGCGGGAGGAGATCCTCTTTGTGGAAGACGTATTGGAGGGCAGATGGACATGTCCAGAAGGACAGAGTACCCCATTCTCCTGGTCCAATCCGGGCAATCAGGATCATGGTTTTCCTGAACGTTCTCAACCTCCGGATTACTTGAGGAATCACGGGGACTGGAGGGAACGCGTATAGGAGTGGATATATCCAGTCCACCACAAATGCGTCCCAAAGCTCCTCTCGAAGGAAATTCCCTTGAGCAGTACAGTTCGCACTTTCGGTTGGTACCGGTCGCGAATAGATCCACTTGAGGGGTTCCCCAAAGGGCAAAGATCTCTTGAAGGACTTCCTGAGCTAGTTCCCATTCGTGGGAGACTGTGCTCTGCCTGCTCAGAGCATCTGCCACCGTGTTTTTCTCTCTGGCTAGATGAATTGCCGTTAAGAGCGATTCCTTCTTGCAGAGCCCAGAACCGCATTGCTTCTCTGCAGAGTGGGAGTAATCCTACGCCTCCTCTTTTGTTGAGGTAATACATAGCCTCTGTGTTGTCCGTCATTATTAGGACTTTCTTTCCCAGTACAGGGGGCAGGAAGGCCTTCAGCGCTAGTCTGATTGCCATCAGCTCCAAAAGGTCGATGTGTAGTTTGGACTCCGATGGAGACCAACGACCGCTGATAGTTAGATCGTTGGTGTGGGCTCCCCACCCTGTGAGTGAGGCGTCCGTCACTACCGTGATCTCCAGCCATGGTTGCCAAAACTGTTCCCCCTTGAGGATATTTTCCTTGCAAGCCCACCATAGAAGATCTTGAGCTGCTTTGGCCGAGACTTGCAGAAGATCTGACATCTCCCCCGAAAACTGGGACCATGGAGTCCTGAGGGCCCATTGAAGGGATTTCATCCTCAGTCGAGCCTCTCGCACCAGAAAAATGCAGGATGCCATGAGGCCGAGCAACCTTAGAAAGTCGAAAGCCAGTAGATGTTGGGCATTTTGAAACTTTGTTACCATCTGCAGAATGTGGTGAGCTCTCTCCTCGGGAGGCGAGGCTTTCCCTGAGGTAGTATCCAGGATTGCTCCGATGAATTGGAGTCTTTGGCTTGGAATCATTTGTGACTTCTTGTAATTGAGGGAGAAGCCCAGTCTGTGCAAGTAGTGGCAGGTCATGGTCAAGTGTTCCTGGGCTCGTTCTGGTGAACTCGCCCTGATTAGCCAATTGTCCAGGTAAGGGTAGACCTGAATACCTCCTCTCCTGAGACTCGCTGCCACTACAGCCATCAAATTGGTGAAAACCCTTGGGCGGAGGTGAGCCCAAATGGCAGAACTCAGTTGCAAACCTCAGGTACTCTGTGCTTGAGATGGATTGGCACATGCAAGTAAGCATCCTGAAGGTCCAATGAAACCAGCCAGTCCTGAAGCTGAAGTGCCTGAAGGATTTGAGAAAGGGTCACCATCTTGAACTTGTTCAAGTTTCTTAAGTCCAAGATGGGTCTCAACCCTCCGTCTTTTTTGGGGATGAGAAAATAAGGTGAGTACCAACCCTTGTTCCTCTCCGCTACAGTTACATGTTCTATGACACCTTTCTCTAGCAGGGTTAAAATCTCCTGCACAAGGAGCGGGTCTGGAATTTTTACATAATTGGCTCCTGGTGGATGATCTTGAGGTCTTTGATGAAAAGGAAGGCAGCAACCATGGGTCATTATCTCTAGTGCCCAGCCATCTGACGTAATTCCCTGCCATTCGTCCAGATACCGAGTGATTCTGCCTCCCACTGGGGTTTTGTCGGTTAAGACCTCAAAGTGGCTTTGCAGTGGCTGCAGCTGTGGCGTTAGTAGCCGCTGCGGCTGATCTGGCACCTTTCCCTTTTCCACCACGAAAGGGTTTTGTCTGTTGGCCTCTGAGCAAAAACAAAGAGGTGATGGCTGGAAGGTTTAGACTGAATCTTAACAACTGGCATTGTTCTGAGCAACCCTCCAGACCATCGTTCTTCGCCTGCCAAGCCATTACAGAATGGGAAAGACCATATGCAAATCAGGCTTGGTTCCACCCAAAAAGGGCCAGTCCAGCCTGAACTGCTGGGTCACATCCCTTCTGCATGAGACCACAAGCATCCCCAAACATGTTTCGGCCTTGTTGGGCCTCAGTGAGGAGTAGCTTGGGTCTCTAGGCCCAGCAGACACGGGACCCACGTCAGGGCATTCCCGTCCCACTCGGGGTGGAACGGGTATGCCCAGACGTGGCCAAAACATGTCTGGGGTTGCTTGCTTTTCCGTGCAGAGGGTCCTGGTCTAGCAGTTTGGGCTGGGCTGCTACCATTGGTGGCAGTACCTGACTGATTTGCATATGGCTGGACCCCTTTTGCAATGGCGCAGACAGGCTAAAAAACAGTGGTGTGGAAGGTTGCCCAGAGCAATGCCAGTGGTTCAGATTCATTCAAAACCTTCCAACCATCACTTTTGTGCTTTCTGTTTGTCTCACTAAGTGAGAGAGGGTATGCCCAGACGTGGGTCCCTTGCTCACTGCGCCATAGGGAACCAAGCTGCACCTGAGGAGGCCCAACAAGGCCGAAACATGTCTGGGGTTGCTTGCGTTTCCGTGCAGAGGGGACCTGGTCTAGCAGTTCGGGCTGGGCTGCTACCATTGGTGGCAGTACCCGACTGATTTGCATATGGCTGGACCCCTTTTGCAATGGCGCAGACGGGCTAAAAAATGGTGGTGTGGAAGGTTGCCCAGAGCAATGCCAGTGGTTCAGATTCATTCAAAACCTTCCACCCATCACTTTTGTGCACACAGCCTCTCTGCCTGGCCTGCCCCTCCCTTCCACAAAAGAGGAATAGAAGCGAAAAGGGCGACTCTTCCAGGAAGATGAGCCTGCGTAAGAGTGTTGTTGAGGCTGTTTTATAGCGGCGCTGAGTGATTTTGCTGCCGCTTTTGAGGTCTGCAGCTTCTCCAAGCTCTCGTCCGCCTTGCTGCCGAACAGCCTCAAGCCGAGTAACCTGGTCTGTACATCAGATGCAAAACCAGATTTTCTCAGCCAAGCAAATCTGCGTAAAAACCGTGCTAGCCAGCATGGACCTGCTCACACTATCGGCAGTGTCCAGTCCTGACTTCAGTCACTCCTCCATAGCCTCCTTTCCATCTCTTATTATCACCAGGAAACCATCCTATTCCTCACCCTCCGGGATGTGTTCAGCCGCTGCATTCAAGCAGCCCCACAGGGTGTAAGTAAATATAGCTAATGTACACACTAGTAGATTTAAGGGCCATACTGCCCGAAGTGAACACTTTCCTCGCCCAAGCATCAATCTTTTTATCGTCCCTGTCAGGGGGCATGGAGGGATAAGCGGATTGCTTATTTGCAGTCGCAACTTGAATCATCAAGGTCTCAGGTGAAGGATGCTTAGACAGGTACTCTGGATCTGAAGTTGAAGGTCTGTACTTTCCCACAAATTTTTTATTTACAACTGGTAAAGATTCTAGGATTTCCCAATTTGCCATAACACTTTCGTAGAGCTTTGTGGAAAGGAAGGATCGGATCCTTCTGAGGTCCTGTCATGTCATCCTGGTCGTAACTCAGGGACACCATCTTCCACCCCATGAAGTCGATGACTCTTCCCCTGAGGTTCCTATACCCAGATTCTGCGTGGTCAGTAGGGTCTGGTCTTTCAAATTCTACCTAGTGAGGTATCTAGGCCACTGGCCAATTGTAGGCAGTCATAAAGGTCGGCCATTTTGGTACTTGGGTCTATTAATTCTTCAGGATCGTCCCAAATCTAACACCAGCTGATGTAATTTCTTCATCAGAGGATTGTTCTTCAAAAATAGAAGACAGATTTAAAAAATTCTTGCCTGGGCTGAGGATGGAAGATTTTTTCTGGTAAAGGTGGCAGCATTGACCTAGGTTTAGCCATAAATGTCGTTTTGGGCATCGTTATTGAAGATTTCCCTGACAAAGGCGTCAAAGGCGTTGATGGAATAGACGCTGGCTTCGATATGCTCGAACGAATCCTCGATGTCACCGAGGAAGGCTTCGATGTCGTTGTGAGAGGCTTCACGCCATCTTTGGCGACGTAGTCGTCGAAGGACATGTCGAGTCAATGCCTGACTTAGACGATTATTTTGTCCAATGTTAACCTCGACTTGTGCATCAAAGGTTTTTCTCTCGTTTCATGAGGCGCTGGAGAATCATCCTCTGAGGACGCGCTCGACTTTGTCGGATTTTGCATGTACAGTTTTAGATTTCCCTCCGTCACTCTTAAAGTGGACAGGGGCATGCTCTTCACGTGACTTTTTTGAGGGGGTCGGGCCGCCTTCTAGAACATTTTTAGCATTGAAGCCCTAAATGCCTCCCATTTTTGTGGGGAATCCTGCTTAGAAGGACATGAAATGAACCTTCTGTCAGGCGAGGAGGAAGAATATTTGCGATGTCGTTTCTTCAATTTTTTAGATGAAGATTTCCTTGAGTGACTCTTTGACCTCGACCGCCTCGACTCGTGACGAGATTTTCTACTCGACTCTCCCGAGTCTTTTTGCAGACATAAAAGACTCTCTCCCACCGCTAGCTTACATTGGCATTCCTTAAGAGACATCGCCTGATGCGAACCGCACTTGTCGACCGAATGTTCAGAGCTGAGGCACCAAAGGCAATTGAGGTGAGGATCCATAATGGACATCTTCCTTTCGCACTTTAGACACTTTTTAAAACCAGTCTTGGGTGTGGTAGGAGTTGAAGATGAAGACATTTTCAATGAAAGAACTGACGCGCCGTTTCGAAACATGAAGCAGAAGACTACGCAGCCTCGAGCACAGCGCCCTATGGCGAAAATGTTTTCCGAAGAAGCAGCACGCTGACAGATCATCTAAGATGAGGAATACGTGGGAGGACACAATCCATTCGAAGTGGCCCCACAAACACCCTACACTAACAGACTGAGGGACCTCCCAGGACGCAGGAGATATGGGGCAGCAATAATAAACAGTAGGGGGCACTCGGGCACTCAGGGTGGACACATGGGGACAACACACCACGATCACACACTATAGACATGCCGGACATTGGGGCAAATGCAGAGGATGTGAGGGGCCCTATCCAGGTGAGACAGTATTAGCGCACACCTGAAGAGAGGGCCGCGTATTCACAGATGCCACTTTTGGAAAGGGGAGGGACAAGACCACAGTATGTGCTGTGGAAACACACAAACAAGGAAAACAAAGTGCAGGTTACCGTCCTTAAGTGGGGGAGTGAGGAAATGGATCTATGAAATGGAAAGGTTAACGGCAGGACACAGGTTGGCAGTGGGCGACGTCAAGGGCTTGCTGGTCTCCACATTGGGTGATGCAGCGGATGACATTTGGAAAAGGGCCGGGTTCCAAGGAGTGACTACCCAGAACACAACACATGACGGATCCTCATTTGCAAACTGTAGACACGCGGTGTGGCAGGCATTGCGGACACAATATCCCGACACATCAGACATGAGTGCAATTACATCACGCAAGATGCGGGACGACGAAGACCCCGTCAGCTATATCAACGTAATTCAAGAACTTTGGCGCCTTGAGACGAGGGAGCAATGGGATAAAACAATAGCGATCTTTTATCACATCTTGATACAAAAGTTACCTGCGCAGGTGCTGTTACGCTCACCTGGTATCCACGGGGGCGCCACACGATACTGGATGGAGGTCTAAGCGCTATCGCGGAACCCTCTCTGCTTGGTTATGTGCCAGACATTGAGTAGCGCATATAACAGGAGAATGGAGGGTTAAGATACTGGTTCTGTGATGGGTGGACTCCCACATCCCTCTGGTCCAAATCCCCTCCCTTGGGGTTTTTGCTCACCTTGGGGTTTTGTGCGTTGAACTCTGTCCTGCGTCTCTGTGCAGGGGCGCGTGGTTGGTGCGGGCGTTCCGTGGACCTAGTTGCTTCACTGGGCTGTTCCTAACAATGTCTCTTTGTTTTCACAGGGATGGTTGCGATCTCTGAGTTGCTGCGCCAATGGCGAAGACCACAGAGAGTTATTGATGCGCGGAGCGCTGCACTGTTTATTGGTGTTAACTGCTAACCTGTGTTCTCTTGCGGTGATGTTCCAGAGTGATGAGCGATCGAAGCGCTGCTTGCCCAGGTAAGTGCTTTGTTAAGGCTGACCTTGTTCCTTCTCCCTTGCAGGTTGCGGTGAAACCCAGAGATGGGCGAGGTAAGAGAAGCGCAGGGTGCTGCCAGGACTCGCTGCTTGCCCAGGTAAGAATTGTTATTAATGCTGTCCTTGTTTCTTTACCTTTGCAGGTTGCATCGAACTCCGGAGATGGGCAAGGTAAGCGAAGCGCAGGATGGATTCAAGGCCGGTTACTTCACTGCTAAGTGTTCTTGCTCGCTAACGCGGTTCTTGTTCTTCCAGGTTATTAATGGAATCTGGATCTAGGGCTTCAGGATCGGGCCACTGGAGAAGTAGATGAGCAGGAGATGGACACGGTGAGCGTTATGCTGCAGGAGTGCAGAATAACACGAAGCGTGTTCTACTGTTTGGGTGTGGTTTAAATAGCCTAGGTAAAGTAGTTCCAGGCCAACTAGTTCCAGGCCCAGCCACACCCAAAACACTAGACCGCATGGCTTGGTTCTAAAGAACTGAGCTGTGTAATAGACCTCCATGTTGGATTAAGGTCCAAAACTGGTATTGCTTTATTCCTGATAATGAGCCTGGCGCCAAAGGCACCAGGACTGGCTCCATGTATATTTCTGATGCAGTTTTAAGGCCTTTGGGGCCAGTGTGAAGGGTTTTGGCCCCACTGCTGCCAGGGGGCTGTTATACATGAGGGGGTCAGAGCATGGATTGTGACAGGTGCAGAGACAACTGCAGGAAATGGTGGGGATGGAAGCAAAAGCATTGTCAGAAATACAACTCACAATAGTGCACCATTGCAGACTGTGGCAGGAAAAGATAGAAAAGCAGATGAAGCAAAATTGATCCAAAAGAAGCTATCCAAATACGCTCTAGAAGGAGCACTCTTAACGAGCCGAGCCACACCGCCGCAGACAGCAGTATCACAACCCCAACCTCAACCCCAACAGCAGTAGAATACAGTACAGCAATACGCACCACAAATGGGAGGAGGATACATGGGAATGGGAGGGTATCAGAACAATTATAGAGAAAGAGGAAGGTTCCAGGGAGGGAAGGGTTTTGGACGACAATCACATTACCCAGGCGGAGGGTTTAGGGGATACCAACAGCAAGGGGGACAGGGACAGGGCGAGGGAGGAGGGGGGATTCCTTATGACAAGCCCGAGAGCCGCCCCAGTGCTGGACATGCAGGCAACTAGGTCACATGTCCCGCACATGTAGGATTAGAGGCATACAACAAGGGTGGGGTGAACAAGGGCAACAAGGTTATCAGGGTGGACACAATGGATACTATACGCAAGACCCCTTACAGACAGGCAAACCGCAAATTCTGCCACAACAAAGCATACATCCGCCACAGACACAACAACAAATGGCTGCACCAGTGGCCCAACATAAACAAACAGCACAGCAGCTGACAACTACAGGACAACTCCGCACAACCCATGGACACAATGGCAGTGGTACCAATAACTAAGATGGGCGGGGTAACTATAGTGGGGCACAAACCTTACACAGAAACGGACAATCCCTATACCCACAATAGGACAGCCCACAGACGAACTTGTTGTGTCCCATCCTATCAGTAACACTTAACCATGTGGAGAAAACCTGCATAAAGGTGGCGATAGGCAACACAACTTTTTCCTTTCTTGTTGACACTAGTGCCACTAGATCATGCATACGGGAGGGAAGGTACACGTTGTCAGGCGATGCCATGAACACTCAAGGATTTTTCTGGGGCTCAAGAAGTGGTTCCCTTTATGGATAACATCTCCTTATCAATAGGAGATCATGACTTATCTTTGCCTTTACTTTACTGAAAACAAGCACCTGTAAACATACTGCGTCGCAACATAATGAGTAGACTAAACATGACAATATCCTTCACAGACAAAGGCATAGTGTGCTCCACACCAGGCATTCACATGCTCACGGCCAGACAAATACTACAGGCATATTGTGGGAAAAGTGTACAGAGGGGGGAACCGGTTGATCCTGAAATGTTCCAATACGGAACAGTCATGGCACTTGCATAGCAGGGAAGATTTGAGGAAGGCCAGGTGAGTACCTCTTTAGGCCAGAGACACCAGCAGATGAGAAGGAGGGAGAATTCTTATCAATTGATAGAGGAAATTGTGGCAAGAGAAGACTGGGTTGCGGTGGATGCCCTAGATGACGAGGGTAAGGCATCAGGAGGGTGTCGATTAACTCAGGTGTCAGATGAGGAGCTATTCTCACAAGAGAAAGCGAGATGATGATGAGAATGAGTGTATACTTCTGGTTACGGATAACATACAGAAAGGTGGCCAAAAAAATAGCAACGGCACTGGAAGCACCCCTCCCAGTACCGCCTCCTTTCTGCGATGAAGATCTAACAAAGGTACTCAACACACTATGGACAACAAGTCCCTATGACGTAGGATGCATAAAAAGCATAGGGGGAGAGAAAATTAAGCTGAAGAAGGGGACGATTTTACCCAGAGTCATTATAAGTTACTCACCGTAGTGACTAACGTACTCCTAGTCCATAGTCCCCTTTCCTCCATACGGCATGGGCGTCCCTCGTGAGGGACGGGAGACAGAACCTTTTTCACCAGAAAAATCATCTTCCCCTCTAAATTTAGAGGCGCGGCTCTGGGAGCATGCGCTGCCCTGACTCCGCCCTCCGGCGCCACACCTCAGCCCCCAAAGACGTGTTAACAATAGATTTACCATTGCCTAATGACACCAGATTATTAGGGGGGAGGATGGTGGGACATATGGTGGTAAGGGGACTATGGACTAAGAGTACGTTAGTCACTAAGGTGAGTAACTTATAATTACTCTTATGTCCCGTCCCCTTTCCTCCATACTGTATAGGCGATTACAACCGAAAGTTGTCCCAGGGTAGAGCGGAGACCCTCCTTAAGCAAAAAGGTTCTGGAGAACCGCCTCTTCAGAGGCCGCATCGGACCTGGAGCCGGCATCCAAACAGTAATGCTTGCAGAAAGCCAATGGAGCAGCCCATGTGACCGCCCTGCTTATGACCTGCTAGGGAACATGCCGCTGAAAAGCGATGGGCGTTGCCTTGACCCTGACCGCGTGGGCATGCATGTTCGCCGGAAGGGGTCTATGCTGGCCCTCATATGCATCCTTGATGGCAGAGACCATCCAGCAGGAAATGGAGGCTTTTGAGGCCCGATAGCCTGGCGCCTCCAAAAGTGATGAATAGGGCATCTGACTTGCGGAAGCCCTTGGTCCTGTCCAGGTAGAATTTCAGGGCACGCCCGACATCTAGGTAGTGCAAAACTCTGAGGCTCGTCCTTCGGGTCAGCAAAGAATGTGGGAAGGACGATCTCCACGTTCAGGTGGAAGGCTGATGGCACTTTAGGTAGAAATGCCGGATGGGTCCGCAGGACTAACATCCTTGTGAAAGGTAGTGTACGGCTCTGAGGCGACTAAGGCCAGGGTCTCGCTGACCCTGCGCGCCAAAGAAAGGCCGACTAATAGGGCCGTCTTGTTGGTGACCAGCCTGATGTCCGCGAACGCCATAGGCACAAACGGCTTGTGCGCGAGGGCGCCCAAGACTAATTTCAAATCCCACACAGGGTGTGGTTTCATGATGGGCGGGTAGAGTCTAGCGAGTACGGCCAAATGTCTCCTTACAAACGGGTTGGAGGAGGAGAAGACCACCCCTTCCTCTGAATTCCTGTAGGCCCCTATGGCTGAGAGGTATGTGCGGCAGGTGTTCACCTGTACGCCAGAGTTGGCGAGGTGCGCCGAGAAAGACAGTACGTCGTCCAGTGAACAAGCCAGCAGGTCGATATCCTTGTAGTGGGCCCAGTGGCAGAACCTGGTCCATTTACTTTTATACTGAGCTCTGGTAGCCTTGCTCCTAGCCCCCTGTAGGATATCCAGATTGGCCTGGGATAGGTTGAGGCTGCTGAGCTCATGAACCACGCTGTGAGGGCACGCTTCTGGAGAGGCAGGAGTCAGAAGATGTACTGGGCCTATCGGGAGGTGGATTGGAGGGACCTCGGAGAGGCTGAGCAGCTCCGAGAGCAATGGCCTGGCTGGCCACCACTGACCTATGAGAATGATGCTGAGCTGGTGAGACTCCTTGAACTTGCAAAGCACTCTGAATCAGTGGAGTGGGCGGGAAGGCCTAGGCTGAAATGTCGTTCCACTGGATCCATAAGGTGTCGCCCATGGAGCCTAGGCCCTGCCAGGAAGCGAACTGGGGGCACCTTCTTGTTGTGCTTGGTGGCAAAGAGATCCACCTGGGGGATGCCCCATCTGTGGAAGATCTCCTGTGCAACAAGATCGTTCAGCTGCCACTCGTAGTTGTTTGCTCCCAACCTGCTGAGCCTGTCCGCTTCCAGGTTGGATTCCCCTGGGAGGTGGACTGCCGTGAGGAAAATCTCGTTCTCCAAGGCCCATTCCCATATGCTGATCGCCAGTCTGCACAGGGAAGGGGACCTAGTTCCCCCCCTCCCCCCCCCCCGTTTGTTGATGTAGTACATACTGGTCGAGTTGTCTGTCTGTATGAGGACAACCTTTCCCTTGAGACGTGGGAGGACGGACCCAAGCGCTAACCAGATGGCGTTCAGTTCCAGCCAATTGATGTGGTATTCTTGTTCTTGACCGAGAGATCCTCCAGGGTGGCTCCCCAACCCTCGAGGGAGGAGTCTGTGGTAATCGTCACCTGTGGGACAGAGGGTTTGAAGGGCTTGCCCATCTGCAGGTTGCAGTCCCTGGACCACCATTTGAGGTCCGGGTGGAGAGAGATGGGGATCTTGATCATTTCGGCCTGCAAGCCCCTGTCCTGGTTCCATTCTCTTCATCATGAGCCTTGTGTGGGCAGCCAGCATTACAGGTGCAAAAAGACCCAGAAGAGGCTGGTACCACCGAAGTAGCGCTTCGGCTGAGAAAGTGGGACGTGGCTCTACTGATGGCCGAGATCTTGTCCTCCGAGGGGGAAGACCCTCTCGGAGCGCGTGTCCCAGATGAAGCCCAGGAAAGTCAAAGACTGCGTGGGTAGCAGCTGTGACTTCTTGAGATTGAGCGAAAAGCCCAGGTCGTGTAGCGTGTTCATCAGTGCATGGGAGAAGTGGTGAACTGCTTCTTGAGATGTAGCCCTGATGAGCCAGTCGTCTAGGTAGGGGTATACATGGAGGTCCTGAGCCCGGAGGAGGGCTGCCACAGCATTCATGAGTCTAATTAAGGCCCTGGGGGCCGAGATGAGGCCAAAAGGTAGGACCTTGTACTGAAAATGGCAGCCCATGATCCTAAACCAGAGGAAAGAACGATGGGTTTGCCAGATTGGGACGTGCAGATAAGCATCCTTCAGATCCACGGAGCACATCCAGTCTCCCCTGCACAATGTCTCTGCAATAAGGGCTGGCATAACCATCTTAAATCTCTGAAGCGGTAAGGAGAGGTTGAGGGTGGAAAGGTCCGGTACAACTCTCAGGCCAGCCTGGTGGTTCTTCTGAATGGCGAAGATCCTGGAGTAAAAGCCCGAGCTTCGCTGGGGGGCTGGGACTTCCTCCATGGCCTGGCTCGGGACAAGCGACCGAATCTCTGCCAAAAGAGTTGCTGTCCCAACTTGAGGGAGGAAGGGGGAGAGGCAGACGGTACCCCGGGGAGACTACTGACAGGATCCAGGGGTCCACAAAGTTCTGTCGCCAAAAGTGTGTGTGAAGAGCAAGCCTGCCCCCACTGGAGACACATGGACCCGGAGGGGAGTGTCGGGACTTCTTACCCTCTGAGGCAGAGACGGAGGAGGGGGACTGGAAAAAGCCCTTCCCCTTCCTCCCCCCTTTTTGATGGTTGTGCCGACTGGGGTCGGCAAGCGTTCCGGCTGCCTATACCTCCGTTCCTGGAAGCCGCGGAAGCCTCCAGATGAGCGACCCTTAACCGAGCATTGCTGAAACTGGGAGTATGCTTTGGGCGTGGTCTTTGTCAGTATGGATAAAGACTTCGCCGTCTGAGAGCTGTTCTTTTTGTCCAGGTCTTCGTCCGTGCTGGAGTGAAAGAGGTCACTGCCCTCGAAGGGCAGATCTAGAATGCGCTCCTGGACGTCAGGATTGAACTTGGTTGCCCTGAGCCAGGCCATCCTTCTCATGTCCGTGGCAATACAGATGGCACGTCCAGAGGTATCAATGTGTGCCAGGGTGGACTCCATGATATCCTGAGTCACGAGCTTAGCTTCGGCTAGCCCGCCTTAAAACGCAATTGGCTGGTGGCGGGGAGTTCCGGGAGGAAGTCAGCAATTTCCCACCATAATCCATAATCTCTGGTTGGCAGCTGCCAACATGGCGTCAGCGTTGGCCTGCCGTAGATGCAAGGAAGCATTGGAATACAGCTTCTTACCGTAAGCCCCCTCCTTGCCTAACAGCGCGGTAGATGACGAGGACGACTGAGTCTTGGAGTACAGTGGCGCCGCAGCGATCACCGAGGAGTGTTGCTGAGGGTGGGAGGAGAGCAAGAGTATCCCCCTCCATCTGCCTGTACTTGGGGTCCAGACAGCGGTTGACTGACTGGACGGAGTGGGGTTTGAGCCAACCTTTCTTGGCGAGGGAGACTACGTCGGTCTGCAGTGGAATTCCCGTTGTGGCGGAAGGGGGCCTCGTGAGGACTTCAGCAAGGACGCCTTCTGCCGGCTGTTCTACCTGGGGCTGGGGTAGGCCCAGGTATTTCGCCAGGGCCGAGAGACATTCGTGGAAGGCCCTGGCTGATGGTGTGTCAGGATCGTCGTCCTCATCAGTATCCGGAGGGTCTGAGGGATCCTGTGGAGGAGGAGGAGTATCCGGAGGCTGGGGCACTGGGACCACAGCCAGAGGCTGAGGAAGAGGAGCAGCTTGTATGGACCCACCTGTGGAGTAGGCTGAAGAGCCGGAGGCTGCACGGGGTCTGCGGCGTCGGCGGAGGCGTCTGTGGTGCCACTAGCATAGAGGGAAGGACTTCCCAGAGTGCGTCCTTCATGAAAGCCCCCATCTGTGGAGACTTCATGAGGCCGAGGAACCTCTCAAAGATACGGTCCTCACTGGCCGAGGAGGAGGAGGGCACGGACGGGGTAGCTAGAGGCAGCTGGGGCCGCTGCCGACCCTGTACATATGGCCGCAAGGGAAAACAACCTAAGAAGGGTAGGCCGTAGGCCACGTATCTGGTTGATGTCAGTCCCACCTCGACACTCATTCTTCACTTAAGTCTTGCAGAGGAGTTGAACGGGTGTCCCTTTCTGGCACGTCAGCCATTTTGTTGAGCTGCCTACCACGTGGCTGCATCGTGCTGCTCGGCTCGCTGGGGCCGGACTCTGCTAAGTCTCTTCAGTGTGAGGCGCGTGACTCGCCCCGCTCCTCGGGCCCAGGCCTGGTAGGCGAAGAAACCTCGACCTATGGGTCGTTAGAGCTGTGCTCAGGTGCCCCCCTCTGACATACTGGTGGTAACAGGGCGTAGACCCTCGGCCATGATGCCGGTACAAGGGCAGAGCCCCTCGGGCGCAAGCCCGGTAACAGAGCCTAGCGGCCCCTGAACAGTGGCACCGGGAGGATCCGAGGACCCCTCAGCCTGGAGGCCGGTAGCTGTGACAGCCTCGGTGCGTGTGTTCTGACCTGATCGCCCCCGCCCGCGCAGGAGTGTCCCTGGGAAGGAGTCTCCCTTGCGGGGTGCGGATGAAAATATAGGCCCTACCTCAGGACTGGCTCGATGCTTCACGAAGTTCTTGAGATCCTCAGAAGGAGACTGCTGAAAGATATCCCGCCACCTGGCTAGTCTGTTCTTCAGCGCTTTTGAGGACAGCGAGCCGCATGCCGAACAAGCTTGTCAACCGTGGTCTGGGCCAAGGCAACGTAGGCAGAGGGCGTGGGGGTCTGAAGTCGGGAAGAGCCCATTGCAGGATGGGCACCTGCTGAACCCTGTTGAAGTCGACATGCGCCAGGGAGGAGCTGTGGTGTCTGAAGACCCAATACCTATGATAAAAGACAAAAGAAGATAGAGGCAGAATCTGCATGTGGAATTACATGGCCAAAACCAAACCCAGGAGTGCTGGTGAATTCGGCCCGTTCCCGTCGACGCAGAAAAGGGGACAGAGGTGTGGCACCGGAGGGCAGAGTCAGGGCAGCGCATGCTCCCAGGGCTGCTCCTCCAAATTTAGAGGGGGAAGAAGATTTTTCTGGTGAAAAAGGTTCCGTCTCCCATCCCTCGCGAGGGACGCCCATGCAGTATGGAGGAAAGGGGATGGGACGTATGAGTAAGACAATACCCCCTGACGAGAGAAGCAGATGAAGGCATTTATGAGACTATCAGCGCCCTCATAGGCAGAGGTATCTCAATACCATCAGAATCGTCATGTAACACTGCTGTGTACCCCGTCCGCAAGGCAAATGGGGTGGACGTGGTATTTTATCCAGGATTTATGACCCCTCAACCACATTGTAGAGGCAGAATACCCCATAGCGGCAAACCTTGCCACAATACTCTGTTGCATCCCAGCTGAGGCGGCATAGTTCACAGTTATCGACCTCGAGAATGCCCTTTTCTCAATACCCTTACACCCAGACTCACAGGATTTGACAAGCTTCACATACCGCATTCAAAAATTGAAACACACTAGATTGGCCCAAGGATATTATGAATTGCCATCCATCTTTAACAGAGTGATCCAGATAGACTTAGGCAATATCCAAACAGCGAGCACGATCCTACAGTACGTAGATGACATTATCATTTGCAGCAACACAGAGGGAGAGCGCCGGTAGGACTCAGTACACATGCTAATTTTCTTGGCTGAAAAAGGGTACAAGGTGGACAAGGAAAAATTACAATACTGTCAGAAGGAGGTACTATACATAGGTCAGCTGATATCTCAAAACGGCAGGCACATAGCACCAAAGAGAGCACAGGCAATACTTGACACTTCAACCGAAAATGGTACGGGAACTGCAGCAGTTCCTCGGCCTGTGCAACTTTTGTAGGGCATGGGCTTTTGACTAGAGCAACTACAGGTGTCCTCCACTTACCGCCCTTAAGGAAGCACAAAGAGAACGGCATCAGCTGGGGTGGACAATGGAAATGACCGATGCAGTCCATGAAATGAAGGAGGCAATCTCTACAGCCCCGGTTTTAGGGACACCAGATTATAAAAGGGAATTTTTTATATTCTCACACTGATGGGGTGGTCATGAAGGCAGTTCTCACGCAAAAAACAAGTATGGGCCACAAACCAGTTGCATACTACAGTGGACAATTGGACCCAGTAATGACAGGACATTTCCATTGCAAACAAAATGTGGCTGCTGCAGCCTTCGCTATAGAAAAGGCATCAATAACTAAGGGATGCTCCACCACACTTTACGCAGAACATGCCTTTGTCGCGATCCTGCACAAACCAAAAAGCACACTGACCACACTGAGGGCAACGGGATATGAGATACTACTATCATGACCCAAATTAAAAATAGTGAGTTGCAAAAATGCAAACCAAGCCCACTTGGCAGAAGAATATGAAAAAGGGAGGTATATACAGCAACATGGAAGGTAGAGGAAGAGGCACTTAAGGGGGCAGGGGGAGTGCTATTTATTGATGGCCTATTGACAATTGATCAGGGCGAAGGGATCAGGAAATAAGGCGCGGCAGTGGTTAGGTTAGCAGAGGATTGGACGAGCAAGGTAGTAAGAAGTTTGACTACCCCCCAATATTCAGCACAGGCAGCAGAACTAGTGGCCCTCAGGGATTGTGAAGGAAAAAGGGTTACACTATACTCTGACAGCACCTACGTAACCAACAGTACACTCCTGCTTAGCAAGGTGGATAAGAAGGGGATTCAGAAGAGTGAATGGGACACCTGTACAGCATGCCCTCCTGTTGGGGGAGTTAATAGAGGCTGATACGTACCCAATGGAACTTGCATTAGTAAAGTGCCAAGCACACTTCCATCCTTCCTCGCTGAGGGTAGAGGGCAGGAGCCCCCCCTCCCATCCACTCGACGCACACGGAGTGCATCCTCGCCGGCACCATCGAAGGGCCTGCCTGACCCTGTCTGCAAGAGTGCCTGACTCCCGCATGCCGGGCGCCGCGCGGCACGAAAGCGAGGCTGATCCTCGCTCGAAGCAGTTTTACACTGCTTTCATCCGCCGGTAGGCGGAACCGCCGGCGGCCAGCACGAAGGCCACACAAAGGCCTGTTCCTGCGCCTGTGCCCCCATTCCATCCTTCCTCGCTGAGGGTAGAGGGCAGGAGCCCCCCCTCCCATCCACTCTACGCACACGGAGTGCATCCTCGCCGGCACCATCGAAGGGCCTGCCTGACCCTGTCTGCAAGAGTGCCTGACTCCCGCATGCCGGGCGCCGCGCGGCACGAAAGCGAGGCTGATCCTCGCTCGAAGCAGTTTTACACTGCTTTCATCCGCCGGTAGGCGGAACCGCCGGCGGCCAGCACGAAGGCCACACAAAGGCCTGTTCCTGCGCCTGTTACGCGCATGGGAGCGCGGCGTGGCCACCCCCCCTGCCCAATTTAAGCCTCCCCGACCACCTTCTGCAAAACCCGAGGCAAGCTATCGGATCCAAGCATCCTAACATCTCCATTCATACAAGGAGATCCTACTGTAAGTACTTTGCCCCTGTCCTTGTCCAATTAGAGTTTGCAATGTTACGACTCCTCCTCAGTCGGCCTATTTCAGTACCCCTTTTACTACGTGGACCGTCATTTCAAGGAGTATAATCTCGCATGCCAGTACCGGGGATACTACTGTAGCCATGTTCTCTGAGCCACTATTTTCTGATCGTGTTTCCGGCCACCCTTGAAACTCTCGAACTATAGCATATCATAAGTATATTGTGCCTCTGGGCCACTACTAGACCACCTTATAACTGTATTGTGCCTTAAGGTCTCTTACAGACCATTCAATTGTGTTGTGCCTTAAGGTCGTTTACAGACTATTTCAATTGTGTTGTGCCTTAAGGTCTCTTCCAGACCACTTCAATTGTATTGTGCCTTAAGGTCGTTTACAGACCACTTCAATTGTGTTGTGCCTTAAGGTCTCTTACAGACCATTCAATTGTGTTGTGCCTTAAGGTCTCTTACAGACTATTTCAATTGTGTTGTGCCTTAAGGTCGTTTACAGACCACTTCAATTGTGTTGTGCCTCTTGGTCGCCTACAGACCATTTCCTGTCCCTGCCAACTAGCTCATAGGGAACCCACTCTGGCAGCCAGCACCACCATCATGCACATCAGCGTGCGCCTTCTATTGCACTACCTCCTTACCACACATCTGTCCCTATTCACTCAACCACCCAAGTCAACCACTCCTACCATTGAGGCTAATAACCTGGCCTGCCCTTACCCACTTGACCTAGCGTCACCCACCATGACCTTGACACCCTCAACGAGTCCTTCAGTAACTACCGTTGACGCTCACCACCCCTGCAACCAGATTAACCAATACCTCAATGACCCAGCCCTCTGGCTCAAACACTTTGCCACAAAACCTACCCCCAACCAACCCTGCCCTCTCACTCTCAGGAACACGAGACTAGGCACCAGATTCCGCATTCGTCCTTCCCGCACCAACACTACCAAGCAAGCCCCACGCACTCCACCCAGCCCACCTTCGCCCACCGCCACTTGCAAAACTAAGACCACAGGGGTTAAATTGCCTGTGTTCAAGGGTGCCCTCATCAATGCTAGATCTCTCACAGCACACGCTCTTGACATAGCCGACCTTATCACCACTGCCGACCTTGACTTCATTGCCATATCCGAAACCTGGCTACATGCCGCCTCTGGCCCTTCTCTATCCTTGGCCTTACCGCCTGACTATGGCATCACTCGTTGTGACCGCTCCTCTACCCATACTAGAGGTGGCGGCGTGGCATTCATCCACAAAAACTCCCTTGACCTAAGAGTGGTATCCGAATCCAAACTTGAATCAGCTGAACTGCTGACAATCAAATTACTACTAACACCTAACCAAACGGCCACCCTTCACCTTATCTACAGGCCACCAGGGCCGGCACCCACCTTTGTCAGTGAAATTTCCACTCTTCTTCTTGACAAAACAAAAAACAACTCCCAAACAATCATCTTAGGTGACTTCAATCTTGGTCGCGGTGACCCTAAGGATCCTGTAGCAACTGATCTGGAATATGCTCTTACCGACCTTGGCCTCACCTTGTACATACAAGAACCGACCCACATCAAAGGCAGGACCATCATTTGGTTAGCCGGTTCCAACTGCAACATCCAGGTCCTCAATAACTCCCCTTGCTTATGGTCTGACCATCACATCATAACATTTAACATTGAAGCTACCCCGCGAGCCCTAACACCCATAGCCCCAGCCCTCCCCACCCGTAATAAAAAAAACATAACAAGAGACCAACTCCTCCCACTGCTACTCCCCTCTCTTAATGCGGCGACCAACGCCTGTTCTGATCCCACCTCCCTAGCAGACATCTACAACCAAACGATGCTCACGGCCATTGATACCATAGCACCAATTAAAACCAGGAAGGCTAAACCACGAGCACATCTCAACTCATGGTTCACTCCACAGCTAAGAATCCTCCGCAAAGCCAAACGCTGCGCGGAAAACCGTTGGAAAAGCCACCCTTCTGATGAGCATAAAGACGGCTTCCTTCTCGCCTCCCTCACTTATAAAGACGCCATCATCACTGCTAAAAAAGATTCGCTTAATAATCGTATCATGCAAGCCGACTCTAATTCCAAGGAACTCTTTAGAGTCCTAAAAGAGCTCGAAACCCCAGTCTCCCCGCCAGACACTTGCACGAAAGACAGCAAATGGTGTGCTAACATTCAAGCAGCCCTTCTAAACAAAATCTCTACGCTCCAATCTAAAATAAATGAAAAACAGGACTGCCTGAGGCGGGACAACCACTCATTCTCTCCCACTAGGCCCACCTTCTCCAACTCTGCCAACATCAAAACTTTCACCTTCGCACCGCTCACTGTCACCGAAGTAGAAAGCATCATCCTCAGGATGAAACCTTCCAACTGCCAAGGTGACCCGTGCCCAGCTCCCATCATTAAGGACTCCGCCCATGACCTAGCCCCATTCATTACAACCTTCATTAACTCATCCTTTGAAACAGGTATTGTCCCGGACAACCTTAAAGACGCCTGGGTGATCCCGCTACTAAAAAAAACGTCCCTTGACCCAAGCATACCCACGAACTTCCGACCCATCACTACAGTACCTTTTGTGCTGTAGATACTGGACCGGGCAGCTTATCTGCAGATCCAAAACTACCTTGAATCTAACAATCTGTTAGGTCTACGACAATCCGGATTTCGGCCCAGACATGGGACCGAAACGGCTTTACTAGACCTAAAAACCCAGATCGAAGTCCTGAAGGACAAGGGCAAATTAGCAATGCTATTACTCCTCGACCTCTCCGCCGCATTTGATTTGGTTAACCACCAGATCCTTTGCAGGCACCTCCACTCTGCTGCCATCTTCTCTCCCTCCGCAGCGGCCTGGATCAAATCCTTCCTGAGCAACAGATCTATGAGTGTCTTTGCACCCTCCGCTGCCGCAGCTCCCTCCCCTATTCATTGCGGTGTTCCTCAGGGTTCTTGCGTGTCACCTACTCTTTACAATATCTTCACGAAACCACTCTTTGATGTGCTTGATTATCTGGGTGTCTCCTACACCAACTATGCGGACGACACCCAGATACTCATTCCCATTTCTGGTGATTATCTTGCTGACACCAAGGCCCTCAATGACGTCTACTTGGTCATCCAAGCCTGGATGGCCCAGCACCAGCTATGTCTGAACGACGATAAGACGGAGCTACTTATCCTGGGTACTTCACAACGCCTTAGCAAACTTGAGCCATCCTATCAGTCATTCATCATAGACGGCAACTCCATACAAGTCTCGAAAGACACCAAAACACTAGGCTTTTACCTAGATTCCACCTTATCCTTGTCAAGACAAACAAATGCAGTCAGGTCCACCTCCGCCTACACGTGCAAACTCATTTCAGCCTGTAGACCTTTCCTCACCACCCACAATAGCGTCACACTAGCGAGAACACTGATCATGGCAAAAATAGATTACTGCAGTGCTCTATATTTAGGCACTAGCCAAGAAAACCTATCCAAACTCCAAACCACCCAGAACAATGCAATTTGAGCGGCCCTGAACATCCCTCGTAACCACCACATCTCAGAAGCCAGAACTAGCCTTAAGTGGTTACCCGTGAAGCAGAGAATTTCCCTAAAAACGCTTGCCCTCACGCACAAATGCCTAGCCAACAAGGCTCCGATCTATCTCTGCAGTCGGCTTTCGCGCCACTCCACTGCCCGTCCACTAAGAACTGCCCAGACTAACTGCCTTACTATCCCCAGGTTTAAGTTCCAAAAAGCCGGAGGCACCAGCTTCCCTGTCCTAGCCTCCAAACTTTGGAATACCCTCCCCGCTGCCATCAGAGCTGAAGACTCCTTCAACACCTTCAAGAATAAAACCAAATCCTGGCTCTTTGACCAGCAATAGTTGTGTCAGACATTTGCCCTACTTACCCAGCCCGCCTGTTCCCTTACATGATTTCCGGGCTGCTACCCTCCCAACTACCTCAGGGATACTTCCTCTGCTGAGCCTAGGGATACTGTACCCTGTGTAATATTTGTAATTATTAAGTTTGTTTTTTGCTGTTTTGACACACCTTTATTGTAATTTATATCCCTGTATGTTCTTTTCTTGCAACCTTGTACAAATTGCGCCCTGATGCCCTTGGGCCTGTTGGTTTGCGCGTTATAAATAAAGAAATACAAATACAATACACACGCTAATGGAGACGATCCAATATCGAAAGGGAACAAAGCAGCAGACTGCCATGCAAAACATGCCTCCTATTTTGGGTAAATGTGGGATCTCAAAGAAAAACAAAAAGAAAGGGGAGGGTTGAGACAGATGATGAAGGAAGGAAGGATACAATCACCTACCAGAAACTCAGATTATGGAACTACAGGCAGCAGCACCAATGGGTGAGAAAGAGTTATGGGCCAAACGACAATGTTCAATGTCTCCCACTGACGCCCTATGGTGACAAAACACTGGAAAAGAAGTCATGCTACTAGTACTATTGAAAATAGCACTGGCACAATTACATTATCCCCCACACACACACAGGGAAGGTCGTCATTGCAGCACGCATTGGAGAATCATGGTTTTGCCCAGACCTAAATGCACAGGTCACAAACTATCAGCAATTCCCTGATGTGTCGGCGGTTCACTGCTGGACATGCACTAAGATTAATACAGGGAACCATCCCCAGACCAGGAGGACCATTTTTACACCTCCATATGGACTACGTAGACATGATCAACGTATGTCAAGGTTACTGATACATGATTGTGCTAGTGTGCCCCTTTTCAAGGTGGGTAGAGGCGGGACCGTGCACCTATGCCGACGCCCTTAGAGCAGCAAATTTCCTGGCACGAGAAGTATTCCCAAGATGGGGAGTCTGTGAGGTCCTGCGGTCGGACAACAGACCTCACTTCGCAAATGAACTGTTTCAGAACATAACTGCCCTATTAGGGATCAAGCACAAGTTTGCAAGGTCTTCTTCACGTGGTAGGTCGTCTTCCAGCTCTGAATCTTCAGCAGCCAATTCAACCTTTCCCGGTTGTTCCTCACACTCAGCCTCAGCTGGTAGAGCAGTCACAGGTGTGACTTTGGATAGTCCTCGCTGGAATGTCCTTGTTGGAAGCACAAGAGTGCTCTCTTGCTTTTTCTTTGAGACCTTGGGTTTCCCATTTGCCGCCTCCTAAGAAATAGCAGTTAGTAGTTCCTGTGGGCTGGATGTTATAATTTCTTCTGTGAAATCCTCTGGAGAGTCAGTTAAGGTACTCTCTGGCCTTCCTGGTCTGTTCCCGTTTCCTCTTACTGGGAGGCCTCGGGGTGCTTGATACAACTACAAGAATGTTTAAGTCATTCCTCAACAGGACTCTCCCAGGCACCTCACTCTGCACACCAACAGGTATCTTGACAGTCATGTTTTGCACTGGATGAGAGCTGGTAATCTTGGAAACATTTGAACAGGGCTTCCAGCAAGCTTAGCTTTGGGTGCCTTAGCAACATCCTCATGTTTGAAAAGAAGATGCATCCACCACTGTAATGCAGGCCCTAGTGTGTCTAATGGCAGGGGTCTCCTGACCATTTACAAGTACAGTGTCCTTATAATATTCTTTTGTGTTATCTGGAATTGAATTATAGACATCTAAATTCTTCTGTTCCTTCAGACCCAGGGACTCTAAAGAAAAACTGACAGACTCCAATGGGGTCTTCAGCCAGTAGTTGAAAGTTTCCACTTGCGATTTGTACTTCTCCCTCTGGGGGAAAAAGCTAAGGAGGCAGTGTATATCCCTGAAGGTTTCCTCTTGCATCTGGGATCCCCTTTCAGATGGACAGTAGACCCACAAGCATAACATTTTCCAAATGATTTGACAAATAAGGGTTTCTGCTGACCACCCTCTAGTTTCGCACCAGAGGTTTCACTAGCCTGATCCGGTTACCCTTGTGGCCTACCCTTTTTCTGTTTGGGGCCCTCTTTTGTATTGGAGGTATTAGAATTCTCTTTGCCATCTTACTTTTGCTGCTTCCCATCATCCTTCTTCTGAGATGCCCCAGAATCCTTGTGAGTAGGCCTGTTGGCAACCCACACATCAGCAGCCTTTGCCTATTTCTTTGGATCAATTTCCTTAGAGTCAGCCAAGTGCCGGCTCAGCTCAGGAGAGGAGGCATCAAAAATAGATTCTAACAAAAATAGACTTCCTTCAAAAGTGTTAACTCTGTAATCCTTTACCCAACCATCTACATTCTTCAAACATTCACACATCCAGGTAGCCCAAGGGGTACCATCATGCTTTTTGAGGGTCCTAAACCGCTTAAGATACTGGGAAGGAGTTTTCCCAAATCTAGCTATCAAAGATAGCTTCACATTTTCATACTCCAATCTTTCAAGTTCCCCCACTCTCCATTACAGCATCACTGGCAACCTGGGGGAGCCTAGACACAAAAGCCAAGGAATCAACCGATTCCCTCTAAAACCCTGAATCCCATAGTTCTATTCAAAAGCAGCCAACCAATCCAAAAATCACGTTTCACCTCATACATATTCACAGCTTCCTTAGGCATTCAAGATCGCTTAGGACTGGAACACCTAGAAGACTCTGGGAGAGAATAATTTTCAAGAGACAATTTCTTCATTTCAAGAGCATGATACATTTCCATTTCTCCGAGTTTGATTTCTTGATGTTTACTTTCAGATTGCATTTGAAGCCTTTTGAACGCTAACTCAGGTCTCATTTTTTCAAGACAGACACATTCTTGACTCTAAATATTGAGGCCTAAGAGCAGGTAGAGGTGCAGTGGGTCTCACATCCTGAGACTCCTCTGGCTCCTCAATAACATTAGAGCTAGACTCTACATCATCATCACCTTCCTCATCAATATAATCCACATTTTCTGAGAGATTAATGGTGACAGTCCAATTTCACATACTTTGATGTTCCAACAATCTTTCAATTAATTCATGTTTCTTTCCTTTAACAGGGAGGTTCCTGACCTTACACATTTCTTTCAGTTGATCTACTGTTAAAATGATCAGGGCCTCCTGTTTGTAGTTATCCATATTATGCATGATAAAATTGCTTTTCTAGTTGTGCTTAGCCTTGTGAACAAATGTAAAGCAGAACTATCAATGTATTAACTCTACAATGTATCCCACCAAAGCCAACAGTGTTGGGCAAAGTTTACATGCAGTACCCTATGGGACCACTACACACAACTATGACCACAGGTGTAAGCAAAACCAACCTTTGGTACAAGTCTGTACCACACAGTTTTTGGTAGCGAGCTGAGCAGCCAGGCTTATCTCAAGAGGGAATGTGAGCTTGTAATGAGGTTACACAGAGGTCTACAATTACAAGTATTCAAATAGACACTTACACTCAAGGTTTCTTGGTAAAACACTTATTAATTTATTACACAGTCAGTTAGAAAACATTCACTAAAAGGAGGCAATTAATATCACAAAAATATCCTACAATACTTCACACTAATCGGTTCTGCAACATTTAAGCTACTTTGAAGGAGGAGCAAAATGGCATTCAGAGCATTTGAAGTAGGAGCATTAAGTTAATAAAACGAATAGTAGAGTTACTTTAAAACAGTGCAAATAGTTTGAGTTCACCAGAGGAGTTGGTCCAATGCAATAGGTAGGCCAAAGTCAATGGGATATTGACTTGTATAGGTAAAAATGGTTCTGGTAGATAAACAGGAAAGTCTTTGCCACGGTTCTCAGAAGTAGTTCTCAGAAGAAAGTTATATGTCGGGTCACAAGCGGACTAGGCCTGCAAGTTGCCAAAGTTTCACGCACTTTCGCAGTGAGAGGCAAGTTCTCTCAGTCGGGTTTTCACAGTACCTTAGATTGAAGAAAAAGATGCAGCTATCGACTTCTGTTCCTGGCAGTTCCTGCAGATCTTGCTGTTCCTGAGTCTCACTCATGGGGACAAGTGGGAGAATGTCAGGGGACTCCTGCACTGCACGGGACCGGTCATAAAGCTGGCAAACTGGCAATTCTTCGATTCCGGTAGCTGTCTTCAAGAACACAAACTAGTGTCCTTCTCCCTGGCTATTAAGTTTCCTGCAGCACACTGAGGAAAATACAACCAGCTCTGAGAATTGTATCCAGTCGGCTTGGTCCCGCCAACTCAAAGGAAGAAGTCGTTGTTTAAGCGCTTCTCTGTCGAGATGAACTTGACGATTCGGACCTGCATCAGGGCTTCACCGGGTAAACCAACGGTCCAGGAGTTGCAGCAGCCGTCCTCTTCCAGCTTGTCTTTGGTTCTTTCGTTCCAGTGGTAGACTCTGCCTTCCAAGCCAAGAGACTCTACTTTTAAACCGCATTCTCCCATTCATTCCAGCCTACCTGCCTCTCACCCAGCAGGTTGGCTTTCTCTGGGAAACAGTTTATCCCAGAGAAGGTATTTAAACCTTGGGACAGCATAAAAGGCCTCCCTGTGTTACTGCACTGAGGGTGCCGTGTAACATATGAAAAGAAGATGCCTATTGAGTTGTCTAAAACTCCGTAATCAAAGAACACAAAAGTAAAACACATCAAAATACATGAGACTGGGAAAAAAGGCTCACACTCTCTCAAGGTAAAAAAATTAAGTCCTCCAAATCCAGCAAAGTTGCTGGGGGTCTCTAAGGTTAAGGTAATTAGCACATTTATGAGAATTCTCCCTAACATACTGCATACAAACTCTGCCTAACATCGAAGGAGCGATTCAAACTAGAACCTATCGCAAAAATACAGAGGCCAAAGCAACACTACTCGCGACTAGCTCGCATTTGAAAGACACAATAACATACCCACAGGAGAATTTACTGCAGCCAGGAGAAACTGCAGCTCTTACACAACTTAGTGCGAGACCATTGAAACCGGATCAGCGGAGTACTCACACCAATGTGTCAACAAGGCCAAAGTGCAAGTACCAGCAGAGAATAGAGCAGAACTTCTGACACCCAAAACTAAAAACCAGGACTACAAAAAGGACACGGTCAGACTCATTACTCTGACACCACCACCACCGTAAAACAAATCTTCAGTAAAATCTGGCACATACTGAGGCTAGACCCTGATCTAAAGGATTACATCTTGGAACAACCCAACATTCTGTATACCAGGGCTCCCACCATAGGTATTAAAGTCAGTCCTAGATTAATGAACAACACAAAACAAGCCAAACAAATGAGTATCACTACAGGCTAATCTAGCCATGGTTTTTATAATTGTTCTAGTTGCAGCATGTGTAAGCATGCGATTAATAATGTCCAGTCACATACCACCAAACATGGACGAATAATCAATGTGAATAAATTCATAAATAGTATTAATGTAATTTACGTCATCTGCATTTGTAACAAAATATACGGGGGAAGTACAATAAGAGAACTACGTGGGAAGTACAATAAGAGAACACATCAGCAGTCTACCAGCACGGGAGAAATAAACAGCACTGGCAGAACATTGGGATAAAGAACATTCCAATGACAAGACAAGCAACTTGAAGTTTTTTGGCATCAAACATATCAAAGTGGACCCTAAATAGGGTAATTGGGGGAAAAAAGACAGGCAAGAAGAAGCTAAAATTATATGTAATTTAAGGACCATTAATGAAGGCATTAGGTAAGATTGTATGCAATACTCTTTGGGTGCACCACAATAGCCCTGACCTCCTGGCAATAGGGACCCAACCTTTGGTATAAGTATGAACTACACAGGTTGGTAGTGTGGCTGAGCAGCCAGGCGTATCTCAAGAGGGGGTCAATGTGAGCAGTAATGTTGCGACACAGGGTTTCACAGTAACAGTTATTCAAATAAACTCTTACACTCAAGGTTTCTTGATAAAACAATTATTAATTTATTTCAAAGTCAGTTGTATAAACCTTCAGAAGGGAGCAATATATGTAACACTTATAATATACTTCAAAACACACTCGGTTTCTCTAAATCAGATGATACCCATTGGGGATGGAGCACATACACTTCCGACACCCTCGGGTGAGTTAAATAGTTAGGACCCTGTGGACATTGATTTATCAATGGTACATTTAGAGCAATACTGAGTTTGGTGTAAAAGATAGAAGAGAGGAATAAAACAAAGGTTAAAAAATAATTCAAACTGTTAAGTACTTTTGGAACCTTCCGATGCAGAGTAAATTAACCCTTCCTAGGGGAAAGGCAAAAGCACAAAGTCAGAGGTAAAGAAGAGACTCATGGAGCCAGGACAGCCAATGATGCTTGCACAATGTCTAGGGGAGCTGAAGATGATCTTTGCAGGTAGGTAAAAAGTCCTGCACAATGTTTTTAGAAATGTTTTTAGAAAATGGGACACTTGAAGGGCCACAAGCTGGGAGGCTTGTGAGGGGCCAATATATAGCAACTCTGCAAGGTAACCAAGACAGGTCTCAACTGAGAGCAGGCAAGGCTACACAACAAGAGGCAAGTTCTTAGATTTTACAGTACCTCTGGTTAGAAGAAATGGTTGCAGCTGGCTTCTGTTCCTGTAAAGTTCTGCAGATCCTGTTACGGAGCCTCACTCGTGGGGATAAGAGGGAGGATGTCTGTGGACTCCTGCTCTGCAATGGGAAGGTCAGCAGCAGCAATGGGCAAACTTCAATTCAGCGGTCCTTCGGTGTTTCAGCTTCTCGCGTCTGACAGCAAATAGCAACACTGCGGTTATCGGATACCACTCTGGACTTTCCTCGCACCTGGGGTCCAGCACACTGTTGAGGTGGCTCAGGCTTGGTCAGTCCTGCTTCAGTGAAGTCCAGAGGATGTTCCTGGGACTCGGGTCCGACTTAAAAGCAACACAAACAATCTGGTGTTCCTCTCCCTGGCACTTCGGTTCCAGCAGCAGCAGAAGTACAGCCAGCTCAGAGTATGTCCAGACGGGCTTACTTTAGAGTGGATTGGTCCCACCAACTCGAGGCGAAAAGTCGTCCCACGGATTGGGCGAAGGGCGTGCGATCCGTGGGCAGCAATGTCACTGGATTAATAGAGAACCGTTTGTGACGCGGTGGAGAGGGGGTTGCTTACTAGCTAAGCGGCCCCCTTTCCCCCACAGCAGTGGAGACCCCTGGGGGCAGTGAACATCTGCCCCCAGGGGTAAAACAAAAAAAAAAAAAAGGGATATAGAAAAACGTGGTGTCGTTGGAAAGGGGAGATTCCTGACGACACCATGTATATGACGCATTGCTGGCCACGGATCGGTGTAGACAGAGCACTCGATCCGTGACCAGCAACCCACTGGATCACCAGGGATACGTTTGTGATGTGGGGGGAGGGGGCTGCTTACAGTAAGCAGCACTCCCTCCCCCCCACTGACCCCCAAAGCATGGGGGCACATATGTGAACAACCCGGGGGGCAGAAGGCTGATCATCTGCCCCCAGTGAAAAGAAAAAAAAAATAGATGAGGGATGGGGTGTTGGGGGGGAGGGGGGTCCTGGGTTTTTTTTTGCCCCCCTGAAATGGAGGGGGTACTCACCCTCCCACACCAAGCCATCTCCCACACTGCTACCCACCTTCTCGGTCATCAGACCCATGAAGCGCGTGTCAGTTGAGGCTTTCGCCGCCACCTTCTCCCCCTTTGGCCGACTCATCTTGACAAAGCCCTCTCCTCGCTCCACTCTTCCACATCTGATACTCTCGATATCCTTGCCCGTCATGAGAATCCGCCTGGAGCCCAAAGCCAAGTGTAATTCCTGGTATAACTCAGACCTCCTCACCCTGAAACGCAAGTGCAGGGTAGCCGAGATGAAATGGCGTGCTTCATGTTCATCCTCTGACAAACTTGCATGCCGCCTGATGCAAAGGCAATACCGGCTCTCCGTCCTCACCAAGAAGAGCACTCATATCCAAGCACGCATCTCTGCAGCATCTAACAACTCGGCTGAACTCTTCAAAATCGGCAAGGAACTGGCCAATCCTGCCAGTCTCTACCTCTCCTGTCCTCTCCCAGGCCCTCTGCACGGCACTGGCTTCACACTTCATTTAAAAAATTCAGGACATCCTGTCCTCACTATCCTCCGATCGCTTCCCTCCCTCCATTCCCTGCTCTTCCTCTGGCCCTTCTGCAGCCACCCCACCTCCCTCCTCCTCTGCCTTTCCCCTTTTCTCTGCAGACGAGGTTTCTAGACAAGTCTGATCTATGAAAGTCTTGTCGAAACAGGTTCACCTCTGTTCCTCCAAAACTATCAAGGACCACATCGACTCCCTAGCTTCTGCCCTGGCTGACTTCTGCAATCACTCCTTCGCCACTGGAGTCTTCCCACCCCCCCCTGACGCACTCCCTTGTGCAACCTCTTCTCAAGAAACCCTCTGCCGACCTCCTCCTGCCCGGCTAACTATCGCCCAATCTCCATCACTCCCTTCCTGGGCAAGCTCCTGGAGAAACTGGCCATCTCCCAGCTTAAACTCAAGACTTAATCTGTTGGTTGTCTTCGTGACCATCAGTCTGGCTTCACAGCTGCCAGAAGCACGGAAACTGCTCCCCTGAACATCCGTGAAGACCTGCTCTCCAACCTTGACTCTAACACCCCATGCGTCCTCATCTTGCTTGATCTCTCTTCTGCCTTTGACACCGTCAACCATGCCATCCTGCTCAACCGTCTCTGTGATAACCTGGGTATCACTGGTCAGGCTCTGGTGTGGCTGACTTCTTTCCTCTCTGACCGACCAGCCCAGGTCCAACTTGGGTCCTTCCTCTCCGATATCTTTTTCTCTACCTGTGGTGTCCCCCAGGGATCTAACCTCTCTCCCTGGCTGTTCAACCAACACCTGACACTCCTTGCCCATTGCATCGCCGCTCTCTGCCCCAATTTTCAGTGCTATGCGGATGATACCCAGCTCATTTTCAGGCTACGCTCGGCCTCCTCCTCTCCTGCCCTCATCCCTGACTGTCTGCCATCCAGGAATGGTGTGCCGCCAATGACCTCTGCCTTAATGCCAGTAAGACTGAGATTCTAGTCATCGGCACACCCGCTCCCTCCTTCCCTGCAGCTCTCTGGCTGGCCTCTCTTGGCCCTCTTCCTGCTCCCACCTGCAAGGCTAAAAACCTTGGGGTCATCTTCGACTCCACACTCTCCTTCTCCGCTCACAAACTACCAGCTGCACCTCCTCAGAGGTATTCTTCCTTTCCTCTCCTTCCCCCAGAAGCTCACTGTCTCCAGAGCCCTGGTTCTCTCTAGGCTGGACTATTGTAACAGCCTCTTTCTAAATCTTCCTACCTCTACTCTCCGCCCTCTGCAACTTATCCAGAACAGGACTGCGAGACTTGTCCTTGGCCTCAAGCCCAGGGATCGCATCTCTCCAGGACTGAAATCTCTGCTCTGGCTCCCTGTGGCTGCGAGGATTAAGTTCAAAACCCTCTGCATTGTCCACAAGGCCTTCTGGGGGCTGGGGCTGCATTACCTTCAACTCTCCCTTACTAAAGATCTTCCTTCTCGAGCTCTTCGCTCATCCGCCTCCAACTCCCTCAGAGTCAGTCACTTCTCCAAGCAACGAGTTGGTGGTAGATCTCTCTCTTCGGCAGGGGCCTCCCTCAGGAACAGCCTTCCTGCCTCACGAAACTTTAGGAGAACCATCACCTCAAAACCTTCCTCTTTGTTTCTGCTTTCTCTTCCTCTCTCCCCTGCTAAATTCCTGGCTGAAACTGCAATGGATACCTGGCCACCCTTTCTGATCTCGGGACCATGCCTTGCCAGTTGCACACCTGCACTGCCTCCCTGACAACCCCTGCGCCTGGGGAATGTTTTCTGTATCCCTACAGTACCCCTACCAGCACCTATGTCTGCACTTAACTTGCACTTGCCACCAGCTGGCCGCTTTTTATTTTATCTTAATATTCTACTATCCCATGTACTGCACTTCCCCTCTCCCTTCCCCCACGCACTCCCCCCGCCCTTTCTTGCACTTGCTGATCTGAATGACACCTGCCCTAGTAGGATCGTTGTCTGTCTTCCCTTTGTCCCCCCCCTTGCCTCGTCGCGCCTTGAAACACTTGTGTATAGGCGTGTTATAAATGCCATATCATATCAACCCTTGCAGCCCTCCCTGGGGGCAGATTTATGCCCCCAGGCAGGAGTACATGAGGTGCCCCCCCCATCCAATTGGGGAGGGGGAAGGCCACAAGGAATAAGTGGGCAGGCCCCCCAAAGGATGGGGCCTGCAGGTCAGGGCCCCCAGGGAAGAGGGCAAATAAAAATAAAATAAAAACAAAAAAAACTAAATGGAATTTTGGGTGGGGGGGGCCACCAGGGATATATTTTACAGAAAAGGGGGGTGGCCCTCCCCCCCTCACCCCAAGGGGAAATGGGGCACCCCTTGTAGCTCTCCCTGGGGGCAGATATCTGCTCCTAGGAAGGGGCATCTGCCCCCAGGGAGAGCTGAATGAGATGCTCCCCTGCATTTCGTGTGGTAGGTAGAGGGTCACCTCCCATTACATTAGAAAATTACCTGGCGGTTTAGGGTGCCTCTCAGCCCGCCCTAAAGTGTAGTGTACAATTTTCCATTTTTTACTTCGTTTACGAAACTTGCCTTGGCGAAGAGGGTCACATTGGTGTGCCAATCTGGCGCCGGGGTGCCCAAACCTTACTGTCCCACCATTTTTGGCCCCCCCACCCCAAATGGAGGGGGGTGTACATCACGCAGCCGTTTGTAGGAGGCCCAGGGAGGCCTGCATGAGGTGCCCCTGCCACCCATTTGGGGTGAGGGGGGAGAGGGCCCCAAAAATGGTGGGACAGGCCCCCCAGTGGATGGGGCAGTAAGGTTTGAGCACCCCGGGGCCAGATTGGCACATCAATGTGCCTCTACACCAAGGGGAGTTGGGTTACCAAAGGAAAAAAGTGAAAACTGTGGAACGCTTTTTAGGGGGTGGGGGCTGTGGGGCACCCCATAGGGTCAGGGAATTTTGTAATGGGATGATGCAATGACCCCCTCCCCCCCCAAGCCGCAATGGAGTGGGTGCCATGTCATGCAGCCCTCCCTGGGACCAGATATCTGCTCCTAGGAACGGACGCCTGATCCCAGAGAGGAGTGCAGGACAGCACCCCCCCCTCATCTTTCCCTGGGGAGGGCTACATGAGGTGTCTGCCCCTCCAATTGGGGTGGTGGTGGAGAGGGGCACCCCACTTCACATTAGAAAATTCCACAGCGGTGTAGGGGGCCCCTCCGCCCCTGCTAAAGGGCAGTCTGACATTTCTAATTATTTTCTTTGTTTACTATACCTGCCTTGGCGCAGAGGGGCACATTGGTGTGCCAATCAGGCGCCGGGGTGCCCACCTTACTGCCCCACACACTGGGGGGCCTGTCCCACCATTTTTGGGGGCCCTCTCCCCCACCCCAAATGGAGTGGGGTGAACCTCATGCAGCCGTTTGTAGGAGGCCCAGGGAGGCCTGCATGAGGTGCCCCTGCCACCCATTTAGGGTGAGGGGGAGTGCCCCCAAAAATGGTAGGCAAGGCCCCCCCAGTGGGTGGGGCAGTAAGGTTTGGGCACCCCGGGGCCTGATTGGCACATCAATGTGCCTCTCTGCACCAAGGGGAGTTGGGTTACCAAACAAAAAAATGGTGGAACGCTTTTTAGGGGGGTGGCAGCTGTGGGGCAGCCCCAAAGGGTCGGGGAATTTTCTAATGGGATGGGGCGTTAACCCCCTGCCCCCCCAGCCGCAATTGAGTGGGTGCCATGTCATGCAGCCCTCCCTGGGACCACATATCTGAGATATCTGCTCCTAGGAACGGATGCCTGAGCCCAGGGAGGAGTGCAGGACAGTCCCCCCCCTTATCTGCCAACGGGGAGGGCTACATTTTGCTGGTGTGACCGTAGGTAACATGTTTTTTGTTTTGTTTACAGCTTTTTCTACGCGAGCAGCAGCAACGTTATGTGAGTACTTTTTTTTATTATTCTATGGTTAGGGCCCACTGTCAGTGGGGTGGGTGAGACTGGGGATGGATTGTTGGTGGTGTGGTTGGGAATGGGCTGTCTGGGTAGATTTGTTGGTGGGCTGGGACACAATTGCAGGGGCAGGCCACAAGTTGCCCACCTTGCCAGCATAACATTGGTGTTTCCCTGGGAGCGGATTCCTCCCATGTGGGTTGTCCGTCTGCAAGCCCAGGCTCCACCTCCGGCTGTGCTACGTTAAAGGTGTCACCTGCGGGGAGGAATGGGGATCCTGCTGGGGCTCTCTGGAGCTGCTGCTGTGCTTAGGGGACGATACACCGACATGGTACATGGATGTCAAAGACCAGGGACATCACCTCCAACTGTCGTCCTGGAGTTGCGGCTGGGCTGCATTACAGCTTTTCCCTTCGGGGAGGTATTGGCACACTGCCGAGACTCCCTGGTGGGGAGAAAGTGTAACGCAGGGCAGCCAGGGCTCCAGCAAAGTCGGCGGTAATATCCCTGGCCTTGGGCACCCTTCTCCCATGTGGGTCTTTGCTGGGGGTTCTGGGTAATACATTCTGGGCTGATTTGCTTAAGTCAGACCTCTGTGGATTCCCACGGGTGTCCTCTTTTCGGAAATGCATGGGGTTCCCTGTTTTACTTGCTGGCTTCGACACCCTAGGCCCAAATCTGTAGGTTGCCCACATGAACAAAATGGGCTGTGCCGAAAGGCTTGGGGTTACCAGCGGGTTACCCTTTTCCTTTGCGCCACCGGTAGGTGCACCCACGCATGTGAGGTACCGTTTTCATCGGGACATGTGTGGGGAAGCGGGATGGTGGGCCATGTGCTAATTGCAGACCAGAAAGCTCACCCACGTGGTGCAGCAGAGCTAAACAATGGCCATTTACTTGTGGTGGGAAGAGGAGCAGTTTCCAGCGAAGCAGACATGAAGTGATACATGTGTTTTACAACGTTGCAACTAGGCAGACAATCTCAAAAGGCAAAGTGGTTATACTGATGGCAACAATGGGGACACTGTGTTCCTCATCACCTTGAGAAAGTGCGCAGAGCGCTGAGAACAAACCTGCGTTCCAGGCCCGGGTGACCAGCTCCAGCCAATCAGAGAACACAAATCCATGGGTGGCTGGGGCAAGGGCAAATGGTAATCCTGCAACAATGTAATAGATAGTTTCTGGGGAAGGTTCAGGCAAGCCACCTGACATGAGAGGGCCAGTCATTCAACATCTACAGGTGCCGGCTATAGGTAATGCCACCCCAAACACTTAATCATGCATGCTCTTAGGTTTTTGGGGAAGAGCCCTGACTTATGATGTCAGACCTCAACAAAAGGCCCTGACACAGACTCAGGAGCTGTGATTGTTGGAGCAGGAACATATTACTTACCTGTAACTATTGTTCTCCAGCATGGGTCTGGCATGAATTCACATGCTAATGAATGTTCCCAGTCGCCAGGCCGTGAATCCTCGGTAAAAGAAAAAACAGTTTCACTGTCGAACTATATTTCTCCTCTAAACCAATCACTGTACTCTGGATCATACTGCCCCCAGCCAATGACAGTCCTCTCCCTAAGGCCCTCCTCTGGCAACCATCTTCAGATTTGGAACGCACATAAAGGGGCAGTATGACCAAGAAAATCCGCATAGGGGCAGGTGGGAGGGTTTGTACGTGAATCCAAGCCAGACCCAGGCTGGATAAACAGTTATAGGAAAGTAACTTGTTTGTTCTCCAGCATGGGGTCTGGCATGGAATCACATGCTCATGAAGAAAGACTACATAGCAGTAAAACATTTCTCAACCACGGGAGGAGGCGAGGCTCAACAGAAGCAATCACCCTTACCTCTGCAACAAGCTCACATCAAGCGAACAGGTTGCGCAGCACTGCTTGGCCGATTCCTCCCTGGAATCCCGGTCGACACAGTAGAATTTTTGAAGGTGTGCGTGGATCTCCACGTTGCAGTCCTGCAGATGTCCAGCAGGGGCACACCAGTCAGGAACGCTGTTGTCGCAGCGATTGCTCTGGTGGAGTGGGCTCTCGGACGGCGGGCAGCGGTCGGTTCGCCAACCGATGACAGTGCGTGATGCAGCCGGAGAGCCACCTTGAGATGAAAGCAATGGACAAAGCCTTCCCATGGTTCAAAGGACCAAAGTTCACAAACAGTTGCGTGCCACATAGAACTTCAAGGCACGAGCAATGACCAGGAAGTGCCAGGCCCTTTTAGCGGTTTGTTGAGGTGTAATGCCGAAGACGGAACGTTCGGCATAAATGAGGGGTGCATCCGCAGCACCACCCTCGACTCGTGGGAAATCAGATAAGGCTGTTTGCAGATGTTAGTAAGATTTTCATAGGAATCATAAATCTTCCCAACCTGTGTGTTAGGCAAGATTGTATGTAGTAACCCTGTGGGAGACTACACCAGCATTGTCCTCTTGGCAATCGATACCAAACTATTGCTATAGTTCTGTTCTACACAAGTTTGTAGAGTGACTGAGCAGCCAGACTTTTCTCAAGAGGGGTAATTGTGAGCTGCAGAGATGCAACAGAGATTCACAGTTACAAGTATCCAAATAACACTTATACTGAAGGTTGTAAAGTAAAATAATTATTTTTTGAACAGTCAGTTGAAAGGTAGGCCATACATGTACCTCTTAAATATATTGGGGTACCCCCTGATCACGCTCACACCAGAATAAATGCACCCCTCTAGGGAATTAAGGCCATGAGTCTATCTTGCAAGAGATAAACTTTAATCTTTACAAAGATGAGGATTGGGGGGGAATGGCAGAGGACTCTGCAATTCTGACCAGCTTTCTGCCTTCCTTGGCTGGCTCCTACAGACTAATGGCCAGCAGGCGCCTTTATATACTCTTCAACTTGGTCCCTGGTGTTAGGCAGAATCCTGTGCAGTGCCCTTAGGGACCACTACACACAAGACTACAATTGGTAATACAAGTTCACCTTTGGTACAAGCCTGTACTACTATGTTAAAGTAGTAGCAGTAGCGGAGCAGCCAGGCTTATCTCAAGAGTATATGAGCAGTAGCAGAGATTACACAAAGGGACCACAATTACTGTGACTGAAGCAAACATGGATTCAAGGTTTCAGGTAAACAATATAAGTACATTTATTTTTAAACCATTTGTTATAAACACAACACTTCTATTAATTCAAAACCACACGTAAAATACACTACAACCAACCAAATCACTTGGTACAGTATAATCAAGGTAAGTATCCTATGTTTTAACGGACCAGTGTTGTGAAACAAAAGACGTTAAAAAAAAAAAAAGAATTCTACTCTTTTTTTCACTCGAATTGACTCGACCCTTTTGTCATTCGACCCTTTTGAGTCGAAACTTTGACCTATAACCGTTCGAGGCTAGTATAATCGCGGTAGAAAAGTTAGGGTAGATACCACTGCCAACAGCCAAGTCTAAATGTTAAAAGAGCGAAACAGTGCTCTAGGAGGTACAGATAAAAAAGGCTAAGGATTAACCCTTCGCAGTACTCCATGTAAGATGGGGTGTCCTGGATCTGTGGTTATTTGACTAAGTAAAGAAAATGGCAACTTTACCCTTTTCTGGGGGACTGTAGTCAGCCTCAGAAATTGAGTCAGTGGGAAGATAACCGTGTGTCACTGCACTGAAGGTGCTGTGTAACACAAAAAAGAAGGGGGCTACTGAAGTGGTGTACTCCAGAGTCCACAATCACAAAAACAGATGAAATAAACATGGCAAAACACAGGTAAGAGTGGGAAACAGAGGTACACTCTTACCAAGTGAAACAAATAAACTCAAGAAAAGCTGCTGAGGGACTCACTAGGTAAGGGAAATTAGCCATTGAATGAGAATTCTCCCTAACAACTGGACATCGGCAGAGCTCATCCAAAACTGTTCTTCCCATACAAGGGATGCTGTAGTCTCCAGTGTTGCATTGCCAGGTTTACATTTATACCAATCCTGCTTAACATACCACTGCCTCTGCAGGAATACATTGTAGCTCTTGCTTAGCATCATTTGTTATGTTATAAACATTCAGACATAAACACATCTTCCCGCCATATTCTCAACACTTCACTCAATAAAATTATAATTCATCTGTTCCAGTAATTTCTACAAAAAACCTGTTTTGCCATCATACTCTCGCGTGCATTGAATCTTTTTTTAGTTTCCATTGCCTTGTGATGGACAGGGAACAGCTGCTGAGTTACCTCGTGTACTCTGCCAGCCTGCCTGTAGTCTACTTTTAGCACAGGCTGCATTCTTTTTGGCACAGATGATTCTGCTGTTTACCATGTTTTGAGAAATGCGAACGACCCTTTAACAGTTTTACAAATATTAAATAATTATTTGTGCCTTCTATTTAAATCCTACCTGTCTTTATTTAGTGACCCTCATTCCCCGTGAACTCTTGTAGTGCTTAGAAAGCAGTTAACAGAAGTCTTGCCTAATTCTAAAGCGCTTGGGAAACTTGGCAATGACGAAAAGCACTAGGCTCCTTCCCAACAGTTTTAAAATGAGCTTTCTTTCGAAAGGGCAATGCGCAAGAATAAAGTACACTTCAAATACACTTCCCCAGATTTACGTTAAGTACATACACTTTTGGGATGTCACAGAAACTTCCTCCACCCTGAGGTGACTTCAATTGCTAGGACACTGTAGACATTGATATATCACTTTTGACACTTAAATGTAATATTGAGGTTGTGGAAAATGAAAAGGTTACGGAAGGAAACCAAGTCTAAAAAGTTCTCTAAACAGTTAGTACTTTACAATCCACCAATGAAGTATAGGTTAACCCTTTCCCAGCCATACAAGTAACTTATGTACCACCTATGAGGAACAATTAAACACAAAATCAATGGGTCAGAAGAGTCTGAAGGGAGCCAGGACAGCCAATGCCAATTGAACAAATTATGGAGGAGCTGAGGTACTTCTTGTAGATAGTAAAGTGTCTTGCACAATATTATATAGAGGGTTTGTAGAAAAGTATCACTGTTCGGCTACAAATTGTAAGGCTTGTGAAAGCAAAGCTGCACGCAACTCTGCAGAAAAAGCAGCTACTGTAATTGTCCAGTGAGAGACAAGCTACAGACCAAAAAGGCAAGTACCCCTTCGGTTAAGACAGTACCTTAGGTTGGAAGAAGAGGGTTCAGCAGGCTTCTGTTCCCGTTCTAGTACTGCAGATCCTGTGTTCCTGGGCCTCAGTCATGTTGACAAGAGGGAGCACGTCTGGACTGCGGTTTGAAGGTCGGCGGCAGCAATAGGCTCTTTCCAAATCAGCGGCACTTCACAATTTCAGCTACCGGTCAATAGCACCACCAGGGTTCTTGGACACCTTACAGGCTCCCCTTGCTTCTGGGGTTCAGCACTCTGTCGAGGTGGCTCAGGCTTGGGTCATCCTGCTTCGAGAGGGTCCTTAGGATCTTCTTGGAGCTCAAGTCCGGCTTAAAGATGAATCACTAGTCTCTGGTGTTTCTGACCCGGCACTCGTTTCCAGCAGCAGCAAGGAAGTACAGCCAGCAGGGAGAGGGATTCCAGTCAAGTTTGTCTTGGGGTCCCACCAACCCAAGCGAAGTAGTAATCAGTTTCGGGCTTCTCCAGTGAAAACGAAATTTGGAGCTTTAGCACTGCAGCAGGGCTTCAGAGGGCAAACCAACGGTCCAGGAGGTGCAGAAAGCTTCTCTTCCAGTTTCTTTCTTCAGATTCTTTATCCAGTGGTCGACTCTGCCTTCTGTCTGAGAGACTTCACCTTTTATGCAGGTTTCTCCCATTCATTTGCAGCATAGCCGTCAGTCACACAGCAGGGTGGCTTTTCTCCAAGGACAGCCAGCCAATCACCTTTGGTGCAGTCAGGTAACCAAGGAGACTAAGCACAGGGAGTTGTGGGCACCTCACTCGCTTATTGCCCTGCCAGACAGCTGCAGCCAGAGGCAGGTTTCAGCAGTGAATCCTGCCAAAGACAAAACCAACAAAGGGAGCAAATCCGGTTTAGCGCGCAGAGTAAAAACCAAGACAGACCTCAAGTAAGAAATGGAGAAAAAAGACCAGGCCATTTTGACAAAATGGGCACCCATGGATGCAATACTGCAGCTGAGGATTCAGCCGGCTGTAAAAACGCACAATGGTAAGAAAATGAAACCACTGCCACCAGCCATTAATTGTAGTGATGGTAACATAAAAAATGTTACATGAGTAAGTAGACAAAGGGGATACTAAGTAACTCACCCCTCCCCCCCGCCACCCCAGCACTACACAAGATGGTGTGTGCTGGATCTATAAAGAGAAAAAGGTAACTAAGGACAATTTCACTCTACTACTCTTGAAACAGTAGTTTATTCAAGAGAAGGTATTTAAAACTTAAGAGAAATCCAAAGGACTTCTCTGTGACACTGCACTAAGGGTGCTGTGTGTGTCAATACAAAAGGTGATGCCTATGGAGTTTATCAGACTCCAGAACCAACAGAAGCAGAGTCCAGATCAGATAAAAAAAGGCCTCACGCATTCCAGTATGGAAAATCAAAAAGTCCCAAAGTTCAGCAAGAGAGCTGGGGGGTCTCCAAGGTTGAAGGAAATTAGCACAGAAATGAGAATTCTCCCCAGCACGGTCAATCCCAGAACATTTTGCTTTGCTGGTGGATTATATTTCCTTATACATCAGTGAGTGGGAACCTTTTTTCACACTCAGTCTTTTACTCTTTTTATGGGTGGTGTTTTTTAGACTGTCCATAGTGGTTTTTTGATTCTATCCTCCGACAACTTTTGGCACATACTGCCTATTGTTGCTGGGTTGCCCTTCGGGCTCCCCTTTTAACTTTCTCTGGCTAACCTTGAGAGAACTACAGGTGCCAAGGGAAGAAAGGATTGTTGGATCCCTTTTACATTTTATTTAGTGAAACCAGCACATCCCACCTTATGTGGAGTGCTGGGGAGTGTTAGGTAGAATGTTCATGTATGACTAATTTCCATCACCTAGTGAGTCCCTCAGCAGCTTTGCTGGATTTCTGGGGTTTATTTTTTCCACCTGGTAAGAGTGTGAGCCTTTCTCCCACTCCTACATGTGTTTTGCAATGTGTATTTCTACTTTTTGTGTGATCTTGGGCTCTGGAGCCACACCACTCCATGAGCCCCATTTTTTGTGTGTGTTACACAGCACCTTCAGTGCAGCGACACAGGGTTGTCTTTGAAACTTCCCACTGACTCCATTTTTCTGGGGCTGACTACTGTCCCCCAGAAACATGTAAAATTGCCATTAACTTTATATAGTCACTTTAAAACTACAGACCCAGTACACCCCATCTTACATAGAGTATTGGAAAGGGTTAATTCCTACCCCTTTTTGTCTGTGCCTGTTGGAGCTTTGTTTTGCTCTCTTAACATTAAGACTTGGCTGGTGGCAGTGGTATCCACCCTAACCTTTCTACCGCGATTATACTATATAAACGTGGTACTGTTTTAGGCTATTATATTAGCCTCAAACATAAACCCGCTTGACCAAATACTTTTTATTTTGGCTCCGGTCGGGTTTAGTCAGCATTTCTTTTTGTTAAAGTCCTTCTTGGGTTTTTACTTTTCGTGCCAAACTAGGTTTGCCTTCTTTGTTCGCCGACCTTTGGCGGGCTTCTGTCCAGAAGCCCTCCTTTGGCGCCTGGTTGTCTAGGTAGGCTGAATGTGAGGGAGGGGTTTAGTCACCCCCTGCACAGGGTCTTCTTGGAGACCCAAGTCGTACTTTGTGTCGATTGGCTGAGGTGTTTGTCAGGGCCGGACATCCCCCCCTGCTGAGTGATTGACAGCCAGGCTGTGTGAATGGGGGATTTGGGCATAAAAGGCAGGACTCTTGAGCTGGAAGTCAGAGTCGCCACTGGAACTGCAAGAACCGAAGAGAAGCGGAGAAGACGGCTGCTGCAACTCCCGAGTCCCGGTGAAGCCCTGCTGCAGACCTGAGCCATCTACCCTTCAACGACAGAGAACATCCAGTCCAGAGTCTTCTTCCCTTGAGCCTGGAGGGATCAACCAGCTCCTCTTCCACAGCCAGAAGATCCTCTTCTTGGTCGAAATCGCTGCACACAGCTGTAGTGGTCCGGATAGCCATCTGAAGAGCCTCTCCTGTTTTAAAGGAGCTCATCTTTTATTCACCATTGCTTCGCTGCTGCTGGCCTCATCCCTGGGTAGTGCAGATCGCTCCAGAAGTTGTCCTCCTTGTACCCACGACTGAAGCCCAGGAACCGCAAGTCTGCAGGAACTACCAGGAACAACTGCCGCGGCACTAGCTTTCTTCAACAAATAAGGTACTGTGTCCGACTTCGAGGAATTGGGGTGAACCCTTCTTCCTCACCAAAGGCTTGTCCATTTCTTCCTTCCCTCTTATAACTTTTGCCTCCCTTTGTGACAATATCTAAGTACTCCTGGCAATCTCGAATCGTGACCTGTACTAACCGTGTGATCCTCGGCAACAGGACCCCTGTTACATTTGTCACTGGCGGAGGCCTATTGACTTATCTACCTTTTAGAGTGTCCTTTGATTCAAATTGCCTTGACAAAATTATTGCCTATGATTTTTTATCCCCAATGCCCTTGTGTTAATTCATGTGCTAAATGTGTTTGACTTCAGTTACATTTCTTCCCGCGGGTACGCTGATCTTTCGTAAACACGAACTGTCATTAATGTCAAAAAGTGATTGCATATGAACCCCCGGTAAAATCTTTGTTTCACAACACCGGTCTGTCAAATCCCAATGAACTTACCTTGAATTGTTCTGCACAAGGGGAATTGGTTGTGTGTAGTATATTTGAAGTGTGGTTTTATTTTAATAGAAGTGTTTTGTGAACAGATGGTTTAAAAAATAAATGTACTTCTATTTTTTAACCAGAAACCTTGAGTCACAGTAATTGTAGTCCTTTGTGTAATCTCTACTACTGCTCATTTGCTCTTGAGATTAAGTCTGGCTGCTCAGCCATAGCTACTACTTTACTGTGTAGTACAGGCTTGTACCAAAGGTGAAATTGTATTACCACTTGTAGTCTTAATTGTGTGCAGTGGTCCCTAAGGGCACTGCATATGATTCTGCCTAACAAGGTGATACAATGCATCCCCTTTTCACACTAAAACTAACAATTCTGTTACAGGGTCAAGCTTACCTTTAAGGGATGGTGGCAGTGATAACCTATTAATTTGGTGCGCCTTTACCGCGGGCTGTGTGCACAGCCCTGGTAAAGTCACCCAAGAGTGCCCATTTTACCAAAATGTCCAGTCTTGTTTTTCGCCATTTTAGTGTTCCTTGTCCTTACCTGTTCCTTCCCCTGCCATTCAGGGCAGGAAACTCTCTTTATGCGATTTTTATCTTCGGCGGGAGCCCCATGGACTCCCCGCCCAGGCTCCAACCTGTCTGTGAAAGCAGGAAGCGAGGGAGGAGTCGAAAACTCCACAGCCCTTTGTCTTCCTCCTTGCCTGAATGAGGACAAATCCCAGTGGGGGGCTGGTTGTCCTGATTGGACAACCAGACCGGCCCTTGTTCTAAAATGTAGGGAGAGAATGCAGAGGTTGTGCTTTAGTTCCTGTTAAATACTTTGAATCTGGAAGCTGAGGACAAGTTGACTACTGGAACCAAAACCGAAGAGGATGAAGGAAAAGCGGCTGAGACTATTTCCAGCGACTAGGGAACCTGCTGAGTAACCAGAACCTGCTGTAACCCTTCCTTACACTTGACCTGGAGATGCCGAAAAGGACGACCCCGACCCAAAGCCTGGTAAGACCCACTACACTCAAGAAGACCTGCATCTTGAGCCACCCCACGCAGCGCTGCGTCCTTGCAGGGCTGCAATATCCTAATACCCTGGGACCTCGAACCATTGTGAGGTGCACGGGCATCCGAATTCCAAAACTCTGAAACTACGTGGGCAACCTGCTGAATCCCCAGAGATACACATTAAGTCCGAAAAGTCCCCTCACCAGAGTGCTGGACTTTTGTAACAACAAGAATACGATCAGCGATATTCTGTCTTCTTCTGTGCTCCTGAAAAGGCACCAAATACACAGAGCCGCATTCAGCCCAAGGACAACCTTGCCTAGAGCCTTCCCAGTTGATCCCTACCATCCTCTTCCATTCCGTTCATGCATGTCCTATTGGAAAAAAAGGGCAAAATCGCCCACCTCTCACAAAACGGCTGGTAACCACATCAAAATCTGTTTGTTTTGGTTTCCCCTCAACCTGTTCTTGAAAACCTGGGAAATGGTGAATTCAGCATAGCAAATTATTTGTTCCTAGCTCCTACAAGGAAAAAAAAACACAGGCTTCTTTGTATATCATTTTATTGGCATTTTCTGAAAAAACCCAAGATTTTCTCCCTTTTTGGTTATTTTCCTCTCACCCCGCTACAGCAAACTAGGATTCCTTGGTGGCGTCGGGAATGCCTATATGTGGGAAGAAATGGGGCCAAATTTGGCCGACATATCTCATGCTCAAGTAACAAAAAAGTTACAAGGGATTGAATGGCGACATACCAAAATCACCAGAAAAAGGCCTTGGCACGTGGGGGGGGGGGGGGGGGGGGGGGAGGGGCGGGTACCCTTGGTAAGGGGTTAAAAGCACAGACCTTAAATCTTAATTGGAATACAACAGTATTTCTTGTGGGGATTGGGGACGGCCTTTGTAAACACATTCAATATAGGGCACACCTAATCTTGGGGAGTTAAAACCATAAGCTACTTTCAGATTACTTTACAGTTATGCAGCGATACTCAACAAGGAAATCACAGTCAACCAACCTGAAAACATACTTGAATCTATGTTCCACTATTCAGAAAAGTAACAGTATATACCTCTACTACTTTAGTGATAACATACAGTTCTACTAGGTGAGTAAGACATTTTGGGTGATTTTAGTAGCTTTTCGTCTCAGTGGAACACAGATAAGCAAGAATTCTTCACACTAATTTTGTATGCACCAGGCAGATCAAGGTCCGCTGCACCTAAAGGAACACTTTTCAGGAATGGCACACAGCTATTCTAGGCAGTAAGACATAATGGTGTAATATAGTATTACAGTTGCTTTTCAGATCAGTGCAACACAGATTGAGGTAAGCAGTAACTTACATGTTTTAGGATGGCACAGAGCTAAAACAAGTAAAGCCTATATAATTTTTAAAAGGAGCTAATCAGCAACTTATGCGGCAAGCATAACCTAAGGCAGGCTTATTCTGGACAGGCTAACCGCTAGTCAGGGGATGCAAGACCCAATTGGGGACACTCCTACATTTATACTAACAGGAATAGTAAAGTGAAACCAACAGCATTACTTTGGGGGAAGAGGTGCAACCAAATCACATGTGAGTGATTTAACCTTATATACACTTTGCAGAATAGTGCAACACATTCAAGTTAAGTACAAACTTTTGTAACTGTGCACTCGAGGAGTTACAGTTACCAACCAACTTCTTTTACAAGTAACTTTTACACACTTGTTATTCTTTTCAAGACATAGCCCTTCTCTTATCCAGTCCTTCCCTTATTCTATAGCCTGAGTTCACTCAGAGGCAGTAGACGGACTCTAGTGGTCTAGGTGCCAGCTGTAGGCAGGGTGAGAGAGGGTTCAGTTGCAGGCAAAGTCAGAGTTCCAGAGGAAGACTGTTCAAAACAAGTAGGTATTTCACTTTCAAGTTAGTTGAGGGTCCAGGGACTTCAAAGAAGACACCCTAGGAGGATTCCTCAGTGGGCCTGGGTGAACTGGATGAATGGCCTCACAATCACAGAAAACAACCAAATGCTATACATAAATCACAAAGGCTTAAGATAGGTAAAATACCCCAGCTAACACAGCACCTCAGTACAGAAGAAGAGTTCCAGCAGGAAGTCTTCATGATCTGCAGCCAAAAACCTCATTGATGGATTCCTTTGTCTAGAAGACGGAAGACATGACTTTGGAAGGACCTTTGCAGCAGGTATCACAGGAAAAGGCTCCAGGCACGTGTTTCCTCATGGCTGGATGTGGCTCTGGGGATTTGGTGCCTTTTCAGGAGTACAGAAGAAAGAATATTGCCTGTCAGAATCTCATCGTTTTCAAGATCCAGCACTCTGTTGAGGGGACTTTTTGGACTTGAATTGTGTGCCTTTGGAGATACAGCAGGATGCCCACAAAGTTTCAGGGAGATTCAGAAGAGCGTGCACCGCCAGAGGGCCCGAAGCCCCAGGGTATCGCAGCCCCGCAAGGTTGCAGAACGACGTTGGAAGACTCAAAATGCAGGACTTCTTGGGACCAGTGGATCTCATCAGCCTTTGGGTAGGAGGCGTCGTGTTTGTGACTCCCAGGTCGATTAGAACCAAAGGCTCAGAAGGCTCTCGTTACACAGCAGGCTCTCTGGTTGCTGGAAATCGTATCAGCTGCGGTTTCTTCATCTTCCACTTCTGTTCCAGTGGTCGACTACCTCTTTAGCTTGCAGGAACCCAGCCAATCAAATAACCATGCAACATACAAACTTGGGGTGTTGTCAGTCCTTTCAGGACAGCCAGTCATCCAGTTTCAACTGAATTCTCGCAGTCAGGCTGGAAGACAAAGGGCTGCAAAATATTGGACTCCGCCCTCACTTCCTGCCTTCTCAGACACTCTGGAGCCTGGGCGGGGAATTCACAGGATTCCCTCCGAAGATGAGGTTAACACAAATTAATTTCCTGCCCTGGATGTCAGGGGAAGGAACAAGAAAGGACAAGGAACGCTGAAATGACAAAAAAAGAAGCTGCGTGCCATTTTGTTAAAAGGAGTACCCATGGATGCCTTTACCGGGGCTGTGCAAACTGCCTGCGGTAAAGGTGCACCAAATTAATAACAAAGTTCTTTGCCACCAGCCATTAAAGATACGTTTGAAGGTGTAACATAAATGTTACATTTAAAATTTGAAAATGTATACTCTGTATCGCCCCAGCACTCCACATAAGGTGGGAGGTGCTTGTCTTAAATATTAAAATGTAAAAGGTATCCAAGGAACCGTCCTACCCATAGGAACTGTAGTTCTCACAAGGTTAGCCAGAGAAAGTTAAAAGGGGAGCCCCAAGCGCAACCCAGCAACAATAAGCACTTATAGCCAAATATTTATCAAAGAGGGTACTTTTAAAAGACACTAATGAGAGTCTTAAAAATGACACCCATAAAAAGAGTAAAAGGCTGAGTGTGGAAAAAAAATGACACTCACTGCGGTATAGGGAAAATAATCTACTGGTCCAGCAAAAAAGTTCTGTGGTTGACCGGTCAGGAAGATTCATCATTGCTATGAAATCTTACCTAACAAGGCGCTTTTCCCAATTCATATTTCCCACTATGATCAAGCATATTAACTATTTATTCACAAAGCTGGAGCACGGAACAAGTTACTTAGCTGTTACTGTTGTTCTCCAGCATGGGTCTAGCATGGATTCACATGCTCATGAATATTCTGTTGTCAGGCCGGGAATCCTCGGTAAAAGGAAAAAAAAGTGTCACTTTCACTCATAAACTGTCTTTCTGATCCGTCTAACATTGTACTCTGTGGTGACCTAAACATCAGGTGCATAGAAGATATTACATCAGCGTACAAGAGCGACTCAACCATAGCTAAGCAATGGTGCATAGAGATGGAAGCACGTAAGATACACATGTTAAATGGAAACAAGCCAGGTGATATACCAGCTAAAATGACCTGGAGAAGAGACCATCAGAAATCCATTTTAGATTACTTTTTTGTACCCGAGACCTTACACTGGCGAATAAAGACCTTGCAAATCCATGAAAATCAAGAAAGCAATCACAATTTGTTGGAAATAAGTCAGACAAACTTCAGAACCTCAATCCGATTGGAAACATGATGTTGTTACGGATTCTATAAGACATTTGAAACCTGAGGATTCCGATGTTAAAGACATTACAGCGATGTATAAGCACGAAAAGGATGTGCTCGAATATGATCATATTCTCATTCAATTTAAGGAAAAAAATCATGGCCTTAAAAGAACAGGTTTTTTACCAAAACACACATTTGATCTAGAAATTCTAAAACAAAAAAACGTAAAATGAGAACTTAAATACGAGCTATGCAGATAATGAGTACTCCTGAAACACAAAGTAAAAAAAAAAACACTTTATGCAAACGTACAAAAATTGGTTAAAGTACCACAAGTCTATTGTGAAGCAACGCAATGCTGAAATGATGCTACCAAAGCTCGCTAAAACAAACACCCGAGACTTCTGCAGTGTCATCAACCAGTGATAAACGCAGTAAAAGAAAAAGACTGGATAGCTCATTACACCACCATATACAGTAAAAAAGAAAATGCAAAAGAGCCAAAATTCCCAGCCGTAACTTCGTGGGATCTAATATTTGACTATGAGATCTTAATCATTAAAAATCTAAATCTCTCAAGAGCCCTGGGTCCCGATGGGCTAAGCAATTACATCTTAAAACAGAACCCAGATGAATGGGCCAGTTTCTGTCATGTACTTTTCAACAAAATTGCGACATCATGCTGTACCCCGAAATCCTGGAAAAGTGCTATTGTAGTCCCCATCTTCAAAAAGGGAGATAGAAGTAATCCGAAAGGACTACAGCCCAATAGCACTTTTAGACGTCTTGGGAAAGGTCTATGCAACAATGCTAACACATAAATTAAATCAATGGATCCACACTGTAAACCAAATGGACCCAAGACAGACAGGATTTGTGAAAGGAGTTGGATGTGCCTTGAATTTGCTAATCGTAAACATTCTAAAAAGAAAATAAGATTGGGCAAAAAATAATACATTGCTGTCATAGACTGTGCACACGCTTTTGATAGCATTGCTCGAGAAAAGGTATGGGCCAAGCTACACTCTTGGAACTGTCCCATCAGCCTCCTATTAGCAATACGAGAACTGCACACTGAAACTAATATACAGATTAGACTTGATAGAATTGGTAAATTATCAGATGCCATACCTACCCATTGTGGAGTGTAGCAGGGGGGCCCACTGGCATCCATAATTTTGCATCCATTTCTTTCTGACATAGATGTCACTCTTGATCAGATTCAGTCATTCCCACCAACAATAAATGGTCATCAAGTAAGCAGCCTTCTCTATGCAGATGGTTTAATTCTACTAGATCTTACTCCTATAGGCCTTCAAAGAAAACTAACTGCCCTAGAGAGATATGTTCAAACCAACAGACTTACCATCAACACGACAAAATCTGAAATCCTTGTGCTAGAAAATCTTAGAGGCAAAAACAAAGGTCGAGTAAGTAAATTCCGCTGGTCACTAGAAAAGACGTTCCTTCCAAAGACACCAACAAGTTAGTTAGGAATGATCATCAATTCAAGCGTTAATGATGCACCTTGGGTTGCCAGTGTTAAATCTAAATGTCAACAATTGACAAATCAAACATGCATCATCCACAAAAAGTATGGACATATTCACTCCTCCCGGCCTTGGCGTTTTACAAACAAAAAGCAGTTCCAGCACTCCTATATGGAGCTGAACGTGCACTTGGTGCCCCGTATCAGCTGTGGAATTTTCTCGAAAATATATTTTGGACTCAGGTTTTACACCTACCCCAAGGAACTCTGACAGCGTGCATTAGATATGAACTTGGCCTAATATCAATTCACGCCAGAATCGGTTTGAACACACTAAATCTTTACACCAAAATGACTAACATAAACACCCCTGTGCAATTTGAGATTTTACAAAACATTGAAAACGCCAAGGAACAAAATGTGCTAACATCTTGGGTAGAGAGCTGCAAGATGATCTTGAAGAATCTTGACACCGACATTGAAACCCTACATACTAACCCACATTTGGTGAAAAAACACCTATGGAGAAGTGACTGGATCGTAACAGAAGATAAAAGGAGAACTCACAAATTGATGGAAAATGTACCCCATGAAAAACGAGCATACAATGAAATTCCAAATTATCTAAAACTATTTCCAGAGGCTCGGTGGCGAGATTTGTATTTTAAATTTAAACTGAATCTACTTAAGACACAAGAGCGAAAAAGCTTATGGCAGAAAAATTAAAACTTGACAAAAATCTGCAGATTCTGTGGACTATGTGAGGAGACCCTAAAACATCTTATCTTGTTATGCACAGGCCCCAGAAAGGAAAGAACAAGCTGTCTTGGAGACTTGATCACAAAAAGACCCTTTTTAAATGCTGATTGGTGGCAAATCTTGTTTGATGAGACAGAAAGAAAACTAACTTTTTCCCTTCCCTTTTTTCTAGACACTTTGGAAGTGAAACTAAATAATTTTGAAAAGGAAATTGTCCAAGTAAAGGGACTAGAAACTGTTGAGTAAAAATGCAATCATCTGCTGAATGGAAACTTCATGTTATGATGATTAGAGTATGAGTTTGAAATAATATTTTAAAGGTTTGTAATAAACCATATAAAATAAAAAATAAACTGTCTTTCTCCTATAAATCAATCACTGAGCTCTGGGTCATACTGCCCCCAGCCATTGTCTGCTCTCTCCCCAAACCCCTCCTCTGGCAGCGATCTTCACATTTGGTAGCACGTTAAGTGGCAGTATGAGCAAGAAGAGCGGCAGAGGGTCGGGAGGGTTCCCATGTGAATCTATGCCAGACCCATGCTAGAGAACTTGTTCCTTTTCCAGCATGGGTCTGGCATGGATTCACATGCTCATGAATATTCCCCGTTGTCAGGCTGGGAATCCTCGGTAAAAGAAAAAAATCAGTTTAGTTTATGAACTGTCTTTCTCCTAATAGCCAATCACTGGTCTCTTGGTCCTGCTGCCCCAAGCCAATGACTGCCCTCTACCTAAGCCCCTCCTCAGGCAGCCATCTTCAGATTTGGTAGCATGTAAAGTGGCAGTTAGGACCAAGAGAAGAGCCGCAGAGGGGTAGGCGGGAGGGTTTGCATGTGAATCCATGCCAGACCCATGCTGGAGAACAACAGTTACAGGTAAGTAACTTGTTCCTTCTCCAGCATGGGATCTGGTATGGATTCACATGCTCATGAATAAAATACATAACAGTACACACATGCACAACCACGGGAGGTGGCAAGGCTCAACATTAAGCATTTCAAAAACTCAACATTAAGCATCTCTTAGGTCCTCACCAGGATCACCTTCAAGCGAACAGGTTGCGCAGCACCGCTTGGCCGACTCTGGACTCCTCCCTGGAATCCCGGTCAACGTAGTAGAATTTCGTGAAGGTGTGCGTCGACTTCCACGTAGCAGCCCTGCAGATGTCCAGCAGAGGCACACCAGACAGGAACGCCGTAGTTGCTGCGATCCCTCTGGTCGAATGGGCTCTCGGACGGCCAGGCAATGGTCGGTTTGCCACCCAGTGAGTGCGTGATGAAGCCAGAGAGGCACCTAGAAATGGAGGCCTTGGAGAGGGCCTTTCCCTGGTTCACAGGGCCAAAGTTCACAAGCAGCTGTGACGGCTTACGAAAACTCTTCATGCAGTCCATGTAGAACTTCAGCACCCTAGTCACATCCAGCGAGTGCAAAGTCCTCTTAGCAGGCAACGAAGGCGACAGGAAGAAAACAGGTAACACAAAGGGCTTGTTGAGATGGAAGTCCGACGACACCTTGGCCATGAAGGAGGTGTGCGTCCTAAGCACAACCCTCGTTGCGTGGAATGTCAAGTACAGAGGCTTAAAGGAGAGGGCCTGGATCTCTCCCACTCGTCGTGCGGAGGTGATGGCCACCAGGAACGCAGTCTTCCAAGACAGGAGTTTCAGAGGTGCCGAATGCAGAGGCTCGAACGGGGGACCCATGAGCCTAGTCAAGACCACATTGAGATCCCACGCCGGGGCCAGAGCCTTCACCGGCGGGAACAAGCAGAAGGAACAAGTTACTTACCTGTAACTGTTGTTCTCCAGCATGGGTCTGGCATGGATTCACATGCTCATGAATATTCCCCGTCGTCAGGCTGGGAATCCTCGGTAAAGAAAAAAACCAGTATCAGTTTCGTTTCTGATCTGTCTTTCGTAGTAATAACCAATCACTGGTCTCTGCGTCATACTGACCACAGCCAATGACTGCCCTCTACCTAAGCACCGCCTCTGGCAGCCATCTTCAGATTTGGAAGCACGTGAAGTGGCAGTATGACCAAGTGAAGAGCCGCAGAGGGGTAGGCGGGAGGGTTCGCATGTGAATCCATGCCAGACCCATGCTGGAGAACAACAGTTACAGGTAAGTAACTTGTTCCTTCTCCAGCATGGGGTCTGGCATGGATTCACATGCTCATGAATAAAGAATACATAGCAGTACACACATGCACAACCACGGGAGGTGGCAAAGGCTCAACATTAAGCATCACATCAACTCAACATTAAGCATCTTACCTCCTCACCAGGCTCACCTCAGGCGAACAGGTTGCGCAGCACTGCTTGGCCGACCCTGGACTCCTCCCTGGAATCCCGGTCGACGCAGTAGAATTTCGTGAAGGTGTGCGTCGACCTCCACGTAGCAGCCCTGCATATATCCAGCAGGGGCACACCAGATAGGAACGCCGTGGTAGCTGCGATCGCTCTGGTGGAATGGGCTCTCGGACGGCCAGGCAGCGGTCGGTTTGCCAACCGGTGACAGCACATGATACAGCCGGAGAGCCATCTGGAGATGGAAGCCTTCGAGAGAGCCTTCCCCTGATTGACAGGTCCAAAGTTCACAAAGAGTTGTGACGTCTTCCGAAAACCCTTCGTGCGGTCCACGTAGAACTTCAGCGCTCTAGCTACATCCAGCGAGTGCAAAGTCCTCTCAGCCGGCGACGAAGGCGACGGGAAGAACACAGGTAACACCAAGGGTTCGTTGAGATGGAAGTCCGACGGTACCTTGGGCATGAAGGAGGGGTGCGTCCTGAGCACTACCCTCGTGTCGTGGAAAGTCAAGTACGGGGCCTTGCAGGAAAGGGCCTGGATCTCTCCCACCCGTCGTGCGGAGGTGATGGCCACAAGAAAAGCTGTTTTCCACGATAGAAACTTCAACGGGGCCGAGTGCAGAGGCTCGAACGGAGGTCCCATGAGCTTGGTCAGCACCACGTTGAGCTCCCACGCCGGGGCCGGAGCCTTCACCGGCGGGAACGATCTGAACAGTCCCTTCATGAACTCCTTCACCAGACGATGAGACCACAAGGACGTCCGCCCCGTGGTTCTGGTGTATCGGGAGATCGCAGCAAGATGAATCTTGATGGACGCGTGTGCCAGACCAGCTTTGGCCAGCGTCAGCAGGTACGGCAGTACTTGGGGAGCCGTAATCCGTAGAGGGTTAATCTTCTGTGCGTGGCACCAGACAGAGAACCTCTTCCATTTGTGTCCGTAGCATTTAAGAGTCGAGGACGCCCTGGCCTTTGCAAGAACCTCTCTGCAATCGGCCGGTATGTCGTATCCTCCAAACTCTAGCGCTGCAGGAGCCAGGCCTGCAAGTTCAGCGACTTCGGGTCGTGGTGGAGGATGGCGCCTCCTTCCCTGGAGAGTAGATCCGCATCCGCCGGCAGCTTGATCGGCGGGGACGCTGACAAGTCCAGCAAGTCCGGGAACCATATCTGCCTCGGCCACGCAGGTGCGACGAGGATCATCCTGCACCGTGACCTCTTGAGCTGGTTGACGAGCCGGATTAGCAGAGGCAAGGGAGGGAACGCGTAGAGGAACAGGCCCTCCCAGGGGAACGAGAAAGCATCGCCCATGCTCCTCGTCTGGGGAAACCTGCTGGCGAACCTCCGGCACTTGGTGTTCGTCGCCGTCGCGAACAGGTCGATCTGGGGTGTGCCCCACCGTCGGAAGAGGCGATCCACCAGATCCTGCCGTAGTTCCCACTCGTGGCACGAGCGCAGCTCCCTGCTGAGTGAGTCGGCGATGGTGTTTTTTATCCCTGCCAGATGAAACGGCACCAGAAAAATCCCTTGGGCGACGGCCCAATGCCACAGGTCCTGCGCCTCCTTGGACAGCGCTGGGGACCTGGTTCCGCCCTGTTTCCTGATGTAAAACATGGTGGTGGTGTTGTCGGTGAAGATCCTCACCACCTTGCCCTTGAGGGACGGAAGGAAGGACCTGAGGGCCCAAAACACTGCACGGAGCTCCAGGACGTTGATATGCAGGGACTTCTCCGTCGGGAGCCAGAGTCCCCTTGCGTGCAGATTTTCGGTGTGCGCTCCCCACCCTTCCAGGGAGGCATCCGTGGTCACAGTCTCCTGGTGGGCTGGGGTCTGGAAGTCCATGCCCGCCGTCAGATGCGCGCGGGTGCCCCACCACCGTATCGCTCGTCGCAAGCTCTCGTCGAGCTTGATCCTTTCCTCGAAGCTGCCCGTCGTCTGGATCCAGCGCGCATCCAGGAATTCTTGCAACGGGCGCATCCGGAGCCTGCACATGGGAATGAGGTAGATGCAGGAAGACATCATCCCGAGGAGGGACTTGATGGACCTCACTTTGGCCGCGTCGGCCACCAACATCCGTTGCACCTTGCCCAAGATGGTCCTGGTCCTCTCCTCCGACGGGGAGGCCAGAAGGGACACTGTGTCGAGCCTCGCTCCCAGAAACAGTGCGACTTGCGCGGGCACCAGGTGGGATTTGGAGTAGTTCACGGCGAATCCCAGGTCCGTGAGGAGTTGGACGGTCCTTGCCGTGTGGACCACGGCGAGCTCCCTCGTCTTGGCGCGGATGAGCCAGTCGTCCAGGTAGGGGTAGACGTGAATCCCCTCGCGGCGCAGCTGCGCCGCCACCGGTGCGAGGCACTTGGTGAATACCCTGGGTGCCGACCGTAGTCCGAAGGGAAGGGCTTTGAACTGGTAATGACGCCCTTGGACCACGAACCTGAGGAATTTTCGGTGCCCCTTTAGGATGGGAATGTGGAAGTAGGCATCCTCCAAATCCAACGACGATAGGAAGTCTCCTTCCTCCAGCTGACCCAGGACGTGCTGGAGGGTGACCATCCGGAACTTCTGCGCCTTGATGAACTTGTTCAGACGTCGCAGGTCTAGGATGGGGCGCCATCCTCCCGTCTTCTTCTTCACGAGGAAGTATCTCGAGTAGACTCCGGAGCCCCGAAGCCTCTTTGGGACGAGTTCGATGGCGCCCTTTCTGAGCATCGCCTTTACCTCCAGGAGAAGTTGAGGGACGTGAAGTTCTTTCCTGGCCACGGGGGGGACGCGCGGGCACCTTCTTTGAAACTCGAGCGCGTGGCCCCGGGCCAGGGCGTCCAGCACCCAACGGTCGGTGGAGATGGACTCCCACACGCTGACGAAGCCCGCCAGCCGGCCTCCCACCGGGGTGCTTCGGTGGGGGCCCGACCCCACGGCCGGTTCAATCCTGCTTGGACGCGGCCTTGCCGCCTTGACCTCCTTGGCGACGACGGCGGGGTCCGCTAGACTTGCCTCGTCCTCTGTAGGCCCCTTGCGACGACGAGCGGGCCGCTTGACGGTAGGAAGCGAAACCGCCGCCGGAACCTTTGGAGGCGCCCTTGCCTCCGCCGCTCCGAAAGGGCGTCCGTCGTTGCTGCAGGACTCCAAGGGCCCGGGCCGTCTCAGTATCCGCCTTGATGGCCTGAAGGGAATCGTCCACTGTCTTCCCAAACAGGTTGTTCCCCGTCGAAGGGCATGTCCAGGACTCTGGTCTGGACGTTCTGCCGGAAGTCCGTAGCTTTGAGCCATCCACGACGTCGAAGGCAAACGCCGTTGCCCAGCTGGCGGAACCCAGTGTCGGCGATGTCCGTCGCCACGGTGATGGCGTGGTCCGAGGCCACCTCACCTTCCTGCAGGATCTCCAGGGCCTCCGCCCTCTTGTCGTCCGGCAGAAAATCCAGCAGGGGAGCTATCTTGTACCAGAGCTCCCTGTCGTAGCGGGCCACGATAGCCAAGGCGTTGGCCGCTTTAATCGTCGTCGCTGCCGACGAGATGACTCTACGTCCCATAGCATCCAATTTCTTTCCCTCGCCGTCCGGCGGGGAAGTCGATGTGGAGGCCCCCCCCCGCTTTCTTCCTGGCTGCCGCGGAGACGACGGAATCCGGGGTAGGTTGCGCCCGGAGGCATAGGGGGGCCGTGTCCGGGACCCGGTACTTCTTCTCGTACCGGTCTCTTCTAGCTGGCGTCGTGGAAGGGTTCTTGAGGAGGGAAAGGCCCTCATCCCAAATGTCGTCCAACAGAGGCACTGCGAGGACCGTCTTCCTCTTGGCCTCGCGCCGCTGATAAAGGAAGCCTTCCTTTTTCTTCTCCTCAGGGCAGAGTTGGAAAAGCTCGGAAGCCCTGGAGATCATGGAGTGGAAAGATCCGATCTCGTCGGGCGGAGAAGCCCTGGTGGGAGGCGACGACGGAAAATCCTCGTCGTATGCCTCGTCGTCCGTACCCGTCGCTGCCGTGTCAGTCCCCGTATCATCCCCTCGGGTGGACGGGGAGGAGGGCTGGACGGGGCGCGACGGTTGAAAAGGAGGTGGTGGATGGATCCTTCTTTTCTTGGTAGGGGGAACACCAGAAGGTCCCGGTTCTGGATCCCCCGACGGGAGAGGTTCCTCCGTCGGTAACGGTAGCCTCGTCCTTATCTCGGAGCATAAGGACTGTATGGCCAACAAAATGGCCGCCGAGTTGTCTTGCGGCGCTGGCAGAGGGGAGTCCGACGGGCGAGCAGGGGCCCCGTCGGTATCCTCGACGATGTCGTCGTCACCTGCGTCGGGGTCCATTCCGACGGGCTGGCCTTCTTCCACGCCTAGGCCGTGGCTTAAGACCTCGATCAGCTCCTCTTCTGAGGTTGAGGCCGAATCTACGACGACGCCCTGCCCCCCCTTCTTCTTCCCCACGGAGGGTTTCACGGGGGTCCTATCGATGGGCACAAAAGAAGACTCCCTCCGAGGAGGCAGGGAGATTATGGGCCCTGAGGTCGCCACCACTGGTGCAGCCACCACAGGCTGAGCCAGGGCCGCCGCGACCGTTTCGATAGAGGGCTTGGTCGGATGGATCAAGGCCTTCACCACCTTAGGTGCGCTCACCGCCTTATCCTTGAGGGAGGGGGCACTGCCACGCTCCTCCTCTGCCTTAGAGCTCGACCGGGGCCTCTCCAGGAGCTTCGCCGGGTGCTCGGCCTTCCTCTTACCCGACCCAGAGCGTTGGCTCGTGGTTGATGGTGCCGGGGAGGGTGCGCCCTGCCTGGCGCCCGTAGAGCCCGACCGTTCGGCGCTCCCGGTGCCAGCGGACTCGCGGTGCTTGGCCTTATGTTGGGCCCCCGTCGCCGGGGCGCCCTCAAAGGTCTTAGAAGACCGCTCGGATTTCTTCTTCTTCTCGCCAGACGGGCTCTTACCCTCCAGCCAGTTGGCGAGACGTTGATGGCGGTCCTTCATGGTCCGTTCCGACATGTTGCCGCAAAACGCACAGTCCTTCTCCACGTGCGTCTTGTCCTCATGAAGGCAGTAAAGGCAGAAAGAGTGTTCGTCCTCCTTAAAGACGTTCTGCAGCTGGCATCCAGGGCAGACCCTGAACAGCTTTCCGGGCGTCGAGCTTCCCTTCTCCTGGGCCATCTCCGAGACCGGGCCTGAGAAGCTTCTGGAGTCCTCCGAAGTGTAGCTCGACGAAATCTTCACCCTTGAGGGGCACAGATGAATCCGACACGGGTCCCCGTTGATCGGATGTAGGATCGGTGGAGCTTGAGGCTCTTTTGACCGAAAGAATCGAAGTTTTTTGTGAAAAAGCGCGAAAAATAGCACTAACGCTCGAGAGCAATAGCACGAGGATCCCAACACATGAACGTGCGGTAAAAATCTGAAGATGGCTGCCAGAGGCGGTGCTTAGGTAGAGGGCAGTCATTGGCTGTGGTCAGTATGACGCAGAGACCAGTGATTGGTTATTACTACGAAAGACAGATCAGAAACGAAACTGATACTGGTTTTTTTCTTTACCGAGGATTCCCAGCCTGACGACGGGGAATATTCATGAGCATGTGAATCCATGCCAGACCCCATGCTGGAGAAATGTCCTTTCATGAACTCCTTAACCAGGCAATGCGACCACAACGATGATTGCCCAGGAGTTCTGGTGTAGTGGGAGATAACCGCCAGATGGATCTTGATCGAGGCGTGCACCAGCCCTGTCTTGGCCAGCGACAGCAAGTACGCCAGCACTTGAGGGGCTGTAATCCATAGAGGGTTTATCTTCTGTGCATGGCACCAGACCGTGAACCTCTTCCATTTATGTCCGCAGCACTTAAGAGTCGAAGAAGCCCTGGCCTTGGCAAGTACCTCCTTGCAGTCCGCCGGGATCTCGTATCCTCCAAACTCTAGTGCTGCAGGAGCCAGGCCTGCGGGTTCAGCATTTAAGGGTCGTGGCGGAGAATCGCACCTCCTTCCTTGGCAAGAAGATCTGCGCCCGCCGGAAGCTTGTCTGGGGGGACGCAGACAAGTCTAGAAGGTTAGGGTACCATATCTGCCTCGGCTACGCCGGTGCGACGAGGATCATCCTGCACCAGGACCGTCTGAGTTGACTGATGAGTCGTAGGAGCAACTGCAACGGTGGGAACGCATAGAGAAACAGGCCGTTGCAGGGGAATGAGAATGCATCCCCCATGCTCCCCGGCTGGGGAAACCTGCTGACACTTGGTGTTCGTCGCAAACAGAACGATCTGAGGATTGCCCCAACGTCTAAACAGTAGCTTCACCTGGTCCTGCCGAAGATCCTACTCGTGACAAGAGCGCAGTTCCCTGCTGAGTGAGTCGGCGATAGTGTTTTTCACTCCTGCCAGATGAAAAGGTACCAGAAACATCCTTTGGGCGACGGCCCAGTGCCATAGGTCCTGTGTTTCCTTGGAGAGAGCTGGGGATCTAGTGCCCCCTGCTTCTGAATGTAGTACATCGTTGTGGTGTTGTCGGTGAAGACCCGCACCACCTTGCCCTTGAGGGACGGTAGGTATGACTTGAGGGCCCAAAACACGGCCTGGAGCTCCAGGACGTTGATGTGCAAAGACTTCTCCGGGAGCTAAAGGCCTCTTGCGTGGAGATTTCTGGTGTGTGCACCCCATCCCCCCAGCGAGGCATCCGTTGTCGCAGTATCCTGATGTGCTGGGGTCTGGAAGTCCGTGCCCGCGGTCAGATGCGCGCAGACCCTCCCCACCACTGAATCGCCCGACGGAATGTCTCGCTGAGGGCGATCTTGTCCTCGAAACTTCCCTTCGCCTGCATCCAATGGGAGTCGAGAAACTCCTGCAGCGGCCGCATCCACAATCTGCACAGCCGAACGAGGTAGATGCATGACGACATCATGCCGAGCAGGGACTTGATGGACCTCACCCTGGCAACCTTCATGGACAACAGCCGTTGCACCTTGCCCAGGATGGCCTTTATCCTGTTCCCCGATGGTGCGGCTAGGCACGTCACCGTGTTGAGTCTGGCTCCCAGGAACTGGGCATCCCGAGATGGTCCCAATCAGGACTTTCCATAGTTTATCGAGAACCCCAGTTCGGTGAGCAGTCGGGACGGTCCTCGCCATGTGCCCGATGGCTAGTTCCTTTGACTTCGCTCGGATGAACCAATCGTTCAGATAGGATTAGACGTGGATCCCTTGCAGGCGCAGCCGCACCGCCACCGGTGCAGGCACTTGGTGAAGACCCTTGGGGCCGACTTCAGACCGAAGGGGAGGGCCTTGAACTGGTAGTGCCGCCCTTGGACCACGAAGCGCAGAAACTTTCAATGTCCTTTGTGAATGGGGATGTGGAAATAGACATCCGCCAAGTCCAGCAACGACAGGAAGTCCCCTTTCTCCAGTTGTTCCAGCACGTGCTGGAGGGTGACCAACCGGAACTTCTGGGATTTTTATGTTCTTGTTGAGACGGCGAAGATCCAACCGCCAGTCTTCTTTCGGACGAGGAAGTACAGCGAGTGAACCACAGAGCTCAAGAGCCTCTTTGGGACGAGTTCTATTGCGCCCTTTTTTTTAGCATTGCTCGTATATCCAGCAGAAGCTGCGGAATGTGGTTCTCTTTCCTGGCCACGGGTGGAAGACAGAGACACTTCCCCTGGAACTTCGAGTGTGTCCGTGGGCCAGGGCATCCAGCAACCATCGGTCGGTGGAGATGGACTTCCACACGCTGACCTAGTTAGCCAGCCGGCCTTCCACCGCAGTGCTCGAGGCCTTATCGCCTCGGGCCCCTTGGCGACGACGTTGTCCTCCGGCCTTGTTGCAGCTTCTGTAGGCTTCCTGGGACGACGAAAGGGCCACCTGACGGTAAGAAGAGCTACTGATGAATCCTTTGGAGGCACTTTGCGACTTGCCTCTGGAGTGCCGAAAGGACAGCCGCCGTTGATGGAGCGTGCCCAAGGCAGGGGCCGTCTCAGTGTCTGCCTTGATGGCCTGCAGCGACTCGTCCAATGCCTTGCCGAGCAAGTTGTTCCCATCTAAGGGCATGTCCAGTACCCTCGACTGTACGTCCTGACGGAAATCGGTGGCCCTGAGCCAGCCACGCCAGTGAAGACAAACGCCCTTGCCCATCTGGCGGAAGCCAGTGTCGGCGACATCTGTGGCCACCGTGATGGCGTGGTCTGACACCACCTTGCCTTCTTGCAAGATCTCAGGGGCTTCGGCCCCCTTGTCATCTGGGAGGAATCTAGGAGGGGGGGGGGCATTTTAAACCACAGCTCCCTATTGTAGCGCGCCGCGAGAGCATTGGCCGCCTTAATGTTCGTAACCGCTGACGCGATGACCCGGCATCCCATGCTGTCCAGCTTCTTCCCCTCGCCGTACGGCAGGGAAGTGGAGGTCGATGCGTCGCCCCAGCAGATTTCTTCTTGGCCGCCGTGGAGACCACCGAGTCCAGGGACGACTGCGCCCTGAGGCACATAGGATCGGATTATGGGACCTGGTACTACTTCTCGTACCAGTCTCTCTTCACCGGAGCCAAGGCTGGGTTCTTTCGAAGGGCCAGCCCTTCGAGCCAGATGTCATCCAACAGCGGGACCTAGAGCAGAGTCTTCCTTTTGGCCTCTCGTCGATGATCAAGGAATCCCTCGGTCTGCTCTTTGGGGCATAGCTGAAAAAGCTGAGGCCCTAGCGATCAAGGCGTGAAAGGAGGCAATTTCTTTGAGGGGAGAAGCCCGGTGTGGGGATGACAGGAGATCAGTTCCGTCGCTGTTGCCGTCTCATCCCCCTGTGGAGGGGATGAGGGGGAAGGATGGAAGGGCAGGGATGGATGGACCTGCCTTCGCTTGTATGGAGGGTTCCCCGACGGCCCAGGCGCAACTGGATCGTCCACCAGAGCCAGGGGCATCCCTGTACTTATTTCGGTGCACAGCGTGTACCAGGCTAGCAAGATGTCTTCCGACCTGTCTGTCGGAGGGAGCAGTGGTTGTGACGGGAGTGTCGGCAGCGGCATAGTATCATCCGGCTCCTCATCGATCTGCCGTTCCTCGCTGTCTCCCTCGTCACTCTCCACGTCCGGCTCGTCAGGGTCTTTCCCTTAGAATCTGACCTCGGCGAACTGCTTGTCAAGAACTGACCCGAGGCCTGAAAGCTCGTCCTCGGAGGAGATATCGGAGTCCGGTAGGACTATCATGCCAGCCCCTTCTCGCCCAGGGGCTTCACGGGGGTCTCAATGATGGGCGTGAAAGACAATTCCCTCCGACCGGGCAGGGAAACTCTTGCCTTGGGGGCTGTCTCCACTGGGGCCACCTCCACGGTCTTCACCAGGGATGCTTCCACTCCCTCAATCGAAGCCTTAGCCTGGTGAATCTGGGCCTTTACGACCTTGGGCGCATCTGAGGCCTTCACCGTGGCGGGAGAGCCACCACCTCGCTCCCCCTTGGCTTTCTCCATCAGAACTGACCGGGCCTTCTCCAGAAGCTTACCCGGGTTGTCCGACTTCCTTTTCTTCGAGCCGCAGCATTGCGGTGCTTTGCCTTAGGTTGGGCCCCTGTCGCCGGAGTGCCCTCAAAGGTCTTAGAAGACCGCTCGGATTTCCTCTTGTGAGAAGTACATTGCCGGGGCTCACCTGCCGCCGGGCTCTTCGACTCCAGCCAGTCAGTGAGTCGCTTGTGACGGTCCTTCATGGTCCGGGAAGACATGTCCTTGCAGAACGCATAGGCCTCCTCGACGTGCGATTCATCTGCATGCAGGCAGTAGAGGCACTTGAGTGCCCATCCTCCTTGAAGACGTTCTGTAGCCCACATCCTGGGCAGATTCTAAACAAGGCGTCGAGTCTCCTTTGTCTTCGGCCATGAATCCTCCAAGAAGTGAAATTCGATGAAAATTCACCCTTCAGGGGCGTAGAGATTTCCCAAACGGGTCCCCGTTTATCGGAAGATGAATCAGTGGAGCTTGAGGCTCAATTTGACCAAAAAATAAGAGTAAACTCTTTTGAAAAACGCAATACAAGCTCGAGAGCTAAGCACGAGGACTCCCAACACTCAAACGTGTTGGTAAAAATCTGAAGATGGCTGCCTGAGGAGAGGCTTACTTGGAGGACAGTGATTGGCTGGGGGCAGTGTGACCCAGAGACCAGTGATTGGTTATTAGGAGAAAGACAGTTCAGAAACGAAAAACTGATTTTTTTGTACCGAGGATTCCCAGCCTGAAGGGGAATATTCATGAGCGTGTGAATCCATGCCAGACCCCATGCTGGAGAATAGATAGCAGTACAACATTACACAACCACGGGAGTAGGCAAGGCTGAACAAAAGCAATCACGCTTACCTCTGGAACAGGCTCACCTCAAGCAAACAGATTGCGCAGCACTGCTTTGCTGATGGACTCCTCCCTGGAATCCCCATCAATGCAGTAGAATCTCATGAATTTGTGCGTGAACCTCCACGTAGCAGTCCTGCAGAGGTCTAGCACGGGCACACCAGACAGGAACACCGTTGTCGCAGCAATCGCACTGGTAGAATGGGCTCTCGGATGGCCAGGCAGCGATCGGTTTGCCAACTCCTGAAAATGAGTGATGCAGCCGGAGAGCCATCTAGAGATGGAAGCCTTGGATAAGTCCTTCCCATGGTTCACAGGAACACAGTTCACAAACAGTTCAGAAGTATTCGGAAAACTCGTTGTGCATGCCACGTAGAACCTCAGGGCACGAACAAAGTCCAGCGAGTGCAAGGCCTTTGCAGCTGATGACGAAGGCTTCGGGAAAAAACACGTAACACCAAAGGTTCGTTGAGGTGGAATTCCGAACGAACAGTCATAAAAGAGGGCTGCATCAGCAACACCACCGTCGACTTGTGGAAAGTCAGATAAGGCAGTTTTCAGGATAGGGCCTGGATCTCACTTACCCTTCTGGCCGAGGTGATGCCCACAAGGAAAGCAGCTTGCCACAAGTGGAACTTGAGAGGGGCCCGATACATTGGCTCGATGGCCCTACCTCCCCCCATGAGCCTCGTCAGCACCACGTCGAGTTACCATGCCGGGCAAGGAGCCATCACCAGCGGGAACTTTCAAAACAATAATTTGATGAGACGGTGGGACCCAAGAAGATCTTCCTGAAGACCTGGTGTAGCGGGAGATAGCCGCCAGATGCACCTTGAAAGAGGCGTACCAGTCCCGCCTTCGACAAGGACAAGTATGGAAAAATGTATGTGACCGTGACCCTGGGGGGTAATCTTCTGCGACCAGCACCACGTAGCGAAACGCTTCCACTTGTGACCGTAGCACCTAAGAGTCGAGGACGCTCTGGCCTTGGCAAGGACACCTCTGCAGTCCACTTGTAACTGATATCCTCCAAACTCTAGGGCTCCAGGCGCCAAGTCCACAGGTTCAGGATTCCTATGTCGTGATGCAGGATTGCGCCGCCTTCTCTCGTGAGCAGATCCGCGACCACAGCTTGACTGGAGGAGACGCTGACATGCTGAGAAGGCACTGGTACCAAATCTGCCTTGTCGGGGCGATGAGTATCATCCTGCCTCAGCGCTGTTTGAGTTGATTGATAATTCGCAGCACGAGCGGTAACGGAGGGAACAAGTACAGAAACAGGCCTTCCCATGGGAAGGAGAACGCGTCCCAATACTCCATGGTTGGTGGAACCTGCTGGCAAACCTCTGGCATTTTGAATTTGCCGCCATTGCAAACAGATCAATCTGGAGCCTGCCCCACTTGATGAAGATGCAGTCCGCCTGGTCCTGCCCAAGTTCCCACTCATGGCAGGAGCACAGCTTCCTGCTGAGGGAGTCCGCAATGGTGTTCTAGACTCCCGTCAGGTGAAAGGGAACAAGGAACATCTTTTATCTGACGGCCCAGTGCCACAAGTACTGCACTTCTTTGGAGAGCGCTGGGGATTGGGTGCCTCCCTGCTTCCTGATGTAGAACATTGTGGTGGTGTTGTCCGTGAACATCCTCACCACCTTGCCCTTCAGAAACAGAAGTAAAGACTTGAGGGCCCAGAACACTGCCCTCAGCTCCAGGATATTGATGTGAATATCCTTCTCTGCCTCTGGCATGCAGCCTTTCAGGAAAGCATCCGTGGTGACCTTCTCCTGGTACGGGGGCTCCTGAACCCTGTGCCCAGGATGACATTGGTGTGAACGCCCCACCACCAAATCGCCCGACTGATATCCTCATTGAGCGGGATCTTGTCCGCGAAGCTTCGGACACTTGAATCCAGCAATCGTCCAGGGACTCTTGAAGAGGTCCATCCGTAACCTGCAGAGCCGGATAAGGTAGATGCAAGACGACATATCGAGAAGCAACTTGATGGTCCACACCGTGGCAGTATTCAGTGATAACAGTCGTTGCACCTTTTTCAGAAATGCTGCTACCCTCTCCTCCAAGGATGACGCTAGGCAGGAGACTGTATTCAGTCTGGCTCCTAGGAACAGTGCGTTCTGCAATGGCATCAAGCAGGACTTCGGATAATTGATGGAGAATCCCAGATCCGTCAGCAGGTGGACGATTGTCTCTGTGTGTCGGATGCCCAACTTACACGAACAGTTGTGCAGGTACGGGTGCACGTGTATCCACCCGTAGATGCAGATGGGACGCCGCTAGTGCCTAGCACTTTGTAACTCCTATGGGGCTGACTTCAGGTCGAAGGGGAGGGCCTTGAACTGGTAGTGGCATCCCTGCACCGTGAAACCTAGGAACTTTCGGTGCATTTTGTGAAAGGGGACATGGAAGTAGACGTCCTCCAGGTCCAGCGATGTCAAAAAGTCTCCTTCCTCTGGTTGGCCGAGCATGTGCTGCAATGTGACCATCCAGAATTTTTGGGACTTTAGGCGTTATTTGAGACGTCGCAGGTCCAGAATGGGCTTCCAGCCCCCGGTCTTCTTTTTGACTAAAAAATATCTGCAGTGGACTCTGGAGCCCTGGGTCGTTGTGGAACCAGCTCTATCAACCCTTTTTGTAACATTGCCCAATACTTACTCCAAGAGTTAAGGGATGCGCTGCTTCTGCCGGACCACCGAATGGTTCAGTGAACATCTGCTGAAACTCCAGGGTGTCTGTAGGCGAGATCATCCAGCACCCATTTGTTGGTGGAGAGCTTCCACTCCCCGACGAATTCCGTCAGCCTGCCTCCCACCAGGGAGCACGGGTGGGGGCCTGATCTCCTGGCCGATTTAGTCCTGCTTCTGCGCCTTGTCTTGAGGGCGACAGTGGCGCTGACCACCACCACCGTAGGCATTGGAACGGCCTCTATAGGCATCCTGATTCGTGGACCTCGAGGGCTGGCGGTACAAGGAAAAACCCTTTGACCATCTGCTTGACTTTCCTCCGGATGAGCAAAAGGAAGCGCAGGGCTGCTGGAGCGTGGCCCAGGGCACGAGACGTCGCGGTATCCGCCTGGTCTGCAGGGCTTCGTCAACAACCTTCCTAAAAAGGTTATCCCTGTTGAAAGGCATCTCCTTGCGGAAATTCATGGCCTTCAGCCAGCCTTGACGATGGAGGCAGGCACCGTTCCCTATCTGCCGGAAACCTGTCTCGGCAATGTCCAATGCCACTGTGCTGGCATGGTTTGAAGCCACCTCTCCCTCCTGGTAGAGGGCTATAACCTCCACCCTCTGTCGTCAGGAACACCAGAATCGGGCCCAGCGCTCTCCGTCATACCTGGCATAATACCAGCGCGTTGGCCGCCTTCATGGTGTAGATAATCTTCCTTCCCATGGCGTCCAACTTCTTCCACTCGCTGTCTGGAGGGACTGAGGGCAATGAAGGATTCTACTACCTTTTCCACGCAGTCGCCGAAACCACTAAGTCTGACGATGGTTGGAACCGTAGGCATTTGGGTGCGGACTCCGACACCCAGTACTTTTTCTCTAGCTTATCTCACTTGGCCAGGGGCGTGCAGGGGTTCTTCAAGAGAGCCGAGCCAAGCCCTCCTACCACATGTCATCCAGCAGGGGTACTGCCATGATGGTCTTCCTTTGTGCCTCGTGCCTCTGGTACAGGAAACACTCCTTGTTCTCCTTGGGTGTAAACTGGAAATGGAAGCGCCGGCAACCATGGAATGGAACGACCCCACCTCATCCGGTGGAGACGTTCTTGGCTGCAAAGACCTGCCTGCTTTGATGACAGGGGATGGGGAGGGGGACAATGGGGGCTAGGGGTTTTAACCGACGCAGATGTGGAGGCTAAAACAGGGGCATCAGATGATGTCTCCACTTCTTCGCCAGAGGCTGATAGGAGTCTGCAGGAACCGGGGCCTGCGGCATCCTTCTCTTGATTTCAGCCACCAAAGTGTGCAGGGTTTATAGGATGTCCAGGGATACATCCATCGGCAGAACTGGCGTGACCGGAGTGCTAGGCCCCGTGCAGTCTTGTTGCCGTCGTCGTCCTCCATGCGCTCGTGGACCGTGTGTAGGGTCTCCCGGTCCTCGTCGACGGTGGATGAAACTTCCATGGCCTGAGATACTGCCTGGGACTTCCTTGACGCTCCCCACCCCCCGAGGGGTTGGACTGGGCTCAGACGGCATCCTCTTCTCCGGCGTGCCAGCTGGCCATGCCACAGTCACAGTGGAAGCTTCCTGCCTCGGAGGGATACCATTGGCGCAATAGGGATCACCTTCACGGGGTCAGCCACTTTAGGCTTTGTGAGAGCAGCCGCCACCAGCTCAATCGTCAACGATTTCTCCTGTGCCACCTAGGCCTTCTTGGCAGGTCGGCCACCTTCTCCTGAGCCACTGCCTTCTCCCGCAGCTTAGTCGGGTTGGGTGATTTCCTCTTCGAGGAGGAGCTCGATTGGTGACTGGCGATGGAGGCGGATGGTGATGTTGATCGCGCTCTGCCCATAGCTGAAGCTGCTTGAGCGGCGACCCTGGTGGAGCTGGACTTCAATGTTTGGCCTTGTCTTGCGTCCCCACGGATGGGGAGAAGCCCGCCCTTCGGAACAGCCGGTAATGGTTGAGGCATGTCACTGCTCGGGGCACGGGCAGAGGCCTTGACGCTCAGCCACACCGCCATACTGTGTCGGTCCTTCATCGCTTTCTTGGAGAAGCTGAGGCAGATCTCTCACTAGGCATTGGAGGTGTTTGTCATCTACAAACCTGTTTCATAGCCAGCATTTGGTGCAGGGACCTTCCTTCCTTCCTTCTCCTCCATCACGGCTGGAGGTACGGAGCAGGCCTGATGGCGCTCTGGAAACTTTAAAGAAACGTCGACGATCCTCGCCCTTGAGGGGCGCTTGAACTTCACAGACAAACAAATCCCTGCAGTAAGCAAATGGAGTGAAGAGCACACTGACAAAAAAAAACGTTTCCATCGAAAAATGGAAAAACTTAACTCGCAGAGCAAAAACTGTGGACTCCCAATACTAAAACGTGTGGTAAAAATCTGAAGATGGCTGCCAGAGGAGGGGCTTATGTAGAGGACCGTCATTGGCTGGGAGTAGTATGACCCAGAGTACAGTGATTTGGTTAGAGGAGAAATACAATTTGTAAGTGCAAGTGAAACTCTTTTCTTTCAGAGTATTCCCAGCCTGACAATGAGGAATATTCATGAGCATGTGAATTCATGTCAGACCCCATGTTGGAGAACTAAGGTTCATTCTAAGGAGAACAGGGGGGATGTGAATGCATTGCAATTTACACCCCCCCCCAACGTCTAGCCGACTGATTAGTGGGTCGGCTAGAGGTCGCTAAAAGGTAGCTTTTCGTCGGCTGGAGGTCGCTAAAAGTTAGCTTTTCCGTCATTAGTTCCAGTGAGATATGCCCAGGAGCAGCAGGCGCAAGGATTCTTCTGGTCGGTTCTAGAAGCAGAGTGCAAACCTTTGTGAAGAAGAAATGCATAAGACGTCAATGCAGACCTCTTCGGGACACATCACCAGACGGCAGAAGGCTAGTTCTGGCTTTGGTAACGCACACAGGGAACAGCAGGCATCCTTCCAGTTATGGTTCAAGACCTTCCACAGCAGGATTGCTTGAAGCCGGCAGGCTGAAATTCAGATGGAAGGAGTCACATACCATAAGCAAGCGACTACCGAAGTTCTGGCGGGAAATGTGGAATCAGCGACTGTTCGAGTAAGGTAGCCCACTGGAGAGCTGTTCAGTCTACCGGGTGGCCCAGGGACACTTCCGAAGGCTCAGGATGGCTGGATCCTCGAGAACACATTGAGACTGGTTGGACCCACCAGTCTCAAGGTTTGAAGCACCACTAAGGGCCTTCACAGTTCATGTAGTCTAGCAGGGCTTCACAGGGTCAAAACGAAGGAAAGGGATGCTGAGCCTCTTTGGGAGTTGTCCACGATCTTCAGTTGGCTGCTAGTCTATAAAAGATACTTGGCTCCAACGCTGGCTGCAAGAGTCTTCTTATCCTATAATCCTGGCAGGAAGCAAGTCCAATCCAACCAATAGGAATGATCTGCACCATTCAAATAGCTTGTGAAATCAGTAGCATTTCCCAGGCAAGTGCATGACCGTACAGGGGATTTCCTGACCTGGAAGGCCAAACAACAATATGACCAAGGAAGTGAAAATCTCGCGCCACGGCCATTTTAGTGCACAAACCACGTTTAGTAGTCATGCGCGTAAACATGAATGTGCATACTAGAAAGAACGCAAAAATTGTAAAAATGTAATTGCTGTGTCCAGGTAGTCTTTAGGAACGTTTAAGAATAAACACATGCCTCAGATGTAAAAGACTAGGGTGATTCAAAAGTATCCATGCTGCACTGCATGGTAAGATGCTGTATGCACTGTTAAAAAGTTCACAAAAAAGGCAAAAGGCAAGCATAGTTTCCCAGTGCCGATTGTCTGAAGGACTCATCAGTTTCCCCCAACAAAATGAGCAAAAGGCCAAGGAGTGAAGCTGAAGGTCAGGACAAATCAAAAAACCAAAGCAAAAGGTTTGGGGGTCCATAGAATATGGAGGGAATGTTGGTAACAGAGAATGGTTTCCCAAAAATATCCCATACATACACAGGGGGCTGGCTTATGCCAGCCTACCTATCACGCATCTAACTCTTGCCAAAGGAATTGGTGGCCAGCCAATCAAGGTTGGCTCCAAAGCCCAACACACAGGATATGAAATGTTCAGCCCTGTACCAGGGTGCCAGACTGGCATCGAAGTGAGCCCATGTGTCCACAAAAACAGTTAAGACCAGTCTCCTATAAACCCTTAACAAAGGCTTACTACACAAATAAAAAGGCTGAGGGAAGGACTAAATTCTTTTTTAGTATCCGCATGTTAGGCAAAGTTTGCATGCAGTACCCTCTGGGACCACCACACAGTTTTAGGCAGCGAGCGGAGCAGCCAGGTTTATCTCAAGAGGGAATGTGAGCTTGTAATGAGGTTACACAGAGGTCTACTATTACAATTATTCAAATAGACACTTACACTCAAGGTTTCTTGGTAAAACACTTATTAATTTATTACAGTCTGTTAGAAAACATTCACAAAAAGGAGGCAATCAATATCACACCAAAATATCCTACAATACTTCACACTAACCGGTTCTGAAACATGTAAGTTACTTTGATGGAGGAGCAAAATGGCATTCAGAGCATTTGAAGTAGGAGCAAAAAAGCATAAGTCAATAAAAAGAATAGTAGAGTTACTTTAAAACAGTGCAAATAGTTTGAGTTCACCAGAGGAGTTGGTCCAATGCCATAGGTAGGTCAAAGTCAATGGGCTAGTGTTTTGTATAGGTAAAAATAGTTCTGGTAGATAAACTAAACAGTCTTTGCCACGGTTCACTGAAGTAGTTCTCAGAAGAAAGACTTATATGTCGGGTCACAAGCTGACTAGGTCTGCAAGTTGCCAAAGTTTCACGCACTTTCGCAGTGAGGGGTAAGTTCTCAGTCGGGTTTTCACAGTACCTTAGATTGAATAAAAAGATGCAGCTGAAGACTTCTGTTCCTGGCAGTTCCTGCAGATCTCGCTGTTCCTGAGCCTCAGTCGTGGGGACATGAGGGGGAATGTTGCGGGACTCCTGCACTGCACGGGGACTGGTTACAAAGCTGGCAAACTGGCAATTCTTCGATTCCTGTAGCTGTCGCCAAGCACACAAACTGGTGTCCTTCTCCCTGGTTATTCTGTTTCTTGCAGCACTCTGAGGAAAATACAACCAGCTCAGAGAATGGTATCCAGGTGGCTTACTAGTTGATTGGTCTCACCAACTCAAAGGAAGAAGTCGTCCTTGAAGGGCTTCTCTGTCGAGATGAACTTGACGATTCGGACCATCAGCAAGGCTTCACCGGGCAAACCAACGGTCCAGGAGTTGCAGCAGCTGTCCTCCTCCAGCTCGTCTTCGGTTCTTTCGTTCCAGTGGTCGACTCTGCCTTCCAAGCCAAGAGACTCCTTTTAAACAGTTTTTTTCCATTCATTCATAGAGAACTATGGGTCCACAGCTTCTCCCTTAAATGTGGTCTCCTCACCCAAATATTACCCAAGAAGGTCAGGTGGAATGAGGAGTGCACTAAGGCATTTGAAGGACTTAAGAAAGCCTTTTGGCAAGCTCCAGTCTTAAGAGCTCCTGACCACAGTCAAACCTTCATTGTGCAAACAGATGCTTTCAATACAGGTATAGGTGCAGTTCCGAGTCAGCTGGATGAGAAAGGTAGGGGACCCAATCTGCTTCATCAGCAGGAAGCTGAAGCAACCTGAGACAAGGTGGGCAACCATAGAAATGGAGCGTTTTGCCATTGTGTGGTCTCTGAAGAAGTTTAGACCATACTTGTATGGATCTACTTTTGTGATTCAGACAGACCACCAACCCTTGAGATGGTTAATGCAGATAAAAGGGTAAAATCCTGTATTGTTAAGATGGTCAACAAGCCTACGGGGGTTTGATTTTACCATTGAACACAGGTCAGGGTGTAATCACCAAAATGCTGATGGTCTCTCCAGAATGTATGACCAACTGGAGTAAGGAGATTCATCCAGGGGTGGGTTAAATCCTCCTGTCCCTTAGTCTGGGTGGGGGAACGAGTGTTGGGGAGAATTCTCATAAATGTGCAAATTCCCTTCAACTTAGAGACCCTCAGCAACGTTGCTGGATTTTGAGGACTTGATTTTTTTACCTGGAGAGGTGAGCCTTTTTTCCCCCCACTCTCTCATGTATTTTGATGTGTTTTATACTCTTGTGTTCTTTGATTATGGAGTTTTAGACAACTCCATAGGCATCATCTTTTCACGGATTACACAGCACCCGCAGTGCAGTAACACAGGGAAGCCGTTTTAGGCTGTCCCAAGGTTTAAATACCTTCTCTGGGATAAACTACTGTTTCCCAGAGAAAGTAAAGTTAAATTGACTTTACTAATCTTTTTCCTAGACCCAGCACACACCATCTTATAATAGAGTGCTGGAGGGGTTACCTAGCATCCCCGGTGTCTAGAAACTCATGTAGCAGTCAAATGCTACCCTCTCATATCGAAATGGCTGGTGGCAGTGGTTTTACAACAAACTACCATGATTTTTCCCGATCGCGAACAACGGTAGCGTAACATAGCAGGAGACATGTTTTTCAAGATGGCGGCTGAGCCCCCTCTGTAAAAACATGTCCCGGTCGTCTTTTTTCACAGTTTCTTTTTGGAAAGATCCTTCTAGAGTTTGTCTCTGTGCGCAAAACTAGGTTTGGTCCCTTTGTTACTACGCCTTTGGCAGGCTTCAGGACTGAAGACTGCCTCTGGCGCTTGAGTATCTGGGGTGGGTAGGAAGTGAGGGAGGTGCCCAAAACTCCCTGAGCTTCGTCTCCTAGGAGACCCAAATGCGAGTCTCTTGGCTTGGAAGGCAGAGTCAACCACTGGAACGAAAGAACCGAAGACCCCCTAGAAGAGGACGGCGGCTGCAACTCCTGGACCCTTGGTTTGCCCGGTGAAGCCCTGCTGCAGGTCCGAATCGCCAAGTTCATCACGACAGAGAAGCCCTGCAAGGACGACTTCTCCCTTTGAGTTGGTGGGACCAATCAACTCGTAAGCCACCTGGATAATATTCTCGGTGTTGGTTGTATTGTCCTCAGAGTGCTGCAGGAAACCGAATAACCAGGGAGAAGGACATCAGTTTGTGTGCTTGAAGATAGCTACTGGAACTGAAGAATTGCCAGTTTGCCAGCTTTGTGACCAGTCCCCTGTGCAGTGCAGGAGTCCCCCAATGTCCTCCCTCTTGTCCCCACGACTGAGGCACAGGAACAGCGAGATCTGCAGGAACAGAAGTCTTCCTCTGCATCTTTTTCTTCAATCTAAGGTACTGTGATAACACGACCGAGAGAACTTACCTCTCACTGGGAAAGTGCGTGAAACTTTGGCAACTTACAGACCTAGTCATCTTGTGACCCGACATATAACTTTCTTCTGAGAACCGTGGCAAAGACTTTTCCATTTATCTACCAGAACCATTTTTACCTATACAAAACACTAGCCCATTGACTTTGGCCTAACTATTGCATTGGGCCAACTGCTCTGGTGAACCCAAACTATTTGCACTGTTTTAAAGTAACTCTACTATTCGTTTTATTAACTTATGCCTTTTTGCTCCTACTTCAAATGCATTGAATGCCATTTTGCGCCTCCTTCAAAGTAGCTTAAATGTTTCAGACCCGGTTGGTGTGAAGTATTGTAGGATATTTTGGTGTGATATTGATTGCCTCCTTTTAGTGAATGTTTTCTGTCTGTGTAATAAATTAATGAGCGTTTTACCAAGAAACTTTACGTGTAAGTGTTTATTTGAATACTTGTAATTTTAGACCTCTGTCACCGCATTACAAGCTCACATTCCCTCTTGAGATAAGACTGGCTGCTCAGCTCGCTACCAAAGACTGTGCTACAGACTTATACCAAAGGTTGGTTTTGCTTACACCTGTAGTCATAGTTGTGTGTAGTGGTCCCAGAGGGTACTGCATGCAAACTTTGCCTTACACCCCATTACTACCAAAAATGTTAACTGTAAATAATGCAGTAATTTGCTTCAACTCCCTGATGGCCCGAGACAATCACAGATGACAGCAGCCTACTCTCCAAAACCAACTCAGAGAGATGAAATCGCCCTTTGGCAAAATCTGGGTGATTTTCCTGTCCTAGGTGAGTTTTGGGCAACCAAGTACAATATAGTAAAGAAAGAAAGCAAAAGTAGGGGGAATTCAGTAAAGACCGTAGACAACACATTACATCAATGATGCAAAAAAAATAAAAGGAAAAAAGCTCAATGTTTAGGGGTCCCTAAAACAAAAACAGATCAAGTGCTTACTCTGACAGGAGGGCACAACCTGCATTTTGCAAACTCGAATTATAGGCAGAGCCGTTCATCCATCTGAAGCTGATAATGGAGTACCCAGAAAAATATGGGTTAACACCACCTGCTATCATAGTTCTTTTAAGTTGGAGGCATTCAGCATAACATGCCAATTAAGAACTCAAATTATCCTAACCCTTTTTTTCTCAAAGACCCATCCGAGTGAAGATCTGCCTAGTCTGTTCAACTCCTACACCAAACATGGTACAATCACAGGTCAGCAATAAAGTGGTCAAAGTTTGATCCCCTTTAACAGGCATACCTGAGTGATGGGCTGCTTCGACTGTTCTTGAGCCCAATGCTCCTCATGCTCGACCCAGCATTCTTAAGACTCTCTTCCCAAGGACCAAGAGGACTGTTCTTCTCATGGCCACCCCACAAGGGGCTGGTATCACCCCACTGGGCAGACATGCTAGCCATAGCAGAACTGCTCATGCTAAGGCCTCCGTGCTGGAAGGGAAAAAGGTGAAGAGAGATAATGGTAAATGGGAAATGGGAAAGACTGCACGAGTGAAAAAGCAGAATAGCATTGCAAGAGGAGTTCAAAGAACAAATTACTTACCACTTGGTAATGTTCTTTCTGATGAATGTTCTTCTCAATGATTCCTCATCTCTGAGGCCTATCCTCCCAGTGCAGCTGCTTGTCGGAAACTTATCCGCTGCCAGAGGGCGCAGATCTGCCCGACACCTCCATACACTGGAGAGAACGTTAGGGCAATGTATGACAAACATTACATACCCGTTAGGCAAGATTGTATGCAGGACCCATAGGGTGCACTCCAACAACCCTGACCTCCTGGCAGTAGTAACCCAACCTTTGGTAGAAGTCTGTACTATACAGGTTGGTAGTGTGGATGAGTAGCCAGGCTTATCTCAAGAGGGGTCGATTTGAGCTGTAGGGGAGTTACACAGAGGTTCACAGTGAGAAGTATCCAAGCAAACACTCACACCCAGGGTTTTTTGATAAAACAATTATTAATTTATTTACTAGTCAGTTAATGTAAGCCTTCTTCAGAAGGGAACACTGTAAAAACAACACACAAATATACTTCAAAAATACACAATCTATTAGTCCAGAATCAGTAAATACCCATTTGGGATGGCATACAGCAGAGACCTACACCCATAGGTGACTTCAATTGCTAGGGTGCTGTTGGCAATGTATTATTGTTGGCATTCAGAATCAGTTAATTTTTGGTAGCACGTAAAGTGCCAGTAGGACCAAGAGAAGAGCTGCAGAGGGTTTGAAGGGAGGGTTCGCATGTGAATCCATGCCAGACCCATGCTGGAGAAGAATAGTTACAGGTAAGTAACTTGTTCCTTCTCCAGCATGGGGTCTGGCATGGATTCACATGCTCATGAATACAAGAATACCTAGCAGAACACACATGCACAACCACCGGAGATGGCAAGGCTCAACATGATACATTTCATCAATTCCACCTCTTACCTCCTCACCAGGCTCACCTTCAAGCAAACAGGTTGCGCAGCACTGCTTGGCCGACTCTAGACTCCTCCCTGGAATCCCGGTAGATGCAGTAGAATTTCGTGAAGGTGTGTGTCAACCTCCACGTAGGTGCCCAGCAGGGGCACACCAGACAGGAACACCGTAATAGCAGCGGTCGCTCTGGTCGAATGGGCTTTCGGATGGCCTGGCAACGGTCGGTTTGCCAAACGGTGACAGTGCATGATGCAGCCGGAAAGCCATCTGGAAATAGAAGCCTTGGAGAGGTCCTTCCCTTGGTTCACAGGGCAAAGTTCACAAACAGTTGTGATGTCTTCCGAAAACTCTTTGTGCGGTCCACGTAGAACTTCAACACTCTAGCCAAATCCAGTGAGTGCAGAGTCCTCTCAGCCGGCGACGAAGGCGATGGGTAGAAAACAGGCAACACCAAGGGCTCGTTGAGATGGAAGTCTGACGGCACCTTGGGCATGAAGGAGGGGTGCGTCCTCGGCACTATCCTTGTCTGGTAGAATGTCAGGTACAGAGGCTTACAGGAGAGGGTCTGGATCTCTCCTACTCATCGTGCAGAGGTGATGGCCACAAGAAACACAGTCTTCCACGATAGGAATCGCAGCAGCGCCGAATGCAAAGGCTCGAATGGCGGGCCCATGAGCCTGGTCAGCACCACATTGAGCTCCCACGCCGGGGCCGGAGCCTTCACCGGCGGGAACGATCGGAACAGTCCTTTCATGAACTCCTTCACCAGGTGGTGAGAACACAGCAACGACCACCCCGGAGTTCTGGTGTAGCGGGAGATCGCTGCCAGATGAATTTTGATGGAGGCATGCGCCAGCCGCGCCGCCTTGGCCAGAGACAGCAAGTACGGCAGCACTTGGGGGAGGGAGGGCGTAATGTGTAGGGGGTTGATCTTCTGTGCACGGCACCAGACAGAGAACATCTTCCATTTATGTCCACAGCACTTAAGAGTCGAGGAAACCCTGGCCTTGGCAAGTACCTCCTTGCAGTCCGCTGGGATGTCGTAGCCTCCGAACTCTAGTACTGCAGGAGCCAAGCCAGTAGGTTCATAGATCCTGGGTCCTGATGCAGGATCACGCTTCCTTCCCTGGCGAGATCTGCCTCCGTCGGTAGCTTGAGTTGAGGGACGGCGACATGTCCAGAAGGTCCGGGAACCATATCGGCCCCGGCCATGCCAGTGCGACGAGGATCATCCCGCACCGGGACCGTCTGAGATGACAGATGAGTCGCAGGAGCAACGGTGGGAATGCATAGAGGAACAGGCCGTCCCAGGGGAAGGAATATGCATCCCCCATGCTGCCCGGCTGGGGAAACCGGCTGGCGAACCTCCGGCACTTGGTGTTTGTTGCCGTCTCGAACAGGTCGATCTGGGGATTGCCCCATCGTCGGAATGAGAGGTCTACTTGATCATGCCGAAGCTCCCATTCGTGGCAGGAGCGCAGCTCCCTGCTGAGTGAGTTGGCGACGGTGCCCTTTACTCCTGCCAGGTGAAAGGGTACCAGGAACATCCCCTCGGTGACCGCCCAGTGCCACAGATCCTGTACTTCCTTGGAGAGAGCTGGGGATCTGGTGCCCCCCTGCTTCCGGATGTAGAAAATAGTTGTGGTGTTGTTGGCGAAGACCCTTACAACTTTGCCCTTGAGGGACAGAAGGAAGGACCTGAAGGCCCAGAACATGGCCTGAAGTTCCAGGATGTTGATGTGCAGTGACCTCTCCTCCGGGAGCCAAAGGCCTCTTGTGTGGAGATTTCCGGAGTGCGCGCCCCATCCCTCCAGAGAGGCGTCCGTTGTCACAGTCTCCTGATGCGCTGGGGTCTGGAAGTCCATGCCCACCACGAGATGCGTGCGGGTGCCTCACCACTGGATCGCTTGACGCAAAGTCCTGTTGAGGGAGATCTGATCTTCGAAGCTTCCCGCCACTTGTATCCACCGGGCATTGAGGAACTCCTGCGGGGGGCATCTGCAACCTGCACAGTCGCACAAGGTAGATGCATGACATCATGCCGAGCAGGGACTTGATGGAACTCACCCTGGCTACTTCCATAGTCAAAAGCTGTTTTACCTTGCCCAGGATGGCCTTTATCCTCTCCTCCGACGGTGAAGCCAGCCGCGCCACCGTGTTGAGCCTGGCTCCCAGGAACAGGGCGTCCTGCGATGGCAACAAGCAGGACTTTGCAGAGTTAAACCCAGTTCCGTGAGCAGGCGGACAGTCCTCGCTGTGTGGTCGACGGAGAGTTCCCTTGACTTCGCTCGGATGAACCAATCGTCCAGATAGGGGTAGACGTTGATCCCCTGCAGGCGCAGCCGCACCACCACCGGTGCCAGGCACTTGTTGAAGACCGTTGGTGCCGACTTCAAAACGAAGGGCAGTGACTTGAACTGATAGTGCCACCCCTGGACCACGAAGCGTAGAAACTTTCGATGTCCTTTGTGTATGGGGATGTGTAAGTATGCATCCTGCAGGTCCAGAGACGAAAGGAAGTCCCCTTCTTCCAGCTGTCCCAGCACGTGCGGAAGGGTGACCATCCAGAATATTTGGGATCTTATGTATTTGTTGAGGCACTTCCTTTGGAACTCCAGTGTGTGCCCGTGGGCCAGGGCATCCAGCACCCAACAGTCGGTGGAACTTGATTTCCACACGCTGACGAAGTTCGCCAGCCGGCCTCCCACCGGGGTGCTCGGGTGGGGGCCCAACGTCACGGCCGGTTCAATCCTGCTTCGCCGAGGCCTTGCCACCTTGGGCCCCTTGGAGATGACGACGATGTCCACCAGCCTTGCTGCGGGCTCTGTAGGCTTCCTGCGACTAGGAGTGGGCCTTACCCGGAAGTCAGTGGCCCTGAGTTAACCACGCTGGTGAAGGCAAACGCTGTTGCCCATCTGGCGAAAACGGTGTCCACGATGTCCGTGGCTACCGTGAAGGCGTGGCACAAAGCCCCTCTTGTAGGATGTCAAGGGCTTGCGACCTCTTGTCATCATTCAAGGAAGTCCAGGAGGGGGGCGATTTTAAACCACAGCTCCCTATTGTAGCAGGCCACGATAACGAGCCAATTTCATCGGGAGGGGACGATGGGAGATCTGTTCTGTCGTCTCCGCCGTCGTCCGTCCCTGTGTTAGGGAGAATTCTCTGTAAAGGCTAATTTCCCAAACCTAGTGAGTCCCCCAGCAGCTTTGCTGGATTTTTGGGGTTAATTTTTTTCTCCTGCTAAGAGTGAGACTCTTTTACTCACACTCTTAGACATGATTTGAGGTGTTCCTTTATCTTTCCATGTGTTTTATGGGCTATGGGGGTCTTTTACTCCATAGGGTCTCGTGTTTTTGATGTGGGTTACACAGCACACTCCGTGCCGTAACCCAGGGGTGTCGTAGCGACCCCCCAACATAGACTCCATACCCTGGGACTGACTACTGTCTCCCAGGGCATGTAAAGTCACCATTGGCTTTACTAGTCCCAAATTATGAATAGAAACCAGTACAAACCATCATATTGTGGACGTACTGGTCGGGGCAATTCGATTGCCCCGGGGTCTGTTGTTCGAGGGGGCACGTCTCCGTCCCCCCTGATCAACTTTTGGCTGGTGGAAGTGGATACTATTTATATTCGACAGCGAATATATCTCTATGGGATTTTCCCATTGTTCGAGGCTACCAACTTTATTTAATTCCTATAGCCTCGAACATACCGCCGGTTTATTTATTTAATATTAATTCACCGGTTGGTATTTTTTGCCAGAACTAGATTCTAAAATGGCGTTTGTGTTCTCTTCTGTGACTCCAACCCAAGTCGAGCCCTTTGTTCCACTTTTTGGCGGGCTTCTCCACAGAAGCCTCCAAAAATGGTGCCACTCTGTCTGGGTACCACAGGGGTTGTGGGAGGGGGCTTAGGCACCCTGGACTGAGTTGCCTTGGCAACTCAAATCGCACTCTTGTGTGATTGGCCCAAGTGGTGAGCCAGTCAGCTCACCACTTAGCATGTTTGATTTACAGCTAGGCTGAATGAATGGGGGTTTGCTGCATAAAAGCAGGGCTTTGGGGACTGGAACTTCAGAAGTCGCCACAGTACCTAAGAATCCGAGGAGGGAGAAGCTGAGCCGACCTGCAACGACGACACCACCACCGGTGGAGCCCTGCTGAACCGTCTCACCACTTTTCCCGACAACAGAGGAGATCTCCAGTCCGGAGTGTCTTCTTCCTTTGACTGGTGGGGATAACCAGTTTTGCCATCTTTTCACCTTCCTGGAGCATCTTGTGGCCGCCTTGCCCCGTGCAAGCACCCCGGCAACCGGAATACCACGGTTTACCACTACCGCGAAGAGAAGGGAAGTACCTTTTAACCGAAGAACTCCGCAGCTGGTTTCTTCCCTGGCAGTGCAACGACCTTCATCTTTCCTCCACGGCGAGACCTCTTCCTCTGGACGAAACACCGACTTGCACCCGCTGCCAGGAACAACTGCCCCCACTGGAGCTTCCTTCACACTTAATGTACTGTGTCCCGCCTGGCTTCCCTTGCGACAGATCATTCGGAGTGACAGCAAAGCCTCGACTTTCTAACCTGGGCTGGCCTGGGACAACCTAGCTAACTTTTCCTGACTTTAATTTCATCCTTTTTGTGCGAATTATCTACAAGACTCTTTGGGCATAAACCAACTGTGTGAACCTGGACCGCCTTCTGCTTGCTCTCTCCAAGAGTGGGCCTTGCAATTGACTTCCTTGCTCTCCAGTAGAACTCTGCCTATCCTGCCTTACTGTGGTTCTTTGTAAAAGTATTGAAACTTGTTTGCTTCCATAACTCTACCTTTTTAATAACTTATTAGAGTACCATCTAATGTTAAGCGCTCACCTCTGTCTGAAAATAAGTGGCGTTTCTCACTAAGACTTGTCTAATAAGTAATTAGGGTTGTATATATAGAATAGTGACTGTGTGCTGAATGTACTTACCTCTTTTCTGCTAGTGTAATTTACAAGTGTCTTTAAATAAATAACTATATACTTTTACACCAAAGCTCTGGTCAGTGTTTGCTTGTGCTACTGTGTCTCTGTACCTATTGTGTATACTCTATATACTGCCTAACTCTTCTTGATTGAAGTCTGACTGCTCAGTCACAGCTACCAAGTGGGTTTACTGCCAAACACCTGTAGTCTTAAACCGTTTGCAGTGGTCCCTAAGGGAACTGCACAGGTTTCTGCCTAACACCCGGTCGTCGCTGTCTCATTCCCTCGGCGGAGGGGATGGAGTTCAAGGATGGAAAGGTGGGGGTGGCTGACTCACCTCCGCTTGGCTAGAGGGCTCCCCGACGACCCAGGTGCCGCTGGATCGTCTGCCGGCGGTAAGGGCAACATTGTCCTCATCTCTGTGCACAGGGTGTGCAGTGCCAGCAAGATCTCTTCCGACCTGTCCGCCGATGGGGGCATCGGTTGCAAAGGGAGCCTTGGCAGAGGCTCCCCCAGTTCCTCATCAACCTGTCGTCATTCGTCAGCTTCAACCCCGCTCTCCACATCCGCCTCGTCGGGATCCTTCCCGCAGGCCCAGACCTTGTCGAACCTCTTGTCCAGGACTGCCTTGATGACAGACAGCGCGTCCTCGGAGGAGGTATCTGCGTCCGCTAGGACTACAGCACCCCCCCCTCCTCGGCCCGGGGCTTCACAGGGGTCTTTTCCATCAGTTGGAAAGACGATTCCCTCCGGGATGGCAGGGAAACTCTAGGCCTGGAGGCCGTCTCCACGGGGGTCGTCTCTGCGGGCTTCGCCAGGGACACCACAACTCCCTCAATCGAGGCCTTAGCCGGGTGAATCTGGGCCTTCACGACCTTAGCCACGTCAAAGGCCTTCACCGTGGGGGGAGGGTCACTGCCTCGCTCCCCAATGGCTTTCTCTGTCAGGATCGGCCAGGGCTCCTCCAGAAGCTTACCCGGGTTCTCAGACTTCCTTTTCGCCGAGCCAGAGCGTTGCCTCGTGGTTGATGACGTCGGTGACATTGCGCCGGGCCTGGCAGCCGAGGAGCCCGAACCAACGGCGCTTCCGGTGCCCGTGGTGCTTTGCCTTCTGTTGGGCCCCCATCGTCAGAGCGCCCTCAAAGGTCATAGAAGACTGCTCAGACGACGACTTCTCACCTGATGCTGGGCTCTTCACCTCCAGCCAGTCAGCGAGTTGTTTTAAGACGGTCCTTCATGGTCCGGGCGGACATGTTCTTGCAGAACACAGAGACCTCCTCCATGTGCAACTTGTCGGAGTGCAGGCAGTAGAGACACCGGGAGTGCTGAAGACGTATTGTAGTCCACATACTGGGCAGATCCGAAACATCTTGGACCCAACAGGCGTCGAGTCTCCTTTGTCTTGAGCCATGACCACGCGGGGTAGGCTTCAAAGATCTTCCGGAATCCTCCAAGAAGTGAAATTATATGAAAAATTGCCCTGGAGGGGCATAGACATTTCCGAAACGGGTCACCGTTAATTGGAAAATTAATCGGTGGAGCTTGAGGCTTGAATAGACCGAAAAATGAGAGAAAACTCTTTGAAAAAACACAACACGCAGTAAAAGCTCGAGAGCGAAGCACGAGGACTCCCATCACTTTAAAGTGCGGTAAAATCTGAAGATGGCTGCCAGAGGAGGGGCTTAGGTAGAGGGCAGTCATTGGCTGGGGGCAGTATGACCCAGAGACCAGTCATTGGTTATTAGTAGAAAGAAAGTTAAGAAACTAAACAAACTGATTTTCTCTTTACCGAAGAATCCCAGCCTGACGACAGGGAATATTCATGAGCATGTGAATCCATGCCAGACCCCATGCTGAGGGAGGACGTCTGGAGACTCCTGCACCGCACTGGGACGGACACAACTTGCAACCGGTAAACTTCACTTTCAGTGGCTGTTCAGTTTTTCAGCACCTGCGTCTACCGCAAATAGCAACACTGTGGTTTCCTGGCTGTCGAAATGGACTTTCCTTGCTTCTGGGGTCCCACACTCTGTTGCAGGGGCTCAGGCTCAGTCAGTCATACTTCCTGGGAGTCCAGAGGATCTTCCTGGAGCTCTTGGCCAACTTAAAAGCAACGTGCACATACTGGTGTTCCTCTCTCTGGCTCTACGGTTTCCAGCAGCAACTCTGTGGAAATTCAACCAGCTCCGAGATGGATGTCCAGGTGGCTTACTTTGGAGTTGATTGGTCCCACCAACTCAAGGGGAGAAGTCGTCCTTGCAGGGGCTTCTCTGTTGATGTGAACTTGGCGTTTCGGCACTGCAGCAGGGCTTCACCGGGCAAACCAATGGTCTAGGAGTTACAGCAGGCATCTTCTTCATGTACTTGCCTTTTATACAGTTCTCTCCCGTTCATTCCAGCCTAGCTGTCAATCACCCAGCAGGGTGGCTGTCCTTGCTGGACAGTCAGCCAGCCTATCATCACAGAGTGCATTTGTGTCTCCTAGGAGTTTAAGCACAGGGATTTTCAGGCACCTCCCTCACTTCCTGACTACCCCAGACACCCTAGAGCCAGAGGTGGGCTTCACTTGTGAATCCCGCCAAAGGCAAAACAAACAAAGGGACCAAACCTGGTTTGGCGCGCAGAGTAAATCTCAAGAAGGACCTTTCCACAAAGAAATGGCGAAGAAAATAAGACCGGGCCGTTTTTACATAAATGGCACCCTTGGGTGCTTTACTGCAGCTGCAAACGCAGCCCGCAGTAAATGCGCACCACAGTAGTTAAAGCGAAACCACTGGCATCAGCCATTCAGTGAGGAAAGGGTAACATAAAAATGTTACCTGAGAAGAAACAAAAGACAAAAGGGGATGGTAGGTAACCCCTCCAGCACCCTATTGTAAGATAGTGTGTGCTGGGTCTAGAAAGTTACAAATGTAAGTAAAGTCAATTACACTTTACTGCTCTGGGAAACAGTAGTTTATCCCAGAGAAGGTATTTAAACCCTGGGGAAATTTAAGACTTCTTTGTGTCACTGCACTAAAGGTGCTGTGTGCCACAATGTAAAAGAGGATGCCTATGGAGTTTGTCAGACTCCACAACCAAAAGAAACACAGAGTACAAAGATCACATTAAAATACATGAGAGTGGGGGGAAAAAGGGTCTCACTCTCTCAAGGTTATAAAAAATCAAGTCCTCAAAATCCAGCAAAGTTGCTGGGGGCTCCAAGGTTGAGGAAATTGGCACATTTCTGAGAATTCTCCATAATACCTGTAATCGTCTTTCCGATGCTTGTACCAGCTTAGATTCACATGCTTTGCATAGGCCGATATCTAGGTGTGGAGTATTACATGACTTGTTTTTTTCTAAATCGAAAAGGGACGTCGACTGGGCATGTTTGTAATGCTATCCCTACTGCGATGTGTACTGTTACCCATGGTCCTTAATGCACCAAGCTCCTCAACTTATTTTTATTTCTGACTTGAGGTTCCAAGACATTTAGGTGTCAAGCGGTGTATGTTGTAAATGCACATGGATGAGATGAGAAGGTCAATTATAGATATGTAATGTTTGTCTTAGGAGGCCTGTGGATCTGCTTAGAAACACATGCTTTGCATAGACTAGTGAGCAGTAACGGGAGGAGGTAGGCTCCACTCCATGCGTGTGTCCACACAATAACGTCGAGTGAATGTGTGAACCGAATTCCATGTAGCTGCTCTACAGATTGCCTCCAAAGGAATATTCGCAATGAAGGCTAATGAGGCACCAATACGCGCTGAGTGTGCTCTAGGTTTAGGAAGTAGTTCTTTGTTGCATAACCTGCAACACTGCTTTATGCATTTAACTATTCTTTTAGAAAAGGCTGCCTTTGATAACCCTTCTCTTCCTGCAGCTAGAGAAATTAAGAACTGGTCTGTTTACCTGATTTGCTTAGTTTTGTTGAGGTATTACAGGACAGCTTTTCTAGCACCTAGTGCATGGCAGGCTCTTTCTTCAGAGCTCTGTGGGTCGTGAAAAAATGCTGGCAGTTCAAGCGATTGGTTGACATGGAACCTGGAAATGTAAACTAGTGCAAAACGTGGGTGTGTTCTCAAGACGAACAAGTCACTCTCTTACCTGGTAACGTTCTTTCGATGGGATGGTCCGACGACATATTCCATATCTATAACAGTAATCACCACAGCTGTGCTGCTTCGGAAAATCTTCGGCTTCTGCGTCGATTACGTCGATACGCCGCCCTCGAGGACCTCCTCCGACGGCCGACGTCACTGGATGTTATAAGTAGGATGCACGCCGCCCGTAGCCTCAGTTGTAGTTTTTTCCCCCAGAACGTGTGGCACCAGTCTTCTGCCAGTCTGACACACAAAGCCTTGCGGAAACGTAAGCTGCAATCGCATAAGAAATTCTGTAACGGGGAAGTCAGGGAGGGAGCGATATGGAATACGTCGTCGGACCATCCCATCGAAAGAACGTTACCAGGTAAGAGAGTAACTTGTTCTTCGAGGGGATTCGGTCCTCCGATTTATTCCATATCTATGACAGACTCCCAAAGCAGTACCAATGCAAGGAGGTGGGAAAAGAATGTAGAAATCAGAAATTTAGAATGCCCAATCAAATTGCGGAGTAAAGGACCGCCTTGCCAAAGGCCAGATCCTGCCCCCGGATGGAATCGAGGGAGTAGTGACGTACAAAAGTATGTCCCGAAGCCCAGGTGGCTGCATCACAGATGTTACGAATAGGAACAGCCATCTGTAGGGCAGTAGAGGCAGCCATACCCCTGGTAGAATGGGCCCGTAAACCGACCGTTGGGTCTTTACCCGCCAAGCGGTAACACTCAGAGATATACAAAATAATCCAGCAAGACAAAGTCTGTTTCGTCACAGCTTGTCCCAAACGCTTTCCAGCGTAACCAATGAAGAGTTGATCGTCCACTCTGACCCGGGACACGCGTGAAATATAAAAGCTTAATGCTCTCCTAGGATCAAGCCTATGGAGCCTCTCCTCTTCCTTACCAGGATGTGGAGGAGGATAAAACGCCGGAATAACAACCTTCTGGCCTAAATGAAATTCCGATTCCACCTTCGGAAGAAAGGAAGGACGAACTCTAAGGACAACCCTGTCCTTATGAAACAGTGAAGGGTGGCTTAACTGAAAGTGCCTGTAACTCACTCACTCTGCGAGCGGAAGTGACCGCAACTAAAAATACAGTTTTCAGAGTTAAGTCTCAAAGGGCATGAATGCAAAGGCTCAAACGGAGCACCCATCAGAAACTTGAGAACAAGGTTCAAATCCCAACCGGGCACCTAGAAAGGTGACGGAGGGAACACATTAATGAGCCCTTTCAGAAACTGAGAAATTAAAGGAATTCTAAAATAGGAACACTCTTCAGACGAGCGCTTCAATATGGACAGCGCCACCAGGTAACCTTTAACGGTACCCACTTGCAAGCCCCTGTGGGCCAAAGAAAGCAAAAAAGACAGAACCATGAGAATGTCACATGCAAAAGGATCCACATTCTTAACCCTGCAGCAGTCGCAGAACTTACGGCAATGGTACAGGGACTTTGTTGTTGGCCGTCTGGCCGAGAGCAACACCTCCATCACGTCTTCAGGGAGGTCCCAATCCTTATACCTCAACCTTTCAGAAACCAAGCGTGAAGGTTGAGGGATCTGACCTCTGGATGGAGAACCCGACGCCCCCACTCCCGTGAGAGCAGATCGTCTCGGCAGGGAAGACGACGTCGAGGGCAGATGGACAAGTCGAGAAGGTCCGGGTACCACGCCCTCCGGGCCGACACTGGGGCAATGAGGATTATCCGGGAACCGAACCTCTGTAACCTCCGCAGTACCTGCGGGATGACGGGGACTGGAGGAAACGCGTACAGCAGTGGGAATGACCACTCCACCACGAACGCGTCTCCTAAGGCTCCTTTTGGAGGAAATTCCCGCGAGCAGAACCTCTCGCACTTCCGGTTGACACTGGAGGCGAAGAGATCCAATTGAGGGGTCCCCCAAATGGCGAAGATCTCCAGGAGAATCTCCTGAGCCAACTCCCACTCGTGAGAGATCGCGCTCTGCATGCTCAGAGCGTCCGCCGTCTCGTTTTCGAATCCGGCCAGGTAAACTGCCGAGATTGAAACTTCCTGCTGGATTGCCCAGAAGAGCTGCATCGCCTCCCTGCACAGAGTGAGTGACCCTACCCCCCCCCTTTTTGTTGAGGTAGTGCATGGTCACCATGTTGTCTGTCAGGATCAGGACATTCTTCTCTCGCACAGTCGGCAGAAAAGCCTTTAGGGCTAGCCTGACGGCCCTCAGCTCCAACAGATTGATATGGATATGACAAGAATGCAGGTTGCCATGAGGCCGAGCAATCTCAAGAACTCTAACGCAGGGAGACTCTGGGCAAGCTGAAACTTGTGCACCATCTGCTGAATGTGATGAGCCCTCACGATGTACTGGAGCCTCCGAGTTGGTGTCAAATGGGACTTCTTTGAGTTGAGGGAGAAGCCCAGCTTGTGGACGAAGTGGCAGGTGACGGACAGATGATCCAGGACTTGCTCGGGAGAGCGCGCCCTGATCAACAAATCGTCCAGGTAGGGGTAGACGTGAATCCCCCCTTTCCTGAGGTGCGCTGCCACCACTACCATGAGATCGGGGCGGAGGCCATTCCCAACGGCAGGACCCGAAACAAAGTGCGAGTCACCAACCGCAAACCTCAGGTACTTCTTGTGCTTTGGATGTATCGGCACATGAAAATAAGCATCCTTGAGGTCGAGAGACACCAACCAGTCCTGAAGTTGAAGGGCCTGGAGGACTTGATTGAGAGTAACCATCTTGAACTTGTCCTTCCTGAGGAGTTTGTTCAAACCGCGCAAGTCGATGATGGGTCTCAATCCCCCGTCTTTCTTGGAAATCAAAAAATAAGGGGAATACCATCCCTTGGTCCTCTCTGCTACAGGCACCAGTTCTCTGGTGCCTTTCTCCAGCAGGGCTTGAATTTCCTGCGCAAGGAGCGGATCCGGACTCTTCAAAGAGAGATTCCCCGGTGGATTGTCCTCTGCCGGAAAGGAAGACAGTAGCCGTGGGTTATGATCTCCAGAACCCACACATGCAAGATGCTGCGCCAGCCTCCCCCCCCCCCAACCGGCAAACCATGGGACATGGCCTCACGACTGAGCTGAAGCGGCTGCAGCGTTACCTGAGGGCAAAGAGGCAACAGCCCGAGCGGCCTTGGCACCTCGAGTACCTTGCTTTCCACCTCTGGCACTCCTACGGTGGCCCCTTTGACTGGCAGCTCCTCTCGCTTTACCAAAGGATGAACAACGAAAGGAACCTCCCCTCCATTGCTGTCCCCTAGGACGAAAAGGCGGAGGTTGGCGAACTGCAGCGCCCAACGACTTTGCTGCAGCTTTGGAGGTCTGCAACCTCTCAAGGCTCTCGTCAGCCTTGGTGCCAAAAAGATGTTCCCAGTCAAAGGGCATGTTGAGGAGCCGGGCCTGCACATCAGGAGCAAACCCCGCCTTCCGCAACCACGCAAACCTGCGTATCACGGTGCTCGCCGCCATAGACCGGCTGACGCAATCTGCCATGTCTAAACCCGACTGACACATGCAATCCTTGCCATCCTGAACCATGGCAAGGAAACCATCCCCTTCGGGAATATTTTCAGCCGCTAAGGAAACAGTTCCACAGAGTGTGCTTGAAACGTAACAAGGCACAAACTGAGTTGGCCGACTGAAGCGCCATACCCCCTGAAGAAAACACTTTCTTCGTGCAGCCGTCAAAACGCTTGTCGTCCCCATCAGGAGGGATGGTAGGATACGACGCCTGCTTTGCCGGGGCCGTAGCTGTCTGCACCACCAAACTCTCCGGAGTGGGGTGCTTGGTCAAGTAGCAGGGGCGATATTTTTGCAGCAAAGACTTGCCCACTGCCGGGAGACTCTCCGGAGCAGTCCAAGCCGCCGCCACCCTCCTCTGTAGAGCCATATGGAACGGCAGTACCGGGTCAGTTGGTGGACCTTGGTTGAGGAGATCCGTAAAATCATCCTGAAGAAAATCCCCTGGGGGAGCAGACCATCCCAAGTACTCGGTGACCGTGGACATAAGGTGTCGGTACGAGGAGTCGGCATGAGTGCCAGGCTCAGGCCTACAAAACTCCACCTCCGGAGAGGTGTCCAGCCCACTGGCATCATGCAGGAACTGCCGCAGGTCCTCATTTGGCTATGGCCCGAGAGAATCTCGTCCGGCACCGTATCCGTAACTATGCCATCATCAGAGCCCTCATCCACCTCTGAAATAAACTCAAGCTGGCGGTAAGAAGGCACAGAATGTGGAACAAAGACATGCTTGACCTTAGCCAGAGCCTTTCTAGGTGGTTCCACCGAGCCCCGGGGAACCCCCGTCGAAACAGCCTCGAAAGGCGTCGAGGGCATCGAGTGAATCAGCGTCGACGCCGAACGCGGCGCCGACAGCATCGATGGCGTAGACACAGTCCTCGAGGCCGGAGCCCAGAGCGTGTCTGTCCCTCGACAGCCTGGGCGCATATGGCGTCGACGACTTCTTCGGAGGCGGAGCCTTGAAAGAGTCAGTAGACGACCTCGGTGCCACCGGCGTCGACATCTTCCTCGAAGACACCACAGGTGCACACGGTCTCGAGCGCGTTGAGGACCGGGACCTGGAACAGGCATGACAAGAACGATTCCCCTTGTCCAAGCGGGACCTCTCCCGCGAATCGTGCCGACCACCCAAGCCCGAAGGCGTGCGAGCGGCGTCTCTCGACCGATCACGACCGACCCCACTCGGAAGCGTGGACGTACCAGTGCCCTGCGAATCGAGAATAGGCAACATTTTCTTCTCGAAGGAAGCCCATTCCTCCGGCGTCGCATGCTTGGTGGGGTAACCGACCCGCCGACGGTTGGAGTCCTCGGTTGAGGACGGGGAAGGTGACCGATGGCAGCGCTTCCGGGAGTGCCTCGAAGAGACAGAGGAGTGGCGGGACCAACTCCGGGACTGAGACCCACTGGACTTCCGACGACGTGGAGAGTCGCCCCTCGAATCGTCCGTCAAAAGCCCCGCAGACCTCGACTTCCGTGGCTTGGACACCTTACCTACCGATAACTTCTTCTTGCGCTCCTGCAAGGCTTTTGGACGTGAGCGACTGGCAGTCGGCACAGTCATCCGTGTCGGAAGGCGTCGTGAGAGTCTGTTACCGACATCTTGGACCCACAGTCCCCGCATTTCTTAAAACCCGGACGCGGCGTGGAAGACGAGGTAGACACCTTCACGAAGAAAGACTTCACAATACGAACAGGTTCGTAGAACCGAGAAAGAACAGGAACTCCAAAGAGTCGAGGCGCGCTAAGATCTCCGAAGCAAACACGTTCGTGGAAAAAACGGAACTGAGGCTACGGGCGTCGTGCGTCCTACTTATAACATCCAGTGACATCGGCCGTCGGAGGAGGTCCTCGAGGGCGGCATATCGACATCGAGGCAGGACACAGACGCCGAAGATTTTCCGAAGCAGCACAGATGTGGGGATTACTGTCATAGATATGGAATACGTGGGAGGACCCCAATCCCCTTGAATAACTTGTTCTTATGTATTGGACTAAAAGCTATGAAATTGACAATTCCTGCAGCTCACTTGCCCTTCTTAAAGAAATGATAGCTGTCAGAAAAGCAGCTTTATGAGCGAGTTCCCATGAGATTACGTAAAACTGTATAAATCCCACTGTGGGGGTGTGTTTGAAATAGGGGGATTATAGTCACTTGAACCCTTCCATTAAGGCTTTCACGACTGGTATATCTACCATGAAACCTTTTGTCGGGTTCTGTCCCTGGCCACAAATGACTAATACCTCCAGTGAACTTAACTTCTTTACTTCTTTTAGGGTACATTAAATACAGTTCTTAGAGTCAGGTAAGGAAAAGGGACATAGGATACCCACCGGCATCCTCTCTCAGGGCTTACATCTTTGCAACTGACAACACTGGAACACTCTCATAGGTAAACATTCTCTGCTCTGCATTCCATCTGACCATTCCACTCACTTGAACCAGATGCAGGCAGAACTCAACACAACACATCTTCCTCCTATAGGGACAACGACAGCAGTAAGATATGGTTGACAAGATCAACAATTCATCAAAAAATGTGCCCAATAAAGTCCCACCTGAAAACAAAAGATTAATCAAAACATTTCACAACACACAAAAAACATCTCCGACAGGTTTTGACCTGGTCACCTCTTCAAAAATCTATTAACACCAAAAAGTCCATATGTGGATTAAAATCAAAGTCCACCTGTGGATGGAAACACATGAATCTACCTACAAAACTAAAGAGGAAGACATGTTATCCTGCAATAAAACCTAAAACATCTCACTCAAACATATCATTCACTCCCTTCACTCCACATAGCCATTCAGCAATTGGTAACCTCTTGCATCACTTTGTGCACAACAGCTACACACACACACACACACACACACACACACACTATGCACCTTCCCAGCTAGGCACATCACCCACTCGTACAAAGACAAAATTGACCTCTCACCATGGCAGCATCTCACAACCACAAGGTCAGTCTAATGTAACTTCACCAGCAACTTTCAGTCACATTACAAAAACATTGCCTCCTAATATATATGAGAATGCATTACTTACCGTAAAAGCATTTCTGATGGTTGTATCTGCTTAGATTCACATGCTGTGCATAGGTCCGACATCCAGTGGTCACTGCGGAGTATTGCATTTTGTTTTTCGTAGTCGAAAAGGGGACGTCGACAAGGCGGGTCTGTAACACTATCCCTATAGTGACGTGCATCGTACCCACAATCCCTCACGCGTCGAGGTCCCTCTGTTTGTATTTTTCTGCCCTGAGGGAGCCTTCTAGACGTGAGTTAGTATAGAAAAGAGAGAGAAATATAGAAAGGGATGTCTATGTTTCTTCCATCCGAGCGGGGAGGAAGGGTTGGCGCATGTGAATCTAAGCAGATACAACCATCAGAAATGCTTTTACGGTAAGTAATGCATTCTCTTCTGATGTTTGTTAATCTGCTTAGAATCACATGCTGTGCATAGACTAGCGAGCAGTACCCGGAGTTGGCGGTGGGTTAAGAGAAGGAACAGTAGAGAAAAGATGTCTTAATACTGCCTGTCCCACCTGGGAGTCAGATCTAGAGAGTGCATCTAGACAGTAGTGTTTTGTAAAGGTGTACACAGAACTCCAGGTAGCCGCTTTGCAGATGGACTGAAGGGGAACATTTGCAATGAACGCTATGGAAGCCCCAGTGCCTCGAGTGGAATGTGCTCTTGGCTTGAAGGGTAGTTCTCTCTTAGCAAGAGAGAAACAGAGAGTGATGCATTGAACAATCCATCTAGATATAGTGGACTTTGAAACAGCATCTCCTTCTCTTCCTGCTGCCACCGAGACAAAGAACTGATTAGTCTTTCTCAGTGGTCTGGTTCTTTCCATGTAGAACATGACGGCTCTGCGTACATCTAGTGTATGCAGACTTTTTCTCCCAAGCTGGAAGGGGTTTGAAAGAACGTTGGTAGTTCTATTGACTGGTTTACCTGAAATTTTCGAGATGAATTTTGGTGCAAACCTTGGGTGTGCGCGTAGAACCACCTTATCCTTGTGAACTGTTACGAAGGGGTCTAGTACTGAAAGAGCCTGTAGTTCACTTACTCTCCTAATGGAGGTGATAGCTATTAGGAAAGCAGTCTTAAGAGTGAGGTCTTTAAGAGTTGCCTTGTGCATGGGTTCGAAAGGAGGGCCCATGAGTCTAGAAAGTACCACATTTAAGTCCCATCCGGGAGCTGGGTTAGCTATCGGAGGGTGTATTCTTTTTACCCCCTCCATGAAGGCCTTGATAACTGGTATCTTCCACCACGACACTAAGTTGGGAAGTGGTGTATGCAGAAAGTGCCGCTAGGTGGACTTTAATGGAATTGAAGACTAGACATGAATCCAGTAAATGGGTCAAGTACAGAACAATGTTAGAGGGAGAGCAGTCAACCGGGTTGATGCTCTTACCTGTACACCAGATGACAAATCTTTTCCACTTGCTAGAATAGCAGTGGCGAGTATTAGGTTTTCTGGCTTCCCTGAGGATGTCCATACATCTCTGCGGGAGTTGTAAATGTCCAAATTCCATGATCTCAGGAGCCAGGCTGCCAAGTTCATGGTCTGAGGGCATGGATGCAGAGTCCTGCCCTTGTCCTGTGACAGCATGTTGTACGGGCAGGGAAGTTTCACTGTGGGAATAGGGACATCTCCATCAAGTGAGCGAACCATGGCTGCCGGGCCCACATTGGGGCCACTAGTATCATGATAACCTGTTCCTGGTGCATCTTGTGCACCACTTTGTTGAGAAGGGGAGTCGGGGGAAAGGCGTAAACAAATTTCCCTGACCATTGAATCGACAGACCGTTCCCCTTGGACTGGTTCTGGGGGTACCTGGAGGCGTAACTTTGGCATTGTGAGTTCTCCATAGTTGCGAACAGGTCTATTTCTGGGAATCCCCATTGCGTGAAGACGTCTAAGACGATGTCTTCGTGCAATTGCCATTCGTACTCTTCGGGCAGGGGGAAGTCTCTGCTGAGTTTGTCTGCTAGCAGATTGAGTTCCCCTGGTACATGTTGTGATAGTAGGAACATGTTGTGTTTGAGAGCCCACTTCCATATATTCTGGGACAGCTTGGACAGTCCTGGAGAGTGAGTGCCCCCTTGCTTGTTGAGGTAGTACATGGCTGTGGTGCTGTCTGTGAGGACCATCACTGTCTTTCCTTGTAGGTGTTCCTGAAAGGCTTTCAGTGCTTTGAACACCGCTAGTAGTCCCAGCAGGTTTATATGCTTGGATGCTAAGCTTGGAGTCCACGCTCCGTGAGCAGTCTGATGGGATAGGTGAGCCCCCCATCCTGTGAGGGATGCGTCTGTGGTTAGAGTGGCTTCCACTGCGGGTGTGGCAAAAGTCTTCCCTAATAACAGGTTTTCTTTTGTCCACCACCGTAGCGAGAGAACCAAGGCCTGCGAGACCACCACTAGATCGTCCCATTGTCCGCTGGCCTGACACCACTGGCTGTAGAGCCACTCTTGCATTGGGCGCATGCGCAGGCACGCGTGAGGTACCAAATAAATACATGACGCCATCATCCCTAGCAAGCGCATTGCCTTGCGTACCGTCACCTCTCGACCTGCCACATAATGGGGGATCTGAAACAGCATGTTTTGGACCCTCCCGTTGGAGGGGAAGACAAGGCCGTCCTTTGTTTGAATTAGAGCCCCTAGGAATTGTTTGATTTGCCTGGGGTCTAAGCTGGATTTTTTTTCGTTGATGGAGAAGCCCAGTTGGGACAAAAGGTCTACGGTCTTTTGGGTATTGGAGAAGCATGTTTCGTAAGAATCCCCGGTTATGAGCCAGTCGTCGAGGTAAGGGTATACCGGGATGGATAACCTGCGCAGGTGGGCCGCTGCCACTGCCAGTACTTTCGTGAATACCCTTGGTGCAGATGCTATCCCGAAGGGTAGTACTCTGAACTGGCATTTCTTGTTCTCTATCTTGAACCTGAGGTATTTTCTGTGCGCTGGCAACATTAAAATATGAAAGTATGCATCTTTCATGTCTAGTGTTGTCATGTAATCCTCTTGTGATAACAGTGGGATTACTTCCTGCAAGGTCACCATACGAAACTTTTGGGGTTTGACAAACCTGTTCGCTGGGCGCAGATCTAATACAGGGCGCGTGGTTAAGTCCTTTTTGGGTACAAGGAAGTACACTGAATAAATACCTTCTGTTACCTGAGATAGGGGGACAGCCTCTATAGCTTCTTTTTTCAGTAGCTCTTCTACTTCTTGAAGAAGAATGGTGAGGTGTTCCGGTGTCATGCGTCGGTTCCGTGGGGGTCTGTACTTTGGGGAACCGTTGAATTCGATGCAGTATCCGTGGGCTATGGTGGATAAAACCCAGCGGTCTGACGATATTTCCTCCCATGCTGATAGGAACGATGTTAGCTGGCCCCCGACCGGTGATGCATGGGAGGGGACCCGAATCTTCAGGTCATTTGTTGGTATTGGTCGTGGAACCTTTGGGGCTGGAGCCGCGACCTCTTCCTTTGCCACGGCGTTGGCCTCTTTGACTGAATTGGTTGTTACCCTGGTTAGAGGGCCAGTTGGTAGCAGAGTAAAATTGCTGTTGGTTTTGCTGGCGTTGGCCACGAAAGGAGCGTCTATTGCCATAGCCGCGTCCGTTAGGGGGCCTAGAAATTTGGTCAAGAGTCTTGATGGTATCAAATTCCTTCTTCGCATGTTCTAGGGCCTCATCAACTGCTTTCCCAAACAGGTGTGTTTGTTCTATGGGTTTATTTATCAGGGAAGCCTGGGTTTCTGGCTTAAATCCCGAATTGCGCAGCCAGACATGGCGTTTGAGAAGTATTCCCTGAACCAGGGAACGGCCAGCCGTCTCTGCGGCATCTAAGGAGTTCTTTACGATGCCCTGGTTTACAAGAGTTCCCTCCGAGATGATATCTAACAGGCGTGAACGCAGGGTTCTGGTGCGTCCTCTGCTTCGCTGCGCAGCTTGCTCCACTGTGCATCTGCGTAGCTAGCTAGTAGTGAATTGTTATTCGCAATCCTAGTTGAGAAGGCAGCGGAGGTCGTGATTCTCTTCCCAAGTGCATAGAGCTTCTTGCTCTCTTTGTCAGGTGGTGCCTCACTAGTGGATAGTGGTACCCCCGCTCTTTTTCTTGTATTAGTAACTACAAGGGAGTCCGGAATAGAATGTCCTCTGATGTACAAGGGGTCAGAGGACGAAGGGCTGAAGAGCTTTTCTATCCGAGGGTTGACCCCTCTGACTAATACAGGATTGGAAAGGGAAGGAGTTATTCTTCTCTTTATGGAAGCCAGGAGCGGAATAGACTGACTAACAGGGGCTTTTTCTTTAATAACTTTTTCTACAAAGTCTATGTCAGGAAGAGTTTCCCCTGTGTCTATTTCAAAATGCGCTGCAGCCTTGCGCAATAGTGCATTAAGGGAAGGTTGGTCATCTATGGGAGAGGTGTTTCCAATAGGTGAATCCTTGGGAGGAGAAGGGTGAAAGGCATCAGGGTCTGAGTGCACAGATGGGGATTGCCAAGGCTGCACTGATGGGGATTGCCAGGGCTGCGAGGTGGCTGCATCTTCTTCAAAAACTCCTGCACTAGTGTAAGGATCTTCTTCAAACCCCTCTTCCTCATGTTCTTCCTCTCCACCCAACCCCTCCTCATCTTCTTGGAGGTATTGCTCCTCTTCAGTGAGGTTATATACATCGGTAGAAAGGGTAAACAGTCTAGGGATCTTGACCCTAGGGTCATCCTGGGGCCATTCTCCTGGTCTTTTGTGGGTGGGTGGGTTTTGGCTTCCCAAAAACCTTTCCATTTTTTCCATACAAGAATGGAGTCTTTCAGGGGTCTCATGGGGGACCCCTGAATAGTCTAGAGGGGGGAAATCAGTGTTTTCGCCTTCCAAACGCTTAGAACGCTCCCACAACGTCGACAAAAGGTTTCCCTCGCCCTCAGAAAAGCCCTCCGGTAGTTCAGAAGTGCCCTTAGATGAAGGGGGCAGTTCTTGGCTACTCTTGTGCTTTTTCGGCGTTACTATAGCTTTTGGTGCGGTATTCGACATCTGTTTCGTCGTCCGCTTACGTTTGTCTTCGGAAACAATTCTCGCCAGGCTCTCGACAACGAGTTCGTCGGTAGAGGGCTCTGGTATCGACGTTGCCTGCGTTACGCGTTGTTTCTCGACGGCCGCTCTATGGAGCGTTACGTCGGATGTTTTTGAGGTAGCGCCCGTGTTTGATGAAAGCCCAATCGCTGGTCCCGGCTGCGTTTGCGGGTGGGGCTTGAGACCCTTACGGTCTGAGGTAGACGCCGGAGTGCCCTACGTCCCCTTCGGCGCTGATGGATCCTTCGACGAAGAAGAGCCCTGGGTTGTGTGCTTAGGCCTATGGGGTCTATGTGCGTCCTTGTCGCCGGGGTGTTCATCCCCATAAGCAGGGCGTGAGCCGAGCCCGTCGGGGCCAGGGACGAACGTCGAGGAGCGCGAGCACTCCTTCTGGTGGTTAATGACTTCCGTAACGGACGTAGAGTTATCACCCTCCTCGTCACTTTCTGTAACAGCGGCGGCATAGCGTAGTCCGCCCACCTCTTAACTTTCCGTTCAAGAGTTCTTGGATTCCTCCTTATGATCGAGGGGCAAGCAATGATTACAGAGCTTGTGTTTATCCTTCCAAGTGTATTTGCCCCTACAGCGTGGGCAAAACTTAAAAGGTGTCCTCTCCATAGCTGAGGCAATAATAACTGGTGATAACAACCCCAAGGGAAAGATAGGGGAGAAAGAAAGACATTCTCAAAGAGAAGAGAAAAGTTCGAACCCCCACTCTCCCTACTGTATGTTGGCCATCGAGGCCAGGCCACGTGTTCGGCAGCGCCGAAGGATCCCCTCCGTCTCTTCCCCTCCGTCGAAAACCTGTTTGGCGGAGAAACAGCTTCACAGCTAACGTCGAGTGGAGGGATCTTTATGAATATAATAAGGTCCGTAGTAAGTATTTTGCAATGTCTCTCTAGGAGCTCCGCGTAAGGCGACCAGAAGCTGGGTGGAAAAAAACAATCTGAGGGACCTCGACGCGTGAGGGATTGTGGGTACGACGCACGTCACTATAGGGATAGTGTTACAGACACGCCTTGTCGACGTCCCCTTTTCGACTACGAAAAACAAAATGCAATACTCCGCAGTGACCACTGGATGTCGGACCTATGCACAGCATGTGATTCTAAGCAGATTAACAAACATCAGAAATATATATACATAAATACTACATTAACTTTGATACCTATGCAATACCATTGCTGCTCATTACCATCAATACATTTGCAGGACCAAACCTCACAATTGTTCCTAGTGCCCCAAATGCAGTACAGTACCTGTGGGCTGGGGAACACAGCCCTTTATTACCAGCTATCATAGGAGAGGAGTTACCATCGCTGGTCACTTTCTTTGCTCACTGTCAACACAAAAATGTCCATGCAGCAAATTGTACATCTGGGCCATATGAGCAAACGTAATGCAGTCGACCGCTGCCGTTCCTCCCCCTTTTTTTTCCCCTCAGCTGACTTCCTTCAGACACATCAATAGGGCAAAACCACTCCTGACGGCACTCTTCTTACGGGTCTCATTATTGGCATCGCCATCTCCGTAGAGCACACGCTGGTTGGAGCGTATCAAAGGAAGGGGAACCCTCCTCCAGACACCCGCTACGTTGCCACGTCTTCACACATAGCAGGGTTCCTCTTTCTCTTCTACTTCAATGTGCCATAGAACCAACAAATGTTACTTGTTACAAACTTGTGGTGACGACATCACAACACTGGGCCATCGCCATCACAGCCTGCATTCTCTCCTATGTCACCATTGCAAGGAGAGTCACGGAGGAACACGAGAGTTCCCAGCACCAACAAACTTCATAACAGAGCCAGGCCTCCCGTCGTAGCACCCATGCTGAACTCCAGGACTCCACCCAATCCAAACGCAGCAACACTTCCGTTCCAGTCAAAGTTAAGCACTGACATGGCATTACTTGGTCAGTGATCTCAACTGCCTTTACTATGTCCAGTAGCTTGCCGCTATGGCAAAACAGATATTTGCACAGTCCATGGGCACCAGGCCCCCTCTTAAGACTCCTTGACAACTCCCAGTTCTTCTGAATTTTTGCACAGTCCCAAACCTCTTTAATGCTTTGTAAGAGAGTGTCACCTTGGACTTCGTCGTCAATAAATGAATGAACCTTGCAGCTCCTTTTAACAACTATAAGCCTCACAGAGCCCACTGCACTTTACAGCAGACCATTGTACCTTGCAGCGCTGGGATTTCTTGTCCCACACGCCACTTCACTAAACCAGCAGCGCCTCCTCTTAAATCACACTGCCTTACAGTGCTTCACTGCCCTTGCAGCTCCTCTTCACTGCACCATGAAGCGCTTCACTTCCTCTGCAGTGCCTCATCACTGCTTCTTGCAGCGCCTCACTGCCCTTGCAGCGCCACTTCACTGCACTTTGCAAAAGACAACCCTGGAACATACTCATAGGTAAACATTCTCTGCTCTGCATTCCATCTCAACATTCTACTCATTTGCACCAGATGAAGGCAGAGCTCATCACAACACCTTGCTTTGTCATGTCGTTAGAATGGATTTCTAAACTCTGGACTGGTGGACAGATGTTTAGGAGGCAACCCTTTTTATAGTGAACTGTCCTATCCTCCTTTTATTATGTTCCTGCGCAATCGGTAAGCTATCTTAATTGCACATTAAAACATTTTCTTTCCTCCTTTTTAACTCTTATGCTTGTCTGAGCACGTGTTTGTTGTGGTTGTCGTGTACTATCGTGCAAAGATGGCAACACATTACACAAGTGAGTTTCTGTGGTCTTAAAGAAAAATGGAGCATGGCTACCTAACGCTATGTGCTCTGACAAAATCAGATACCTTGACATTCTTTATGACAAACTTATGGTTCAGTCACAACGCGACACCGCCATTGAAGACTGCGCTCTAATGCAAGATCAGCTATTAAAAGTGCAGTTACCTTCAATGTACTTATCTCTACCTCAAAAATAGATATCCTTTTTAGAACTGAAAGTTGGTTTATTGCTAGCTCTACAGTATATTACATGAAATGGCTTAAGAGGGAGACTCAGAAAGGAAGGGGGGGGGGCTATTATAGATAGATCCTTCCTGGAGTTGTTAAATGTTCACACATTGAACTGGGAGACAACCTCCCAGATACTGGCTTGCACATATCATCTATCCCCCTAATGAATCATGCCAATTGATGCTTGGTTACAGACCCTCAGCCAGCACGTTCTTAGACGCCCTCGATGCCTATCTGGGTACGAAGCACTCCTATCCAAATATGGTCATCCTAGGCATCCTTAACATTTGGTGCAATAAGCCAGAGGACTGTTAGGTAAGAATTTTTACAGTCCAACTGGTGTGGGACTTCACAATACTTGTAGTTGGTAACCCACCTTTTAATATAGGCATGTACTACACAAGTTGGTAGAGTGACTGAGCAGCCAGGCTTATCCTAAGAGGGGCAATGTGAGCTGTAAAGCTGAAAATACAGGTATCCAAGTAAACACTTACACACTTGTAAAAGTAAAATCAGACAAGAACATGCTTTGTAAGTAGTAAAACAGATTCTCCCAGAGGGATGAGCATGTCTTTTACCCAGCAATAAGTGTTCAACAATTAAAATCTGTAAGGCAACAAGCAATGCCAACACCAATAGGTTCAGAAGGGTGTTTTAGGGAGCCAGGACAGCCAAGTACAATGGCCCAGTTCAATGTTCTGCTTCTCTTCTTTGAAAAGGTTTTAAAATAGTCAGTAGTTCAGCTGAAAATCACAGAAGCTCAAGACAGCCACATTGAAGAAGCACACGCCAGTGCAAGTGAGTTGAGGTCAACTCAAAAAGGTTTAAAATAGTACTCCCCAAGCTAGGAAGTGCCACAATTGCCAAAAGGTAGATGTACCCCAAACCCCACAGTTCCTGGGAATTTAAGAATTGGTTCCATCTGGATGCCTTCCTGTTGCAGTGGAGCAGAACCTTGTTCCGTGTCCTTGGTCGTGGTAATGAAAGGGAGGACGTATGGCAGGCTTCTGAGGCAGCACACGAGAGAGAGGAACTCTGCAGCAATGGATTCTCCTGGATTCGGCGAACTTGTGTGGTTTGGGGCCTTTTTCTCATCCCCAAAGAACGAACAAACTGCTCCGGTTGAAAGTTACTTGATCCCTCGGTCTTGGACTCTGTTGAGCGGACTCTGGATGAAGATGTCCTGCTTCTGTAGGGACTTCTGGATGCCCACAGAGTTTTGGCCCGATTCACACTTCCGAAGACAATGCATTCTATGATGGTCAGGGTTCCCCGGGCATTTGAATTCAGCAGCCTTGTAAAGTCACAGCAAGTCAGGGGTTGTGCCCAAATTAAGCTTGCCTCAAGGCTAGTTGGTCCCACCAGCCCAAGGGAGGAAATTGTCTATTCAGTCATAGCCCTAGGACAGCCAGCCGGCCAATCAGAACTGATCTCAGTCAGGTATACCAAGAGACAAAGGACAGGGATATTTCGGGACCCTCCCTCACTTCCTGCCTTTCCAGTCACACTGGAGCCTGGGCGGGCTTCAGGGTCGAAGCCTGCCAACAGAAAAATGCAAAAAGGACTCAAACCCGATTCAGAGTAAAAGCCCAGAAGGAACGGACAAGAAATGGCGAAAAATACATGGCACAAAGGAACATTGTGGTGGTGTTGTCCGTGAAGATCCTCACCACTTTGCCCTTCAGGGACTGAAGGAATGACTTTGGGGCCAAGAAAACTGCCCGCGGCACCAGGATATGGGTGACACGATCCTTCTCCGGCAGCCACAGGCCTCTGGCGTTCAGACATCCAGTGTGGGCTCCCTAGACCTCCAGGGAAGCGTCTGTGGTGACAGTCTCCAGGTAAGGGTTTTTGGAAAGCTGTGCCCCGGCGATGTTGGAGTGTACGCCCCACCATCTTATCGCTCAACAGAACTCCTTGTCGAGAGGTATCTTGTCCATGAAGCTTCCTTACACTTGTATCCAGCAGGCATCTAAGAACTCTTGGAGTGGACGCATCCGCAGCCTGCTAAGTCGAATCAGGGAGATGTACAACATCATGACGAGCAGCGACTTGATGGACCACACCGCGTCTGTCTTCAGGGAAAACAGCAGTTGCACCTTCCCCAGCATGGCCGATATCGGTTCTAGGTCATTTGGTCGAATATAAATGGTCGACAGGACAAATGGTCAACACCAAAAGGTCGACAGGCCAAATTTTTTTTTGTTTTTTCACATTTGCTAAAAAAAATCTTTTGTTCCCTAAACGAAAACCTATATATTTAAAAAAATGCAACCATTTGACCTGTCGACCAAATTGTGTCGACCATTTGACTAGACACCACCGATATCCTCTCCTCTGAGGGTGACGCTAGGCAAGTGGCCGTGTTGAGCCTGGCTCCCAGAAATGGAGCGTTCTGCGACGGCGTCAAGCAGGACTTGGGATAATTGATGGATGTTAGGCAAGATTGAATGTAGTAACCCTGGGGGAGACTATACCAGCCTTGTCCTCTTGGCAATAGGTAACCCAACCTTTGGGATAAGTCTGTACTACACAAGTTGGTAGATTGATTGAGCCCCCAGGCTTATCTCAAGAGGAGTCAATGTGAGCTGTAGGATTGCAACAGAGTTTCAAAGTGACAAGTATCAAAATAACACTTTCACTCAAGGTTTCTTTATCAAATATTTATTAATGTAACAGTCAGTTTTAAAATAAGCCTTCTTTAGAAGGGAGAAATTGGCAACAATAAAAATATGCTTCAAAATACATTCCTTCAGTTCAATAAAGCAAGCAGATACCCTTTTGGAATAGCACACAGATTTCCTACACCCTGAGGTGACTTCAATAGCTAGGACACTGGACTTTTATATATCACTTTTCACACTTGAATGGTAATACTCGAGTTGTGGCAAAAAGGTAAAGGTTAGGGAAGGAAAAAATGCTAAACAAGTTTTTCAAACCGATGAGCACTTTTAAAACCCCTAATGCAATGCAGATTAACCCTTTCCCAGCTATACAAGTAAGCTATGTATGACTCTTTGGAGGGATAGTTAAACACCAAGTCAGAGGTTAGAAGAGTCTTCAGGGAACCAGGATAGCCAATGTCATTTGAGCAAAGTCTAGGGGAGCTGAGGCACTTCTTAAAGGTTGGTAAAAGTCTTGCACAATATTAAAAGAGTTTGTTGGGCCACAAGCGGGGAAGTTTGTGAAGAGCAAAGTTGCAAGCAACTCTGCAGAAGACAGCAAATGCAAATCTCAACTGAGAGCAAGCAAGCTGACGTTCCTGGCGTGATCTTAGTTTCTTGCCCCCCCGTACTTTGCTAAGCCCTAGGCCAGTCACCAGGAGAAGAGTCACGCCCATCTATAGTGATCAGATCCCTAAATCAAAAAACACATTTATGCTGAGCGATTTTAGTAGGAGCCATTCTAAAAGAAACCCTCACTGCTCACTAAAGTGAGGCGTGGGTCCAGAAAGACAGGCCAGCTTCGTAACGGAGGAAAACTCAAGTGAGTATACTCTTGCAAGTGGTAACAGCATGGGAACATGAATGTATGATAGTATGGTGATGTGGACGACATAAGAGGTCAATGGAATAGATGAAATAGGACTTTTGGTGATGTATTATGGAAGGCTTTTGGTGATGTATTATGGAATATGACTTTTGGTGATGTATTATGGAATAGGATTTTTGGTGATGTGTTAAGGAATAGATTGGATAGGAGGTGGGTTATGTATTGACATTGTCCCGTTTTTTTGTTTTTCTACTTATTATAATAGAAAAAGTGAACCTCAGCATATAAAGACCGAGATGAAAGGGAGCCCCAGTTTATAAAGACTGAAGTAAGGGATCCTCAGACATAACAGGTTGAGAAGGTAGTACCACGCATTATTCTTTTGTGATGATAAAAGCAATGGGATCCTCAGCATATTAAAAAAGGCTGGGAAGGTGGCATTACAAAGGATATAAGGAAAAACAGCAGTAGCTCGGTATAAAGAATGGGCCTGGATTTTAGTCCATTTTTTGTATATTTTCTCTTGCTGTCTTTTGTGGTAAAAAAGGAAGGAAGGTGGATGAGTCGTGGTGTGTGAAATCAAAGTGGAAAAGAATAAGGGGGATGAGGGGAAAAAGTGGGTTCATCTGTATTTTTGTGTAATAAGGAGAAGCAAGCACAGCATAGTAGTAGGGTCTATGTAAAGCATTAGGAACACGCGCAACATTATGTGAGAAGAAACCCCAATAAAACACATGCATAGGGTTCTGCCACTGTATTGGGACAGATAAATAAACAATGGATAGTAGGAACAAAGGAAGGGGGCAGGGGGTGTCCTATTCCTGGCCAGAACACGTCTCCCATAACAGACATATGCTAGAAAAAATGTCCATCTTTGTAGCAGCAAAATATAAGGGGAAAAAAAACATCAAGAAAAGAGATTCTAGATCTCTGGCAATAAGTGGAGGATATGGAAGGTGATATGGAAGGATATGGAAGATGAAGAAAAAAGAGATCCAATGTAAGGGGATATACCCCGTAATACCTAAACCTGCAGTAGGGTATACAAACCCAGGCTATAAACCTCCAGTGGTAGAGAGAGAGGGTCAACAGTATTATCCGGATTAGTAACTATGGGGATTGGGGGGAACTTAAGAGCTTTTGCATGTCCACCTCCATATAACCCATCCACAAGAGCTGACATGCCAGTAGCATCAGTGTACCAGTGGGTCCACAAGCAGATATAAATGAGTGAAGAGAATTGGGGAAAGTTTGGTCAGGTTGCAAGAACCTGAAGTATCACCAGAAATAAGGGTACCGGTGCAGAAAATAGGGGATTGGAAGTCAGGAGATTTTTTGTTTAGATTCAACCCTGGGGCAAGAAGAAATGTTTGTGCTGAAAATATGAGCCTTATGAAAGAATATTCATAAGGCTCGTAGGGAAACGGGCCAGTGGAACCTCGGTATTGAATCAAAACTAGGTTCCATGTCGGCCAAAGAAATCGAAAATTGGATAGTCAGTTTCGCGGACGAGCACCCATTTTTGCAGACGCCCTGTGGCATTGAAGGATAAGTCCTCCCACTCCCCATTTGATAAGATAATTCGCAATGCGAAACGAAAACTTAGGGGAGATATACGGAAACTCAGGACTACTAATCACTCTTTGAATGTAATTGCCCTAAATATCAGAAAATATAAAAAATAAATCTACTTGGCTAAAATTCTATAAAAAAAATCTTAAATTGGGCAATTGGTGTAAAACAGTGAGTGCACTTTGCTCCAGAAATTCCTGTAATTGTCATGACTTCAGTCGGGCGGCGTTTCTTTTCTCTATGGAGACGCCATTAATTTGTTCCACCACGTCTGACGGCCGTCTGAGAGCACCGCTCTAGTGTTTTTCCAAGATGGCCGCCGGCGTTACTTACGGCCGGATCACTGTGGCGTTCCTCGCGTTGCACCTTCACTGTGTTTCCCAGCCTCGAAGGTAACGCTTGGTGTATCCCTCCTACGTGTGTTTCTCTCCTGTGTTGCTTCCCGTGTCTCGTCCTCCTTTTTGTGCTCTCTCGGGCTGTTCGCTTCGGTACAGCTCGTTCTGGTCTCTCTCCCCCTCTCTTTCCCTTTCCTCTCTGCCCTTCGGCTTGTCTTCCCTCGCCCATGCTTCTACATTCATATAAGCCGGAGCGCTAGAGGTTCCTTTCCTCCTGGAGCTATTGTGAGCCACTCGGGCTTCTTCTGGTGCCCTTATCACAGCTGTTCTCCGATCCCTTCTTTGGTTCTGTTCTACGCTGAAGGATCGTTCGCCTGGACTTCTCATTGCCACTGACTCTTTCATCGGAACACTTGCTGCAGGGTTTTTTCTACCCTTTTGGGCTTTTTCCCTGTTCAGGTGCAGGCTCCCGGGAGTCCCCGCTGTTCGTGTTCTCTAGTTACCCGACAGTGTGGCATCCCAGGGAGCTCGCCCCTACTTACGACAAAAGAAGGAAGCAAGGAAGACTGATAAAGCGCAGACCCAAAGACGTCCTGGAAGAAGGCCGGAACTACGAGAAAAGTCCACAGTCGATTCAGGTGAGGAGGAAGGAGGGGATAGTTCAACCAACCCTGATAAACACGACAGTAATATTTGGGCTATCCTAGGTGGAGCAAAGAGTAAAGGGAGAACCCCAATAGGTGCGCAGGAATGGGTTTACTTCCTTGAAAATCGTAACAATAGTGATGCTAAATCTGAAGAGACACCTGGTCATATCTCCCTTATACCCTCCCCCTTAACAGCCACCATTGATGACTTAAGTAGTATTAAGAATTTAAAAGTGTCTCGAGCACCGGGGCCTAACGGGCTCTCCAACGCAGTCATAAATAGAAATCATTCATTTTGGGCGAACCTAATGAGGATACTGTTTGAAAAAGTGATAGACGGTAAAATCCTGTCATCATGGCAAAGGGCCATTTTGATACCAGTTTTTAAAAAGGGCAACAGACTGGACCCTACTAATTACCATCTCCTTTCAATGCTTGACAGCACTGGAAAACTGTTCGCCTCTTTCTTACTAAAAAATCTGCAAGCATGGGCAGAAAAATTTTAGACCACTTTCAGAGTGGCTTTAGACCAGGTTACTCAACGGCTCATAACTTGCTAGTCATGGATTCATTTTGGAATCAAGCATTGCTTCCCAATAATCCACCTCTTTATGCTCTCTATGTCGATTTTAGGGCAGCTTTCGACACAGTCAATAGAGCTTTATTGTGGCACAAACTTAAAAGTTGGTCCTGCCCCCCTTCTCTTATCTACTATCTAGAGCTACTCCACACAAACATGTCATGATGCCCGCTCCCGGGGAGCCGGTTCAAGCCCGGCGTCCCCGAAAGCGGACATCCAGCAGTCTCCAAGGAAGGACCCAGCAACCCCATATAGGGGCCCTTTGGACAGTGTCCTGGCGCCTATGGCGCCAGGCTCATTATGGGAATGCTTGGGTGCACTTACCTGATGCAGACCATGCTGCAGGATCCCGGCCTCCTTGACGCCTGAAAGGAACTACTTTACCTGTGGGACTAATTTACCATCCGGGCGTGGTCGGGGAAGGATACATACCTGGAACTTCTTCCAAGGCTATTTAAACCCCACCCGAACAGCCACACGTGCTTCGCGTTGTTCTGCATCTAGCAGCTGGACGCTCACCATGTCTGCTCCTGCATCCGGACTTCTGCCACGCCTGCCAGCATCCTGGATCACCTGCAAAGGAAGAGAAGAAGAGAACAGAAGAAGGAAAAGTCCTTACCTGCTAAAACCGCATCCCGGAGACATCTCGCCGACAATCCTGAAAAGGAAGACTAATTTAAAAGCTCATCGCGTCGATCGCTGCAGCGCCGCATTCCACTCACCTTTACAGGGCGCCTCCATGTTCAGCAGCGATCATCCGGATTCGCAGTCACGCCCCAGCGCCTAGGGAGAAAAAGACCAGAACAAAAGGTGAGAGAGAGAAGGGAATAAGGAAAGCTAAATCTCCATGTTAAGACTTACCTGTTGATTCATTCCCTCTTCATTTCGGGTCCGCGCGCATCCTGGCATTTACGGACCCCGGCCCCTAAGGGGAAAAAGAGACATCAGCGTTAATGAGCGAATGAAAAGACATTACCAAAAAACGCTCATTAAAGACTTACCTGATTTCTACAAGGATTTCACCTCTCATCTCGGGTCGGTGCCTGTTCCCCGGCATTCCGTACCCCTGCCCCTATGGGGAAAAAGACACTAGCATTAATACATTAATGCATGGACACAAGGGGAACCTCTTATCAAAAAACTTACCTGGAAGCAAAGCAAGTTTGGTTCTCACCAATCCGAAAATCCAGTGAAGTCACTGGATACCAACGTGCCCCTGCATCAGAAGCAGGATGGAGAGCTCGTCCTTCTAGACCCTAAGGTGAGACGCTATGAGAAATCAAAGAAGGGTTTCAAGGAGGGTGAGAGGGGAAAGTGGGAGGCCGATTGCATTACCCCGCAGACAGTTAATCCCCTATTTTCGCCTACAGAAGGATACTTCTGCGAGCCAGACAAGCCAGATTTGGGGGCCCGGTCCAGTCCGTCTTCCGAACCCTGCGCATCACCTTAGAAGAGGTCACAGCAGTGTGAACCAGGCCAGCGACTCTGTGGGAGTCAGGTGAGCGTAACAAAACAGTACAGTTACATCTTGACAATGCAGGCAATTTAACACCTCCAGTTATACAGCAAAGGGGTGTTAAACAGGGCTGCGTTACTGCTCCCCTGCTATAGAATCTCTTCGTATCAGACATACCCGAATACTTTCGGGGTATATGGAACTGTCCCCCCAAAGTCGGTAAGACTCGGTGTACGATCTTGGCGTACGCCGATGACGTTGTGATATTTCATCATACATTCAGTGGACTTCAGAGGTCAGCTGTAAGGTTATGACAGTACGCAGAGGCCAATGAATTGACCATTAATCAAAACATAACTGAAGTACTCCTGTTCACAGCTGGTAAAGTAGCACGCCCCTCTAGGTGTGTAGGTATTCTTGAAATTAAATACACACACTCATACAAATACCTAGGAGTAGAATTTGACAGTAGGGGGAATTATACACTCTGCATTCAGGCAAGAAAGGTAAAAGCAGCCCAACCTACAGCTTTGATATGCAGAGTCACCCAGGAGCAGAGTGGTTTTTCTATTTGGGGTGCAAGATAACTTTATGTGCAGTGCTTTATACCTATGGTCATTTATGGCCATGAATCATTGATCAACATGAATTTAGATTGGCCTCAGCTGCCGGAGGGGAAATTTTGGAGACGTATATTAGGCCTCCCTCAATGTATTCCTATGGCAATATTGCGACTTGAATTGGGTCTTTTTTCCCTCAAATCTATAGTATTACTCAAGAGAGCCAAGTTATAAATTAAGATTAAGAACAATCCTACTAATCCTCTATTAAAATGTGTAAATGAGGCCATGAGGGGCAGTAAACAATCCAAACTGGAGAAAGATATGCTAACGCTCAGTAAGGTAAGCGGTTGGTCCCCAAGATGGGACCAAGATAATCAATGTTTTATCATCTCCAGAAGTCTATCTCGCTTTGGGATTGGCAGGAGAACTACGGGCACTTGGCCACTTTAAGAAGTTATAGTTTTATGACTTATGTCCTCTATACTTTTAAGAAGAGTCAACTGTAACTTAATCTCTGTCCCTCTCCTGCGCTGAGACGTTTCATTCTGCTGATGCGCATTAATTGCTTACCCACTTTAGCAAACAGACCATGGGACAATGTGCCAAGAAACTGCAGAATATGTGGTATTGTAACTAACCTTGAAACCGCTAGACATGTGTTAACACAGTGCCCACTAATGACCCCTTATAATTCCAAATATCTTGGAACTTACGTGCACAAAATGGACCATATGGGATCTAATGAGTTTTGGTACTATTGTATTAACACACTTAACCCTAAGCTCCATATTGCACTGTTTAACATCTGGTCCACTGCAGGAAAATAAATGAGTAGCTATGATTAGTAGGAGGTATTACACCTCTCTTTGAACCTATTGATCCGTTTCAGGCCTGGTTGGTTAATTTGGGATATTTCTTCCGTCTTGCATATCTTTAGATTGGGTGATGTGCTGACTAATTTATCTTTTCTTCACTTACCAACCAAGTATTTTGTAACTATACCAGAAAGCTTGTTGAACTGATTACTCTACATTTGACCAATTGATGTATTGATTAAGTAAGTATAATTAATATCTTGTATCAAGATTATCTGTTAAATGTGTAAAGTTTTAAACAATTTTTTTTTAAACTATCACATTACAATAAATAAATAAAAGATGATGGGCAGAGGGGTCCCTGGCACAAGAGTCAGTGAGGAGGGATAGACCAAGAAATAGACCAGATTTAATAGTGGACGTACAAGATCAGAAGAAAAAGGGCACAAAACAAAATAGATATGCAGATGCCTCTTATACATTAAGGAGTAGGGATAACGCAGTAGGGAGTAGGGATAACGCAGTAGGGAGTAGGGATAACGCAGTATGTGCCACGGCCTCAAATGGACTAAAATAATTTGAATGAATAAAGCTTTCCCCCAGCTTATAGCGGGATCTAGTAAATGGATCAATCAATTTGAAAAACAAACGGCAGGGGTAGCCTTAGCACTAGGAGACCTTAAGAGTTTACTGGTCGCCATAGGTGGGGACCAGGACCAGGCAGGGGCCATATGGCCATGGGCTGGTTACTCTGGGATAGGTCTTGCAGATAATGAGCATGATGGAGCAGCCTTTAATGAGGTATGGGCATGGGTATGCGATGCCCTACGAAGGATGTACCCAGATACCCCCGACTTGCATTCCTTAATGTAATGTACAATAGGTGATGATGAGAACCCAGTTAGGTCTATTTTTAAGTTACAGGAAATGTGGAGAGTTGAGACAGGAGAGCACAGAGATCATTCGGTACCATTTTATCATAACGAGGGGATTACCAAGAGAGGTCCAGAAGGCACTAGATAAAATTGTGGGAATCGAAGCCAAAGGGTGGGCAGAGATACAAAGTATAATGGTCCAGCATTATAAGAGAATCAAGGAGCGGGACAGGGAGACAGTTCAGAAACGGCAAACGTACGAGGCAAAACGATTGGAAAAAAAAACTAAATAAGGTTATTGTCCAAGCACCAGTGACAGCACTGGCTCAAGGAGAAAGGACAGGAGACACTCAACAAATTGTGAATGCCATAATTGCGGCATTATGGGTTAAAGGAGGACAGGGACAATGGGGAAGGGGGGACAGTACCCTAACCCACAGTAGCAGTATGAAGGAGCACCAATTTGTATTTAGTTTATTTATAAAGCGCAGCCAGGCCCGTAGGCATCCGGGCATATAATCTTGCATACACAGATACAGTACATTACAGTAAAGATCAATGGCAAGAAACTCAAGCTCCCAGTTTACAAGAAGATACAGGGGGGAACAGAAGTCTCAAGGTGGAATCATGGGGGAGGGGGGGATTTTGAGGAGGAAGAGCAGGAGGCTTTGGGAGGATAGGGCCCCAGGGAGGAGGACTGGGAACACCACAGTGCTGGTATTGCGGGTGATGGGGGCATTTCGTAAGGAAATGGGATGGGATTTAATTATGGGCCAGCACCTGTAGGGCAGCGATTCCAAGGGCATCAAGTAATGGAATAGCAGTAATTTGGGCGAGGGGGTCAAAATCAGTTCTCTTCTGGGGCTGACAGGCAGCGGCAACGTGGGCAACAACCACAGCAGGGTGAGGGCACACAGTTCAACAGGATGTCAGGAGGAACAGACACCCCATTCCAAGGAATTACAATGGCGGTGGTGGGCCCTTTCTCATTCCCCAGGACAAATCCATATTCTGATTAGGAAATTCCACAGAGAGCAGTCGCGTGTCCAATCCTATTGACAACCGCACACCCTGAAGAGGAGCCCTTGGTGGAGGCGGAAATGGGAAACAAGCAATTTATATTTATGGTAAATTCAGGTGCAACCAAATCATGCATCATGGAGGGGAACTTTCCATTATCAGGTAAAACTCTTGACACGGAGGGATTCTCTGGGGCTATTTCTACAGTTCCATACACTGAGGAGCTTGATATAAAAGTGGGAGGAAAGGTAGTACGAGCACCCTTGTTATATTCAGAGAGTTCCCTCATTAACTTGTTGGCTAGGGATCTGCTCAGTAAACTAAATACAACTATATCATTCACAGATCAAGGGGTAGTGTGTGTTAGGCAAAGCTTGTATGCAGTACCCTCTGGGAACACTACAAACAACTGACTACAGGTATAGGAAACCCAACCTTTGGTATAGGCTTGTACTACACAGTTTTGTGTTGAGCAGCCAGGCTTATCTCAAGTGGGGTCAATGTGAGCTGTAGTGGAGTTACAGAGATTTACAGTTACTTTTTTATTATTAATTTAAAGTGCAATATTGTTTAGTTAAAACCTTATACACTGAAAAACATATGCAAATATAAAACAACGTTTCACATTACATTTGGAGCATTATTAAATACATTTCCATTAATCATATTAATTCATCCTTCACTGATCATCTTTAAAAAATACACAGATTAACATATAAAATATCAAATAATCTATTTCATCAGTTTGCAATAGCTTCATTAAAAAAAGGCTGCCCCTATGTATACCATGGTTTCACCGGCATAGTCGACCAAAACTGGTCCGATCTTATCACATACAATTCACTCACAAATTTTCCATATGCTTTAGAATACCATTCTTGCAATTTCATACACTGAGTGAGTAAATATCTAATAGTTTCTATCTCCATATTGCAATGCCTACACCATCGTTCTCCCCAAGGTATCTTTGTCCAAGCCCTAGTATATTCTGTACATGGGAGAATATTAAAACGGAGTTGCATAATAAATTTCACAATATCTCTATTTCTCATTTTAAATCAAATATTCTCTTGGTGTGGCGGCTTTTAAACCCTGTAATGCATATCCTTTATATCGTTTTAGTATAAAAGTTATGTCTGATTTTTTCTCAAGTCCCATATTGTAGCTTTTCTCTTCAGGGTTTTAAGTACCATAAAAAGTTCCTTATTCTCAGACGTTCAGGCCGATTTCATTAAAGAAAGAAAATACAATTGTTTTAAGACTTTCCACAAGTATTCATTTTCCCTTTTCCATTCCAATTTTTTCCAATTCGTCTCAAGAGGTTTTCTTCTTCTCCTTCCCACATCATGATCCTAAAATAATGCTTAGAGCACCTTATTTTCCACAATGTCTCCAACGAGATGAGACCAAGTTCACACCTTATCGGATATCCTCTATCAGAGTGGCTCCAGAGCGGCCCAACAATGGTCTCCATGGTTTCCCCTCTAACTTCCCTAAATTAGTCACAAATTTACAGTCAACTGTTTCCACTGTATACAATACACCTTTTATAAACCTCTAAATATCCTTCAATTGAATACCCCTCCCTACATGCCATGTACAATCGTACAACATTCCACTTCTTAATTACTTTAGCTTTCACTATCTCTTGGACATTTTATTGGGAGGGTGTGGGAGGGGGGGAGGTTGTTCCTAATTGGAATTCCTAAATAAGGGTAAGTATCTACCACTTCAAGTATAATTGAATTTATATGCCATCTAAAGATATTTGTACTCCCATTCCTCTTAGGTCCCCCAAATACCATTATTTAAGTTTTATTGACGTTAATGCTAAAATTATTTTCATTGGAAAAGAGGTATAATTCATTCAACATCCTTTGGAGGCCCACCAGTGTTTTGTCCAGCAGGGTGGTGTCATCAGCATACATTAATCCACAGATAACCTTACCTCCTACTTTAGGTGGATGATTGTTAAAAGTAGTACATCTATCCCATAAATCTGAAACATACAGGTTGTCTAGTACTGGGGATGTCGCACACCCTTGATTAAGGCCTAGGTTGGTTCAAATAGCTGGCGATACATTCCCACTTACCAAAACTAATTACAACCGTAGTGTCTTTATACATTTCCTTCAGGAAGTGGAGGATTCTAGGGCAGAGTTATAAGGCTCTTAATTTCTCCCAAAGAATATCCCCGTTAGGCAGAACCATATGCAGTGCCCTTAGGGGCACACAATTAAGACTATAAGTGGTAATACAATTTCACCTTTGATACAAGCCCATACTACACAGTAAAGTGTTTTTTTTTTCTTTTCTATCACCGTACCTGGCAGCCTGACCTTGGCATGCCGGAGGAAGGCCGTTGCTACGGAGCGCCCGTCGGCGCGAGGAGGAGGTAAGACTGCCTAAATCCCCCCCTACAATCTCCTCAACCTTCGATGCCTCCAGAAAATTCTCTTCCTCCCCCACCTCGTGGCCCGCCTTCTATTAGCCTTTCCCTAGGCCCCAGGAGTTCCAACACCCAGGAGGGGAGTAATGTTAACAGAAGCTATTCATGTATCAGATGCACCAGTCTCTGTTCTCGTAGAGATCATTTTACTGGGACCTGCTTTGTCATCTCTGCCGGATCCAACATTGCCCACACTTTCACACTTGCATGGACCTCTTGATCATACAGAACCTAGTCTTTACAACACCAATAGTGCAAATTCAGATTGGCAACCCTTGGCCCTTTTGCACCCCTTGAATTCATCTACTTGCTGGATGCCGTGTGCCTATCGCGGTACCTTCACCGCCCAAATCCACGCACACCCGTCTGACCACCAACCTGTGCTGAACGATCGTCACTCGCTGCTCGAGGGTGGCGGGGAGGCAGCCCTGACAGCAGCAAGTCTGGCCTTTCCTGCCGATGCTCGTCTTGGACCCCCGTCAGGCTCTCCGCCGAGTTCCCCGCCTGACTCACATGGCCTGGAGCCCGGTGGGGGCAGCGCTTCCCAGGAGGGCGGCGTGGCGCCGTCGGAGGTGACCCCTGTCGTGGAGGGGACGCGTTGACCCGGGGGCGTCGGGGGAGCCCTCCCCCCGCTGCCCTTCGGGCTTCCGAGCCCCCACGCGGTTGCCTTGCCGGCCGGGCCCTCTGGCGGCACAGCTGGGGACGCGGCTCTCGATGCCTTCGCCTGCGGTCCTTTCAATGGAGGAGTGGCCAAGCAGCCTTCGAGGAAGCCATGCCCCAAATCCCTGCAGGGGCGTTCAAGGACGGCGGCCCACTGAACCAAGAAAACAAGAATCTCTTTCAGTTCACGATGCAGCCGGCACCCTTACAACCATAAACCCCTTGACAAAAACCTCAAGTAAACTGAAAACGAGTGCTCCTAAAAAGCCTAACCGAGTCTATACGAAAATTAAAGGACACCAGCCTTTATTATCCACGGATCTAAAAAACTTAAACAAAGACTGGAGGGCCCAGATCAAACGGGCACTTCTCCTCATGACCCCTCAGATGAAGAGCTCCTGGAGGGTGCCTCTGATGCAATGAAAGATGTGATCTTTTGTCCGTCTATAGCACCACCACCAGCAGCAGTTCAGGAAACTCCCTGCCCTATTATTCCAATGGAAAAACCTACCGTCTTAAACGTCCCCGATAAGGAAGTGCCAAGCAAAAAGATCTTAACCAAAAAGAAAACAGATATACAACCAAAAGCTGCGGATTGCCCGTCTTTATCAACACCATCAGATCAGAGAGATCCTATGTCATCTCATCCGTACCAAATCCCATCAGAGTCTGCAGCACCGAGTGTTCTTCCCCGGAGCACCGAAATTCTGCTTCCCATTAGGTCAACTGTGCCAAGGGTACAGGCATACGCACCCCAGGCGAGGGTCACAGACCTACCTACCAACCAACCCTTCGGAGGGCTTCGTGAGACCAACATCACCCATTCAAAAGAGGAGTAGCAGCCACCACCACTTCTCGCTCATATTGCCTAATTCAGAAAGAGGCAACTTGACTCCTACTACTCTGCACCGGCCTGAGCGAAGTCGCAAGAGCAACTCGAACCAGAAATCTTGTACTTCTCCTAGGAAAATGGATTTAATGTCACTCATGGCCTCCATAACTCTTGCACCTTTTGCAAAACTTTATGAAGGCATAAACGACACCCTGAGGGACCACACGTCTTTGCTCGCAATGATGCATACCAAATTAATATTCCTGGAAGGTTTTGTCACAGCCTTAGAGAAGCAGCCCCATCAGTCCCAAACAAACAAGCAGCCTCTTATAGACGCAGGATGTCAAACGACAAGCGTTCTGCAGTCAGCACAACCCACATCCTCTGTTGCGACAACTTCAAATCGAACCATGCCCCCCAAATTGATCTCACAAGAGACATGCATGAAGCCTCAACACAGTCAGCCTTCTGAATTCACTCCAACCACAAGACCAGGAAAAACCTAAGCCTTTTGGGGGGCAGTGGCCCTCTCCTGTCGACCTCCCACCACGGGGCTCCAGCAATGGTTGTGTCGTCCTGAAACTAGCAGACCATCTACGGCTCTCACCCCCTGGGCAAGAACTCAGGACTGTGTCATTTGTGAAAAATCATGAGGATCACAGAAACAAAGACTACCGGATATTTGAGAAAAGAAACGCAAAGTCCGGCAAACCAGACTCCAAAGACACAAGCCATCTGACTGATGTCCAGTCCATCTCGGCTCGAGGACTGAAAGACACAGCTCCCCGAACCTGTAATGAAGACCGTCCAGTTTGCAGGGAGACGGATAAACCCTTGGTTATCCCCCAACGGCTCCCACTCGGAACATCGTGAGTAGTCAAGGATCCCGGTGCGGAGCAAGGAAGACATATCAGTGAATCATCAGAGACTCTCACGGACCTGATTAACCTTTCGCAACTGAACACCTCAGAGGTTGATGAGGTAGCAACGGCACCGTGTGACGAAACTGCCACTCTGGCTGTGCCCAGTTCTCCAGAATGTCTGACACTATCCAAAAAAAGGAGAATCACCATCCAAGAGGCAGAAAACCGCTTTAAAGGAAAGCTAATTCCCAGCTCTCCAAGTTCTCGAAAACATTTAACACTATAAGGCAAAAGGAAAATCCTTAACGACATATCAAGATCGGATGCACGTAAACCTATGCAGGGTCTGGAAATCCAAAAAGCCACCTCGACCATCAGGTCTAACCAAAGCGCAGGAGAGGAAGGAGTAAATAGGGACCCACCAAAGGTGTGGCCGAACCGTGTTTTCCCACACCACCCGAAGCGAGATATAGATCCTTTAACCACCACCAACCATGGCAGAACCAGTAGCAAGAGTTCCCCCTTCTTCAACTCTGGTTTAGGAAGCCCTAACAAAGCCAGACGATTGCTCTGACTTAGCCGCAATCTTCGCAAGGACTCTCACCAGCAAACTGATTCGAGAAGTAACAGGTCTTTTAAACTGGAATCCATCCTGGACAAAACCACAAACCTGATTTTGAACCGTGCCACAATTGTCCAGATCTTGCACAGCATTCCAAATTTGCGACAGCCAAGGTCCGAAGACATCAAAATTGTCGAATTCGGAATAAAACATAGAACCGATTCAGTTTTCCTGCATATTCCATCACAACTGGTCCGTTCTAGGTTGGTAAATGAGATAGAAAACCTTCGAATATTGGGATTTGATCTGACCTTGATCGAACAACCAAGACTCTGTCCACCAACTAGGGAAGGAGTAACACCTAGAGAACGTGGCCAGTCCCAAATCATCAAAGAGGAGTGTGACCGCCCAAGTAAGGGAAAAACTGAGCTTTCAACTGCTTGAAAACCAGAGCCGTATCTTGACCCTCTGAATGTCGGAAGAAAACCGTCTGGCCCTCGCCCTGACATCAAGATCACTGTGATTCAAGATAACTTGCTTTTAGACGACCCCGAGGCAGGGCACCAGGTCGAAAAGGACCTCAATGAACCAACAGTTGGCGATTGGCCATGGATTCAGGACGCACTTTGTAAGAGGAAAGCATAGCCATCCAGTACAGGATACCTGCCTGGCAAAGGATCTTGGATTAAACCATCGCGGAAACAGGAACATACCCGTGATACTGGAAAAACCAAAGAGACGCCTTTAAGGTTGGCATCCTGGAACGCTAGAGCTTTCCACCACCTCACTGTTCCTAGCGATGTAAACCTGAGTGACTATGATATACTTTGCTTACAAGAAACTTGGCTGACTGACCGCCCGCATTTAGACGGGTATGATGTGATAACAGCAGACGCAGCTAAGGGTGAAAAGGGACGCCCCAACTCAGGCCTCTTGTTAGCTATTCAGACAGGAGTGGGTCTACACCTCATCAAAACTATCTTCTCCGACCTGTCCTGTTTGGCGACCATCGTGGAATGGCAATAAACAACCACTTCTAACAGGACTTGCAGCCCTGGTAACCTTTTATTAGTTACATGTTACTGGAACCCGGCGGCAATCTCAGATGACAAATTCATCTACCTGGTCACGGCAACCTTGGACAAAGCCTTGGCAGAAAATGAGATAGATTCCATCATAATTTGTGGGGATTTAAGCATAGTGCTGGAACCCCCAACAAAAGGATGAAGGCTCACAAAATCCTCCAACACGGCTGCCTCAAGAGGCCGAAAATGGTCCACCTTTGCAAAGGCAAAAGGCTTACTCCAAGTTAAGAAGAAGAAAAACCTGAAGGAAGGCTTGGATTATATACATATCCCCACATGGGAAAGGGACGCTCAATCTGGGGACCTGGATCACATCTTCGTTTCGCCGGACATCTATCAACTAACCTCAGGTATCACCATCAGAAGGACACTAAATAACGAGCATAGTATTGTGGAACTATTGCTCCCCCAGATCAGTATGGCCTGGCTCGCCACAATGCTGCCGAGTGTACAATCTAATAACGCCGGAAACAGACTTCGCTTAACCCCCGACGACAGCAATTACCAAAAAGTACTATGAAGTACAAAACACTGCTATAGTTCCTCTAAAAACCCCGGAGTACAGACCACTCTTGGTCCCATTTAGCTGCGGCTCTCTTAGTACCAAGACCACCATCACGCGACGACATACTTTTGACCTCGCAGTACATGAGAAAAAAAGAGCTATGAGGTGCATTAAACGGCAAGCCGCAAAATCATCCAATACAGAGTTTAAACTCAATTCAGTGCTTTTCATCAAAGCCTATAATGCATGGATAAAACAACATAAATACCACTTGTTCTGCATCTTGTTGTAGTAGCATGTAAAGATACTTAGCAACAAAAAATCTCAAGAATATTGGGCGCTAGTTAAAGGTGCCGTAAAGACAAAATCAGAGGTCTCATCCAACAGTGTAAACTTGAGAGCCTGGACATATCATTTTGTGTCCCTGTTTGACGACCCATACTAGCATAGTAGATCTGGAGAACAACTGGAAACAACTGCTACTTGGAATTTTGACTATGGTCCACCCGAAATTATGGAGAAAATAAAAAAACTTAACAGCTACGTAACGGACGTATTGACAAATGCAATCCTAAAAGAACATCCAAAGGAATGGTCGGCCTTCATCCATGCAATTTTTTGTGACATCTCGAAAAGCAAAAACAGTTCCAGCTTCCTGGAAGCTAGCAGTGATAGTCCCCATTTTCAAAAAAAGAGGACAAGTCTGACGCGAAGAATTTCAGACCAATAGCGTTACTGGATGTAATAGGTAAAATTTTTGGAACTTTCCTCTTGGAAAAATTTGTGGCCTGGACATCCAGCATCAACACAATCAATCCCTTCCAGACGGCATTTGTATAAACCATGGGAACCGCTGTAAATATAATGATCCTAAGCATCTTGAAACACAAGGCGCACTCAAAAAAAAGTTACCTCTTCATAGCGTTTATGGAACTCGTCCAAGCCTTCGACAGGGTCGATCGTCAACTCCTCTGGACGAAGTTAGAAGTCCTGGGATGCCCAGAAACCATATTAGGACCCTTAAAAGCGCTTCATACGGAGACCAAAATCCAGGTCTGACTGAACCAAGCGGGGCTTTTGACATCACAAATCCCGACATATCGGGGGGTGAAATAGGGCTGCCCATTGGCAAGTGTATAACTTTTTGACCTCGGATATCCACCACTTTGAGCCAAACCTGAGATCATTCCCCCATGTAATAGGTGGACAGAAAGTGACCCGTTTAGTCTATGCGGATGACCTAATTTTATTAGACCAAACAAGAATCGATTTACAAAGGCAGTTGGATAGTCTTCAGAGATACACTGCCTTGAACCACCTCGAAATCAATCAAGCTAAGACTAAAATCGTGCAATTCAAACGAGGGAGCCAGAAGACCGATCGGTTCACATGGCAAGTGGACTCGAACCCGATTGAAAAGGTGGTTACCTTTAAATACTTGGGTACTATCACAAATAACAGTTTGGTAGAGACCCCATTTCTAGAAGACTTGAAAATTAAAGCTAAACAACTGGCTAGCCAAGTCAAAATCATGGACACAAAATTTGGCCGATTCTCTTTGGCAGTGGCTATAACATACTATAAGGGGAAGATAGTCCCGTCCTTAACATACGGCTCCGATGGAATTTTGGGCATCCCAGCAGAGATCTGGGGGCGCTTGGAATCAATTATCTGGAAAAAGACATTAAACCTTCCAGACTCAGTTCAGATTGATGTCCTGTACAGAGAACTGTCATTGTCATCCCTCAAAGTAGTAGTGGATTGGAAAAGGCTTTCTTTATACCGAAAAACGATGTTACTGAGTTGCCCAAGGTTGTTGAATCTAATAAAGAATGAAATCAAGATCAATTCATCTGTAAGTCTGTCAAACTGGGTGCGTCATCTGAAAAACCTTTTGGCAGACCTCTGCTGTTCAGAAGAAGACCTCATCACAAACCCTATGCGGGTAAAAGAAAAACTGCTCCGTGTTGACTGGATCAGTACCTTGGATAAAGCTAGCACCTCTTAATTGGTTGGAAAGATACCATATCTTGCCCGGAAGAGAAACAAGCTGATGCCATACCTTCTTAACTTTCCGGATCAGCGATTCAGGGACATGTTCTTGAGAATCCGCCTCAATTTAATTCCATCCAATGAAATTCTGTATATAAGAGGCACAAACTCATCTGGCTGTAAATTCTGCAAGGACGAGACAGAAAACAAATCCATCAAACATAAGTGATTAATTCCTCTGGCTTGGCTGCAGAGCGTCACCAATTTTTGACACCTTTTTCGATCCTTACAAACATTGGACGACCACCAACGATGGATTGCATTGATGAGTGGCATCTCCACGTGATGGGTGATTTCAGTAGTCCATTTCATTGGGAAAGTTTACTCAGACACCGGACTGCAAATAAATCACAGACTAGAACTCTATTTCGCGACGGGACCCGTGGGTCAGTGAACGAAATGGTTCTTGGAAAATGAGGAAAATGAGGAAAACGGGGAACCGCGGACTTTAACGTTAAATGTTAAGACTTTTTTTTTGGTAAAAATTGCTATACAATTAAATTCAAATAAAAAAATAAAAAAAGTGGTAGCAATGGCTGAGCAGCCAGACTTATCTCAAGAGCAAATGAGCATTAGTAGAGATTACACAAAGGACTACAATTACTGACAATCAAAACACTGACTCAAGGTTTCTGGTTAAAAAAATATAAGTACATTTATTTTTAAACCATCTGTTCATAAAACACTTCACTTCTATTAAAATAAAACCACAATTCAAATATACTACACACAACCAATTGCCCTTGTGCAGATCAATTCAAGGTAAGTACATTTGGATTTGACTAACCGGTGTTCTGAAACAAAGACGCTACCGTGGGTTAATACACAATCACTTTTTGACCGTAATGACAGTTCGGACTTACAAAAGAAAAGCGTACCCGCAGGAAGAAATGTAACCGAAGTCAAGCACACTTAGCACATAGAATTAACACGAGAATAGAGGATAAAAATCATAGGCAATACTTTTGTCAAGAAATAGAATCGGAGGACAATTCCTAAAAAGTAGATAAAAGTCAATAGGTCTGCGCCAGTGTCAAATGGAACAGGAATCCTATTGTCGAGGATCACAATGTTAGAACAGTTCACGATTCGAGATTGCCAGGAGTACTTGGATATTGTCAAAAGGGAAGCAAAAGTTATAAGAGGGAAGGAAGAAAGGACAAGCCTTTGGCGAGGAAAAAGGGTTCACCCCAATTCCTCAAAGTCGGACAGAGTACCTTACTCGTTTGAAGAAAGCTGGTGCTACGGCAGTTGTTCCTGGTAGTTCCTGCAGACTCACGGTTCCTGGAGCTTCAGTCGTGGGGACAAGTACGACGACTTCTGGAGCGATCTGCACTACCCAGGGATGAAGCCAGCAGCAGCGAAACAACAGTGAATAAAAGGTGTGCTCCTTTAAAACAGGAGAGGCTCTTCAGATGGCTATCCGGACCACTACAGCTGTGTGCAGCGATTTCGACCAAGAAGAGGATTCTCTGGCTGTTGAGGGTGAGCTGGTTGATCCCACCAGGCTCAAGGGAAGAAGACTCCAGACTGGATCTTCTCTGTCATTGAAGAGTAGATAAGCTCAGGACTGCAGCAGGGCTTCACTGAGATTCAGGAGTTGCAGCTGCCGTCTTCTCTGCTTCTCTTCGGTTCTTGCAGTTCCAGTGGCGATTCTGATTTCCAGCTCAAAAGTCGTGCCTTTTATGTGAAAATCGCCCATTCACACAGCATGGCTGTCAATCACGCAGCAGGGGGGGTTGTCCGGCCCGGACAACCACCTCAGCCAATCGACACAAAGTGCGACTTGGGTCTCCAAGGAGACCCTGTGCAGGGGGTGACTAAACCCCTCCCTCACATTCAGCCCACCTAGACACCCAGACACCAAAGGAGGGCTTCTGGACAGAAGCCCGCCAAAGGACGGCGAACAAAGAAGGCAAACCAGGTTTGGCGCGAAAAGTAAAACACAAGAAGGACTTTAAAAAAAAAAAGAAATGGCGACTAAACCCAACCAGAGCCAAAATAAAATGTATTGGGTCCAGAGGGTTTATGTTCGAGGCTAATACAAAAGCCTAAAACAGTACCACGTTTATATTGCATAATCGCGGTAGAAAAGTTAGGGTAGATACCACTGCCACCAGCCAAGTCTTAAAGTTAAGAGCGAAACAAAGCTCCAAGAGGCACAGACAAAAAGGGGTAGGAATGAACCCTTTCCAATACCCCATGTAAGATGGGGTGTACTGGCTATGTAGTTTAAAGCGACTACATATAGTTAATGCCAGTCAGCCCCAGAAAAATGGAGTCAGTGGGAAGTCTCAAAGACAACCCTGTGTCACTGCACTGAAGGTGCTGCGTAACACAAAAAAGTGTGGCTCATGGAGTGGTGTGGCTCCAGAGCCCAAGATCACACAAAAAGTAGAAATACACATGGCAAAACACATGTAAGAGTGGGAAAAAGGCTCACACTCTTAGCAGGTGGGAAAAAATAAACCCCAGAAATCCAGCAAAGCTGCTGAGGTACTCACTAGGTGAGGGAAATTAGCCCTAAATGAGAATTCCCCCTAACAATCCCTGTCCACACAATCAAAGGCTTTTGAGTAGTCAATATAACATGCATACAACCACGAGCCTCTAATAGCCATAGTATCAGAAATTATGTGATTTAACTTAGTCAAGTTGTCCAAAGTTCTGTAATCTTTTCGAAAGCCTGTTTGAAAAATTGGTAAAATCAATTTGTTTATTGTGCTAACAAGCAGGGAGCAAAAATTCTTACAACTGCTATCAGCCATAGCGAGGAGATGGTAGTTGTTAGGAACCTTTCTGTCCCCTTTTCTTAAAAATGGGGACAACTACAGCTTTTCTCCAACTGTCTGGAACAATACAAGTTTCCTAAATCTCAGAGAAAAGGTAGTATAACAGCTGTGCCCCTTTTTTAGGGTTTCGTTTGATTACAATGTTCGCTAGCCCATCGGGGCACGGGATGCATTCATTCTTTTAATGATTTCTAATATATCACTAATTTCGTATGGGAATTTCTGTTTCTCACATTCCCACCCCTTTTCATACGATTTAACTTTCCTTCCATCTCTGTAGAAGGTTTTGGAGATATATTGCACACCCAGGTGTCCTGTCCCACTTCATTATTTTCTTTGTTTCCTTCCTCCAATAGGAATTGGCGATTTAAGGAACAAGTTACTTACCTGTAACTGTTGTTCTCCAGCATGGGTGTGACATGGATTCGCATGCTCATGAATATTCCCCATCGTCAGGCTGGGAATCCTCTGTATAGAAAAAATATCAGTATCAGTTTCGTTTCTGATCTGTCTTTCTTAGTAGTAACCAATCACTGATCTCTGGGTCATACTGCCCCCAGCCAATGACTGCCCTCTCCCTAATCCCCTCCCCTGGCAGCCATCCTCAGATTTGGTAGCACGTAAAGTGGCAGTATGACCAAGTGAGGAGCCGCAGAGGGGTAGGAGGGAGGGTTCGCATGTGAATCCATGCCAGACCCATGCTGGAGAACAACAGTTACAGGTAAGTAACTTGTTCCTTCTCCAGCATGGAGTCTGGCATGGATTCACATGCTCATGAATATAAGAATACATACATAGCAGTATACACATGCACAACCACGGGAGGTGGCAAGGCTCAACATTAAGCATTACAATAACTCAACATTAAACATCTCTTACCTCCTCACCAGGCCCACCTTCAGGCAAACAGGTTGCGCAGCACTGCTTGGCCAACTCTGGATTCCTCCCTGGAATCCCGGTCGACGCAGTAGAATCTCGTGAAGGTGTGCGTCGACCTCCACGTAGCAGCCCTGCAGATGTCCAGCAGGGGCACACCAGACAAGAACGCTGTGGTAGCAGCGATCGCTCTGGTTGAATGGGCTCTTGGACGGCCTGGCAACGGTCGGTTTGCCAACCGGTGACAGTGCATGATGCAGCCGGAGAGCCATCTGGAAATGGAAGCCTTCGAGAGGGCCTTCCCCTGGTTCACAGGTCCAAAGTTCACAAACAGCTGTGATGTCTTCCGAAAACTCTTCGTGCAGTCCACATAGAACTTCAGCGCTCTAGCTACATCCAGCCAGTGCAAAGTCCTCTCGGCCGGCGACGAAAGAGACGGGAAGAAATCTGGTAACACCAAGGGCTCGTTGAGGTGGAAGTCCGATGGCACCTTGGGCATGAAGGAGGGGTACATCCTCAACACCACCCACTTATCATGAAAAGTCAGCTATGGAGGTTTACAGGAAAGGGCCTGGATCTCTCCCACTCATCGTGCGGAGGTGATGGCCACAAGAAATGCTGTTTTCCACGACAGGAACTTCAACGGTGCCGAGTGCAGAGGCTCGAATGGCGCCCCCAAGAGCCTGGTAAGCACCACGTTGAGCTCTCACGCCGGGGCCGGAGCCTTCACCGGCAGGAATGAACTGAACAGTCCCTTCGTAAACTCCTTCACCAGGCGATGAGACCACAGAGATGATCGTCCCGTAGTTCTGGTGTAGCGGGAGATCGCCACCAGATGTATTTTGATGGAGGCATGGGCCAGCTCCGCCTTGGCCAGCGACAGCAAGTACGGCAGCACTTGAAGGGCCGTAATCCGCAGAGGGTTAATCTTCTGTGCACGGCACCAGACAGGGAACCTCTTCCATTTGTGTCCATAGCACTTGAGAGTTGAGGACGCCCTGGCCTTTGCAAGCACCTCCTTGCTGTCCGCCGGGATATCGTACCCTCCAAACTTTAGTGCTCCAGGAGCCAGGCCTGCAAGTTCAGCGACCTCGGGTCGTGATGGAGGATGGCGCCTCCTTCTCTGGAGAGTAGATCTGCGTCCGTCGGTACCTTGATTTGGGGGGTGGGGGGTAGAGGGGATGCTGCCAAGTCCAGGCACCAGATCTGCCTCGGCCACGCCGGTGCAACGAGTATCATCCTGCACCGTGACCTCTCGAGTTGGTTGACGAGTCGCAGTAGCAACGTCAACGGAGGGAATGCATACAGGAACAGGCCGTCCCAGGGGAAGGAGAAAGCATCGCCCATGCTCCTCGGCTGGGGAAACCTGCTGGCGCACCTCTGGCACTTGGAGTTTGTCGCCGTCGAACAGGTCGATCTGGGTTTGCCCCATCGTCGGAAGAGCTGATCCACTTGGTCTTGACGTAGTTCCCACTCGTGGCATGAGCCCAGCTCCCTGCTCAGCGAGTCGGCGATAGTGTTCTTTATCCCTGCCAGGTGGAAAGGCACCAGAACCATCTCCGGGGCCACTGCCCAATGCCACAACTCCTGGGTCTCCTTGGATAGGGCCGGGGACCTGGTTCCTCCCTGCCTCCATGTGTAGAACATCAGGGTGGTGTTTTCGGTGAAGATCCTCACCACCTTGCTCTTGAAGGACGGGAGAAAAGACTTGAGCCCAGAACACTGCTCGGAGCTCCAGAATATTGATGTGGAGTGACCTCTCCTCCGGGAGCCAAAGGCCTCTCGCGTGTAGTTCTCCAGTGTGCGCTCCCCATCCTTTCAGGGAGGCATCTGTCGTCACCATCTCCTGATGTGCTGGGGGTCTGAAAGTCTGGGCCCGCCGCGAGATGCGCGCGGGTGCCCCACCACCGGATAGCTTGGCGGAAGATCTCGTTGAGCGGGATCTTGTCTTCGAAGCTGGCCGCTGATTGTTTCCAACGGGCATCGAGGAACTCCTGTAGAGGGCGCATCCGCCTCCTGCAAAGGCGCACCAGGAAGATGCAAGAGGACATCATGCCGAGGAGGGACTTGATGGATCTCACCCTGGACACGCTCCCTGGCCAGAAGACGCTGCACCTTGCCCAGGATGGCTTTCGTCCTTTCCTCCGACGGAGAAGGCAGTCGCGCCACTGTATGGAGCTTGGCTCCCAGAAACAGTGCGACCTGCGACGGAAATAGGTGGGATTTTGGGAAGTTGGAGAATCCCAGATCCTGGAGCAGTTGGACGGTCCTCGCTGTGTGCTCGACGGCGAGCTCCTTTGTCCTTGCCCGGATAAGCCAATCATCCAGGTAGGGGTAAGGGAATGGTTTCTTACCTGTAACTCCATTTCTCCAGCATTGGTATCTTTCATGGATTCACATACTTAGAATATTCCTCGTCGACAGACTGGGAACCCTCGGTAAACTTATAAAGCCTTTTCCCGTAGGAAAACGTTCGACACTTTTGTGTCCCATCTACGTCGTTTTGGGCCGCGCACGCATGCCCCACTAGGACGTAGTGGTATAAATGCCCCGCCTCCGCGTCTCCCTTCAGATTTCGACCCCTCCAAAGTGGAACGGGGTGAAACAAAAAACTACAAGATGATTGCATTTTGGGGAGGCCGGAGGGTGCATGTGAATCCATGAAAGATACCAATGCTGGAGAAATGGAGTTACAGGTAATAAACTATTCTCTTCTCCAGCATTGGATCTTTCATGGATTCACATGCTTAGAATAGAATGCACAGCAGTGAACTTGAAAACAATGGAGGAGGTGTAAATGCAATCCAGCACCCACCCCATCCTGCAAAAGGCGAATCATGATCAAATAAGATTCGAAATTAACAACATGCCACAGTACTGCACTGAGTAATATTTATATAAGCCAAAAAAGCATACATAAAACACACGCGTTTACCTCCATGCATATATTCGTACATATATGCAGATACAAATACATATCCATAACCAGCATAGACCCTTCTCAAAGAGAAAGGGCTTACCTTATTGAAAAAGATGTCGCAAGACTGCTCGTCCCATTTGTATCTCGTCTGCATGCTGTCGTTCGAGGTAGTAGTGGCGGGTGATTGTTTGGGGCACTGACCATGCTGCCGCCCTGCAAATGTCGGTCAGTGGAACCCCCGCCCACAACGCCGTCGACTATGAAGTCGCCCTGTTCAAGTGAGCTCTCGGACGTCCTTGTAGCGGTTTTCCCGCTTTTGAGTGACAGAAGGCAATCGTTGACGAGACCCATCGGGCCAGTCCTTGTTTTGAAATTGCCTTCCCCTTTGCCGAAGGCCCATATGCAACGAAGAGTTGCTGCGTGGATTGAAGTTGTTGAGTTCGATGAAGGTAAAATTTTAAAGCTCGCTTGACATCCATGGTATGCAAGACCTTTTCCACAGCTGATGAGGGAGTCGCGACGAAGGTGGGCAGGACAATGGATGAATTTTTATGATAAGTCGTAGGAACTTTTGGGATGAAGCGAGGACTCGTTGACAAAATCACTTTGTCTTTGAAAAATCTGAGATATGGAGGGTCTATGACCAATGCCTGCAACTCTGAGATCCATCTAGCCAATGTTATGGCTATTAGAAAAGCCACTTTCCATGATAAAAACTTCATCGACGACGTGGCCATTGGCTCAAAGGGTGGTTTAATTAAGCCTGCAAGTACCATGTTAAGGCTCCACGTTGGTGGAAAACGCTTAACCGGTGAAAACGTCCGGAATAAACCACTCATGAAGTGTTTCACTAACCTGTCACTAAACAAGGGCGTTGATTTCCTCCCTCTTGTGAACCTAGAGATGGCCGCCAGGTGAACCTTTAGTGATGAAAAAGACAAAACACTCTTAGCCAAATGTAGTAGCTACGGGAGAAGCTGTTCCAGAGTAACCCTCAGAGGTTCCACTCCTGCCTGTCCTTGGCATCACGTACAGAATCTCCTCCACTTACACCTGTAGGACTTGTTGGTGGACGGGGCCCGCACAGCCTGTAATATCTTCCGACAGTCCGAGGGAATGTTCAAGGCACCAAATTCTGAAAAGTTAGGAGCCAAGCTGTGAGGTTGAGGCTGCTCGGGTTGTGATGCCACACCGTTCCTTCGTCCCGGGACAAGAGGTTGGGCACCTTCGGGAACGTTATCGGGTGATCCGCTGACAGATGAAGCAGGTCGGAAAACCATGGTTGCCTCGGCCAACACGGCGCTATCAGGATGACTCGGCACCTGTACCTGCGTATCCACTGCAGAGTTCTCCGTATCAGAGGGAATGGAGGGAAGGCGTAGAGGAACTTGCTCGTCCACGGGAAGGAAAACGCTTCTCCCACCGAATCTTCCTGTGGCCACCTGCTGGCGTACATCTCGCACTTCTTGTTCGCCTTTGTGGCGAAGAGATCCAGCGGAGTTCGCCCCCATTTCTCGAAGACCTTCGACAATTGATCGGTGTCTATTTCCCACTCGTGAATCTGGTCCATGTTACTGCTGAGAGAGTCCGCCTGCTCGTTCCTTACTCCTGGCAGGTGATGAGCTACGATGGATATATCATGTTTTAGAGCCCAGTGCCACACCTTCTGAGCCTCGATGGAGAGGGTTCTGGATCGCGTGCCGCATTGCTCCCTTAAGTAAAAGATTGCCGTGGTGTTGTCCGTCAAAGCTCTCACTGTGGATCCCCTGACGTGAGGCAGGAATGCCCTCAGGGCCCAGCGGACCGCTCTCAATTCCAGAACGTTGATGTGCAGGAGAGATTCCTTCTGAGACCAACGGCCTTATGTCTGCAGAGTGCCCATGTGCGCTCCCCAGCCAGTTAGGGACGCGTCCGTCACCACAGTGAACCGGAACTCCGGCTCCTGTAGGGGTAGGTACTCTTTTGGAAATATTCTGAACTCTCTTCCTCCACCGAAAAGTTGATAGGAGCTCGTTGTCGTCGACGGTCAGCCTGTCTGACCAGAGGCCCTGAGCCTGCGTCCAACGATCCGCCAAAAACTGTTGCACTGGCCTCATGAAAAGGCAGCAGTTGGGCACCAGAGGTATGCAGGACGCCATAGCTCCCAGGATTGATGTATATTTTCTCACCGACAGTCTGGAATTGATTTTCAACTGAGTTGCCAATCGACTGAGCCTGGTGATCCTGTGGAGGGATGGTCTGACTAACCCCAACTGGGTCTCGAACTGTGCACCCAGAAACACCAAGCTTTTGGACGGCGTTAACGAGGATTTTTTGAAGTTTATCGCAAACCCCAATTGTTGCAAGATGCTCATGGTGTCCTGTAGACTCCTGTGCGTCGACGCCGGGGAGGATCCCCTCACCAACCAGTCGTCGAGATACGGGTATACATGGTGGCCTTGCATTCTCAGCCAGGCTGCCACCGGAGCCAGGCATTTCGTGAACGTTCTGGGGGAAGATTTCAGTCCAAAGGGAAGAACTGTAAACTGGTAGTGAGTCCGCCCTACCACAAACCTTAGGTACTTCTTGTGTCGCTGACACATCGGTATGTGGAAGTACGCGTCCTGCAGGTCCAGAGACGCCAGAAAATTCCCTTCTTGAACTGACCTGATCACCACCTGGAGCGTGAGCATCTTGAACTTTGTTTTTCAACAACTTGTTTAGTTTGCGCAGGTCTAGGATGGGACGCCACTTTCCATTTGGCTTTTTCACCACAAAGTATCGGGAATAAACCACTTGACCCCTCTGACGACGGGACCAGTTCTATAGCCCCTTTTTGTAGCATAAGTACCACTTCCTGCAGCAACACGCTCAGATGGGATTGAGCTACAAACGCCGGTGGAATATGTGGAGGGTTGCTCTTGAATTGCAGGGAATGTCCGTATTTTACAGTGTCCAACACCCATTAATCTGTTATTAGCTCCCATTCGTTGATGTAACATGATACTCTGCCCCCCAGAACGTTCCGATGCCTGTCATTGCTGGTCCTTGCTTTGTTTATCCGTCGACGAGTAACCTGCTCTCTTCTTGGGGGCTTGGTAGTCCCGGCGAGGTTTAGCCGCTTGCGGAGCTCGCCTGTATCCCTGAGAGGAATATGCTGGCCTACCGAAGGGTCGGTCCCTCGATGCTGAAAATCTGAAATTCCCCGATGGTCCTCTGAAGGGACGAAAAGACCGGAAACTCCGACATCTCTGGAGGGCCCCCAAGGAACGCGCCATGTCCGAGTTCTCCTTCATGCCCTTCAGGGCTTCGTCGACCTTCTCGCCGAAGAGGAGGTCTCCTTCAAAAGGCATATCCAGTACCTTGTACTGCACCTCCGGTCGGAAATTTGTGCATTTTAGACATGCCTGTCGTCGGACAACTACGCCGTTGTTCACCCGCTTAAACTCCAACTCAGCAAGGTCTACTGCAATGTTAATGGCATGATTTGAAGCCTCCTCACCTTCCCTGACCAGCAACATAGCTGCTTTTCGATGTTCATCTGGAAGGTGTTCGATATAGGCGCCAACCGATGCCACATCTCCCTGTCGTATCTAACAAATATGGCGAGAGAATTGGCCGCCTTCACTGTGGTAGCGCCTACTTTTTTTGCCGAACACATCCTGCCGACTAGCATCACTTTCCAGGGGGTGGAGGGAGGCTTACACTAGTGTTGAGCCCTTGCCTTTCTCGCCGCCGATACCACAGAGTCAGGTGTTGGTTGTGAGGAAAGGCACTTGGGAGTAGAGACCGGGGCTTTGAATTTTTTCTCTAGGCGACCCTTCATCGCTGGCTCTGAGAAAGGATGACGCATGGTTTGAAGACCTTCCTTCCACACATGATCCAGGATGGGCACTGAAAAAACCGACCTTCTCCTTTTACCCATGTGGTCGAAAAGAAAACAGTCCTTTTCTTCTTCTTGGGCCAGCCCGAATTCCATGCAAGCCCTGGCCATCATGTTGTGAAATGACCCGATATCGTCTGAGGGCTCCTCGGGGTTTCCAATTGTGCATCGGACTCCCAGGTCGGATCCCTGGAAGGGGAAAAGGATACCACTGACGACGCTCTGCTGCCTGATTCCAAATCCAACAGTTCCCCTTCCTCGCGGCGTGGGGCTGAGAGATTTGCCTCCAGAGGCCCTGCCGCGGGGGTTGAAGGTGGGGGGTGGCGAGACGGGCCCGGGTCGTCGACGACCGACCTGGCCGGAGTTGTTCGAGGCAGTCCGTCATCCAGTGTCCTCAGCAGCGTTTGCAGCGTGGACAAGACCTCCAATGATAAAAAATGTTGCGGATTGAGCAGGGGGGCAGAACCCGGAATGCTCCCGGAGAAAGGTGTGGTAACTTGTAACCCCAGGTCTGCAAGGGCAGCTATCCCTTCACCCTCGTCTCCCGAGGACACCGACAAGGCCTCCTGCTGTAGAAGTGTGTCCGGCAAAATTGGGTCGTAGACCTCTGGACGCCAGGCCTCTTGCGGGGTATCAGTCGACGAAGCAATAGTCGACGTCGTCGTCGCCTGCAATCCAGGAACGGTTGATGTCAACTGCGTCAGCGAAGTAGTTGACGACTGCCCAACCGTCGACGACAGTGGTGGTCGCGCAGGCTTATGCGTTGCTCCCGTCTTTTCTGAACTCGACCTGCGTTTCTCTGTCTCTCGACTCAAGGTCGATCTATGACGATCGCCCGAGGAGGATTTAGTTTTTTCTTTGTCTTTCCTCACTGAAGATGAGGACGAGGCCTTCTTCGAAGAAGAGTCCCTGGAATGGCCTACCGACGATTCCTTGTCCACCGATTGCAATTTCTTTACCGGGGGTTCCGATGATTATGAGCAGCGCGGGGCCCCTGAAGATTTTGATACCAAGGCCGCGCTGCGTGTGGAGCCCACTTCCGAAAGCGGGTATGCCCCTGCTCCGTCGTTGAACCAAACGACAAGTCTGCGACTCCGATCCTTAAGAGTCTTCTGGGGGAAGCCCTTACATATGTCGCCCTTGTCAGCCGAGTAATGAGGGTGCAGACAGTAAATGCAGTCCATATGTCCGTCCCCCTCGTAGACCTTTAGTCCGCACGGGCGGAACAGTGCTTTTCCCGACATTAGGAGAAAAAACCGCAACAGCACAACCTAACCAAGTAGAAAATACACAAGGTGTTCCCACTTTGGAGACGGTTGAAATCTGAAGGGAGCCGCGGGGGCGGGGCATTTATGCCACTACGTCCTAGTGGGGCGTGCGCGGCCCAAAACGACGTAGATGGGACACAAAAGTGTCGAACGTTTTCCTACGGGAAAAGGCTTTATAAGCTTACCGAGGGTTCCCAGTCTGTCGACGGGGAATATTCTAAGCATGTGAATCCATGAAAGATCCAATGCTGCAGAAACATGGATCCCCTGCAGGCGCAGCCGCGCCGCCACTGGTGGTAGGCACTTGTTAAAAACCCTGGGTGCCGACTTCAATCCGAAGGGCAGGGCCTTGCATTGGTAGTGCCGGCTCTGGACTACGAATCTGAGAAACTTTCGGTGTCCTTTTAGAATGGGGATGTGGAAGTAAGCATCCTCCAGGTCCACCGACAATAGGAAGTCGCCTGCCTCCAGCTGTCCCAGCACATGCTGGAGGGTGACCATCAGGAACTTCTGGGCCTTGAAGTATTTGTTCAACCGACGCAGGTCCAGGATGGGGCGCCAACCGCCTGTCTTCTTTCTGACGAGGAAGTATCTTGAGTATACTCCAGAGCCCCGGAGTCTCTTCGGGACGAGCTCGATGGCACCTTTCTTGAGCATCGCCCTTACTTCTAGTAGCCGTTGAGGGACGTGATTTTCCTTGCTGGCCACGGGAGGAACGCGCGGGCACTTCTTTAGAAATTCGAGAGTGTGCCCCTGGGCCAGGGCATCCAGCACCCAATGGTCGGTGGAGATGGACTTCCCCCACGCTGACCAAGGGGTGCTTCGTTGGGGGCCCGACACTACGGCCGGTTCAGTCCTGCTTGGAGGTGGCCTTGCCACCTTGGCCTCCTTGGCGACGGGATCCTCCTGACTTGCCGCGCCTTCTGTAGGCTTCTTGCGATGAGGAACGTGCTGCTTGGCAGTACGTCGAGGTGCCACCGCCGAATCCTTTGGAAGCCCCTTGCTTGCCCCTGGAGTTCCGAAAGGGCGGTCATCGTTGCTGCAAAACTCCCAAGGCCTGTGCCGTCTCCGTGTTGGCTTTGATGGCCTGAAGATATTCAGTTACTGTTTCCCAAACAGGTTGTTCCCGTCGAAGGGCATGTCCAAGACTCTGGTTTGCACGTCCTGGTGGAAATCAGTTGCCTTGAGCCATCCCCGCCGTCGAAGGCAAACACTGTTACCCAACTGGCAGAAACCGGTGTTTGCGATGTCCGTGGCCACCGTTATGGCGTGATCCGACGCCACCTCTCCTTCCTGCAGAATCTCCAGGGCCTCAGCCCTCTTGTCGTCTGGTAGGAAGTCCAGCAGGGGAGCAATGTTGTACCACAGCTCCCTGTCGTAGCGGGCCACGATCGCTAGGGCGTTGGCCGCCTTGATCGTCGTCACCGCCGACGAGATGACTCGTCGCCCCATGGCGTCCAGTTTCTTCCCCTCGCCGTCAGGTGGGGAGGTAGAAGTCGAAGCCGTCGCCCCCGCCGCTTTCTTCTTGGCCGCCGCAGAGATGACCGAATCCGGAGTCGGCTGGGCCCTAAGGCATAGGGGGGCAGAATCCTGGACTCAGTACTTCTTCTCGTACCGATCCCTCTCGGCAGGTGCCGTGGATGGGTTCTTCAGGACCGCAAGCCCCTCGTCCCAGATATCGTCGAGCAACGGTACCGGCAGGACCGTCGTTCTCTTGGCGGCCCGCCTTTGGCAGAGGAACCCTTCCTTCTTCTGTTCCTCGGGGCAGAGCTGGAAGAGCTTGGATGGCCTGGCGACCATAGCGTGGAAGGAGCCAATTTCGTCGGGTGGGGAAGCCCAAGGGGGTGGTGATGGAATGTCTATCCCGTCGTCACCGCCGCCGTCGTCGTCCGTCCCCGAATCCGTCGCTGTGTAATCTCTGGGCCCTGGAGAGGGAGATGAAGGCTCTACGGGCTGCGAGGGATGGAAGGGTGGGGGAGGATGAATTCTCCTCCGCTTGCTTGGAGGACTTCCCGACGGGCCTGGTTCCGTCGGCTTCCCCGTCGGGGTTAGAGGCAACCTCGTCCTTATCTCCGTGCATAAGGTTTGGATTGCCTTCAAAATGGCCGTTGAGCTGTCCTGCGGCCCAGGTGTTGGTTGCGGCGGACGAGATGGCTGCTCCTCCACTGGAGTCTCGTCGTCGCCACAGTCGCTCTCCTTGATCACTTCCTGAAGATCTCTCCCCTGGTATCGAACCTTCTCGAACCGTTGTTGAGGTCTTTCACGACTTCAACCAGCTCTTCCTCAGAGGCTGTATCCGTGTCCGTAATGGCCATCGCCCCCCCCCTCTTTTTCCAACTGGGCCTTGATGGGGGTCTTGTCGATGGGCTGGAAAGAGGATTCCCTCCGTAGCAGCAGGGAAACTCTGGGCCCCGAGGTCGCCTCCACTTGGGTAGCCTCCACAGGCTTCGCCAGGGTCGCCACGACTCCCTCGATAGAGGCCTTAGCTGGGTGAATCAAGGCCTTCACCACCTTGGGCGCGGTTGAGGCCTTCACCATGCGGGAGGGTCACTGCCTCGCTCCCCATCGGCTGATTCCTTCGAGATCGACCGGGGCCTCTCCAGAAGCTTACCCGGGTTCTCGGATTTCCTCTTCCCCAAGCCAGAGCGTTGGCTCGCAGTTGATGGCGTCTGTGAAAGCGCGCCCTGCCTGGCAGCCAAAGAGCCTGACCCTTCCCGGTGCCCGCGGTGCTTTGCCTTTTGTTGGGCCCCCCGTCGCCGAGGCACCCTCACAGGACTTAGAAGACCACTCGGACTTCTTATTCTTCTCACCTGCTGGGCCCTTCTCCAGCCAGCTTGCGAGTCGGGTCCGGCGGTCCCTCATGATCCGTTCCGACAGGTTCTTGCAAAACGCACAGTCCTTTTCCACGTGCGTTTTGTCCTCATGAAGGCAGTAGAGACATCTTGAATGCTCATCCTCCTTGAAAACATTCTGTAATCCGCAACCAGGGCAGTTCCTGAACAGCTTGGATCTGGGTGTCAAGCTTCCCTTGTCCTAGGCCATGTCCACGAGGTAGGCCTCAGATCTTCTGGAATCCTCCGAGAAGAGGAACCCGCCGAAAACTTCACCCTTGAGGGGCGTAGGAAAATTCCGAAACGGGTCCCTGTTGATCGGAAGTAAAAACAGTGGAGCTTGAGGCTCGATTGACTGAAAATATGAGATTAAACACTTTGAAAAAAACGCACCACGCAGTAAAAGCTCGAGAGCTAAAGCACGAGAACTCCCCAACACTTGAACGTGCGGTAAAGATCTGAAGATGGCTGCCAGGGGAGGGGCTTAGGAAGAGGGCAGTCATTGGCTGGGGGCAGTATGACCCAGAGACCAGTGATTGGTTACTACTAAGAAAGACAGATCAGAAACGAAACTGATACTGATTTTTTCTATACCGAGGATTCCCAGCCTGACGGGGAATATTCATGAGCATGTGAATCCAAATACCAGAGTTGTGGGTTTTACAAAGCACAAAGATACTCCTCCAATTGGCATTATTAATATTATGCTTGTATGCTGTCGGTCCAATTTTTATCTCTCGTCAAAATATTTCTGGTTCTTACTTTTTTTCCTCATCATTAAGCTCTGGCCTGCCTTTGAGGGACTTGATCTCCTTCTTAACCTCTCTTTTCTGTTCTTCAATCTGGTAGTCATATTTATTAATAAGTGGTTTTCCCTGTTTATAATCAACATTCATTTTACAATTCGTTTTTTGAATTAATCCCAATAAATTTCCAATTTCTTTAGAGCCATGAAGAGCCATCTCATGGCCATCTAACGGTATTATATCAAAAGTCTATCAAATTTCTCCTAATTCTTTTCGGACCATACTATCCCGTTTCCTCCAGCTGTGGTTTGTATATTCATTATTTCCCCTACTGCCCATCTTTGTTGTGGAATATTAGCAAATTTTCCCTTTAGAATCTAATGTTCACCAAGTGCAGTCTCTATATGCTGGAATGTATTAATCTTTTACTAGCAAAAATATAATCAATGTGAGAGCCAACCTTACCATTAGTCCAGGCATGAACATTTGAGGCTCCCTCGGGTGTTTCCAAATATTCCAGACCCAAATTAAACAAAAGTTTCAACCAGAAAAAAACATTCTTCATTTGTTAATCATGGTTCCGATCTAACCCTCCATTTCCTATTAGTGGCGGCATAATGTCAGGACAATCCGCCCATAAATTCTTCAGTCTATTAATTTCCTTCAAGGCAGCATCACAGTATGCATTGAAATCCCCTATTATACATATTTCTGAGTTAAGGGATTCCACTAACCATCCTTCAACAGTATTATTTACGAAGTAACCTATATCCATCATATTTTTACCCCCAGGACAAGAGTAAATATTGATAAGTAGTATTTCTCCAAACGGGCTTACCTTATCAATAACTACGCACATAACTGATTTCCCAAAGGAATTCTATTCCCTACAGGGGATATGATTTTTAACCCCTATACATAAGCCACCCGAGGGACGCCCCTTTTCCCCCTTTAATAGTTGCTTTGATATGTTATATCCCTCCAATAGCATTTCGCCACATACCCAAGTTTCCTGGAGGGCATAAATATCACTTTCCATCAGAAGTAAAATACCATATGGATGCAGTAGGGAATTAAAACCTCTACTGTTCCATGATACTAGAGTGATCTCATTTCCCCATCCCTTATCTCAATAGTCTGGGGAAATAACGACACCCTGGGATCCAATTATCCTTATGGTTTCCTCGTTTCCATTTTTTATTTTTGGATTGTTTTGATTTCTTCCTGGCTCAAGGTTATGGTCCTTTATCTCCAAATTGATAGATGTATTACATATTATCTCAAAGTCCTTACCCCAAAAACGTATTGCATGTTCTCGAATAAGAACTACTAAAACCGTAGATCTAAATTGTACAATAGCCCGATTTTTCCAACTCAGTTTCAGAAAGTATGACAGCATCAATATCGTTCGATTTGATATTGTGTAATTGGGGGATTCGTTTTAATTGTTCCAACAGCCAGGTACGATTCAAGAAAGGGCTCAATTCAGTAGTAATTATCAACAAAATCAAAGTCTAAATAAGAATATCATAGAAGTAAAGGACACGAACAAGCTGTGCACTCTCGCTAACTCATTTTTGCCTCAATTCAGTAGTAACCTTCTCAATAATAATACTTTTTCCCAAATTTGCCTCTATCCCCTCCACATTGGCTATACTTTTACATGAGCTCATTCTAGAGTTTCCACTAAGCGTTCCATCTAGGCTATATACATCTCTCAATTCCGATTCGGGGTAGTGTGAGCAGTTTTATTAATATGGATATTTACGCATCTAACTTCATTCTCAAGGATTTCTTCCCGCTCAACCACTTCAATATCCTGCTCTTAACCTCTAAGCCATTTTTCAAAGTCCCATTCTTTTTTGGGCGGGATCTTTTGTATGTCCACTCTCTTGTTTTTCCAGGATGTCAAACCCATTTCCCACTTCCACGCATTCCACATCTGAGGGTGCTCTGGCTGCCAATGCCACACTATTCCTTTTAAGACATGTATTCCTTCTCACTTCGGCCATTGCAACCCTATGTCGGGGGATTTTTTTTTATTATTAAGTTTACATCGTGTTCTCTTCTTAGATCCATATGAAGCCAATGTTTCGCCCATATTATTATCATTCTTTCCTCATTATCAACCATTTCTACTGCAGGATTCTCTTACTAAATTTAAACCTTCCTGTACCAAGCTTCTCTCCTCATCTTTCTCCACCACCAAACATAATTCACTCAAATCACCCATACTAACCTGACCTACATTGGGATCATCATTCTTATGTGCCAGGCGTTTTCCTTCACTTTCTTTAATCATTATACCCAATGCTTTTGTATTCTCTATGGTTTGATGTACAAAAGACTTAATATCATTTTGTTCCTCTAATAGCTTAGTACAAATACCAAGGAGAACATCAATAGTCGTTGTCAAAGCATCCCATTTTTCGCCCAAGAATAGTGAATTGTCCCCCCTATGGCCATCATCCATACTTCGTGAATTTACACTATCCTTATCGGAATCATTCCAGGACTACTCCGCCTCTTTATCCTTAGTATCATCCTGCGCATATTTACCTAGTTCCTGAGTAGCTGATAAATTGGATTCTATACCATTATTCATGTTGGTGCCAGTTTCTATGCTGACTTCAACATGCAACATATCTATATCTGTCCATACCCCCATAGATTGCCGTCTACCAAATTTAGCAAGGAATTATCAATCATGGAGCTATTTAATGGAGGGGGTTGAGTTTCCTCAAACACCAGATCCTTTTGTTTATCTTTTATTGTAAGAAAGCTAGTGACTAACGTACTCGGTCCATAGTCCCCTTTCCTCCATACTGTATGGGCGTCCCTTCCAAGGGACGGGAGACTGAACATTTTTCACCAGAAAAAACATTCTTCCCCATTAATTTTAGAGGCGCGCGGCCCAGGGAGCATGCGCTGCCCTGACTCCGCCCTCCGGCACACACCTCAGTCACCATTGACGCGTCGACAATAGATTTAACATTGCCTAATGACACCAGTATTATTAGGGGGGAGGTTGGTGGGACGTATGGAGGAAAGGGGACTATGGACTAAGAGTATGTTAGTCACTACGGTGAGTAACTTATATCTTATGTCCCGTACCCTTTCCTCGATACTGTATGAGCGATTACAACTGATTGTAGCACCAGGGTGGAGAGGAAACCCCTCTTTAAGCAAATCTGTTTCTGATAACCGCCTGTCCGAAAAGCCGCATCAGATCTAGAGCTGGCATCCAAACAGTAATGCTTGCAGAAAGACGAGAGGGAGAGGACCAAGTGGCCGCCCTGCTTATGACTTGCCAAGGGACATCGCGCTGGAATGCGATGGCCGTTGCCTTGGCCCTGACTGCGTGGGATGCATGTTGGCCGGAAGCAGCTTGTGCTGGCCCTCATACGCTTCTTTGATGGGAAAGACCATCCAGCAGGATATGGAAGCCATACAGGCCCGATAGCCTGGTATTGAGCCTCCAAATGTGACAAACAGGACATCTGATTTGCGAAAGCCCTTGTCCAGTCCAAGTAGAATTTCAGAGAACGCCCGACATCCAGGCAGTGCAACACTATTTGTGCTTTGTCCTTAGGATCGGGAAAAAAAGTAGGAAGGACTATCTCCTCGTACAGGTGGAAAGCAGACGGAACCTTGGGCAGAAATGCTGGGTGTGTCCGCATGACTACCTGGTCTTTGTGAAAGGTGGTATATGGCTCAGAGGCGACCAGCACCTGGATCTCGCTGACTATGAGCCGAGGTAAGGCCGATTAGTAAGGCTGTCTTGATGGTGACCAACCTGATGTCTACGGACGCCATTGGCTCGAATGGTTTGTGTGCCAGTGCGCCCAAGACTATGTTAAGGTCCCAAACCGGGTGCAGTCTCTTGACGGGCGGGTGGATTCTAGCAAGACCAGTCAGATGTTTCTTGACGATTTGGTTGGAGGAGGAAAAAATGGCTTCCTCCGAGTTCCTCTAAGCCCCAATGGCTGCAAGGTATGTGCGGCAGGTGTCCACCTGTACGCCTGAATGAGCAAGGTGTGCCGAAAAGGAGAGCACGTCGTCCAAAGTGCAAGCCAAGGGGTCAATTCCCTTGGAGTCTGCCCAGTGGCAGAATCCGGTCCATTTGCTTTTGTACTGGGCCCTGGTGGCTTTGCTCCTGGTGCCTTGTATGATCTCCAGATTGGCCTGAGAGAGGCTAAGGTGCTGAAGCATTACCTGCTCAGGTACCACACTGTGTGGGCTAGTTTCCCTGGCACAGGATGGATGACTCCCTGCTGCGCTACAACATGTGCTGGGCCTGTCGGAAGGTGCATCGGGGGCACCTCCGAGAGGCTGAGTAGCTCTGAAAACCATGGCCTGGCCAGCCACCACAGAGCTTTCAGAATGATGAGCAGTCAGCGAAACTCCTTGATCTTGCAAATTACCCTGTAGATCAGAGGAGTGGGCGGAAAGGCGTAGGCTTTCATGTCGGTCCACTGGAGATGAAATGCGCCGCTGAGGGAGCCGGAGCCCTGACCTTGCTAGGATGCAAACTCGAGACACTTCTTGTTGTGCCAGATGGCAAAGTGATCCACGTGGGGGTGACCCCAGCTGTTGAAGAGCTCCTGAATAATGAGGTCTTTTAGCTAGCACTCGTAATTGTCCGCTCCCAGCCTGCTGAGCCTGTCCGCTTCCAGGTTGGATTCCTCCGGGAGGTGGGCTGCCGAGAGGTGAATGTTGTTTTCCAGTGCCCATGCCCACATGCTGATCGCCAGTCTGCACAGAGGAGGGGATCCGGTCCCTCCCTGCTTGTTGACACAGTACATGCTGGTCGAGTTGTTTGTCTGGATGAGGACAACCTTGCCCTTGAGAAGTAGAAGGAATGCTCAGAGCGCTAGCCAGATGGCGTTCAGCTCCAGCCAATTGATGTGGTATTCCTGCTCCTGTCAAGTCCAGGTGACGTGGACCGAGAGATCGTCCAGGGTGGCTCCCTTGCCACAGACTCGAGCGAAGAGTCTGTGGTGATGGCGGCCTGCGGAGAGGGCGGCCGAAAGAGCTTGCCCGTCCGTAGGTTGCAGCCCATGGACCACCATGTTAGGTCCGAAGGGAGAGATTGAGGAACGTTGATCTCAGATTGCGAGCCCCGCTTCCGATTCCATGAGGCCGCGAAGTGCAGCTGAATCTTTCTCATCCTTAGTCTTGTGAGCGGCACGGCTAATAGGACCGCTGCCAGTAGACCCAGGAGATGTTGGTACTACTATACTGAGGTTGCCTCTCTGCAGATGAAGTGGGCGATGGCCCTCTTGATGGCCGAGATTTTGTCCTCCGATGGGAAGACCTTATCGGAGCAGGTGTCCCAAATGAGTCCCAGGAATGTCAGAGTCTGCGTATGCTGCAGCTGTGACTTCTTGAGGTTGAGCGAGAAGCCCAGATCGTGCAGTGTGTTCATAAGGGCATGGGAAGAGTGGATAACTGCTTCCAGAGATATAGCCCTGACAAGCAAGTCGTCAAAGTATGGGTAGATGTGGAGGCCCTGCACTCTGTGGAGGGCCGCCACGGCGTACATGAGTTTGGTAAAGACCCTGGGGGCCGAGTTGAGGCCAAATGGAAGGACTTTGTATTGAAAATGGTAGCCCATGATCCTGAACCATAGAAATGAACGATGGGGCTGCCAAATTAGGACGTGTAGTTACATGTCCTTCAGGTCCAGGGAGCACATCCAGTCTCCCTTGTCCAATGTCTCCGCAATAAAAGCTGCCGTAACCATCTTTAATTTTTGCAGGGGCAGGGAGAGGTTGAGGGTGGAAAGGTCCAGCACAACTCTCAGGCCCGTCTGGTTCTTCTTCTGAATGGCGAAAATCCTGGAGTAAAATCCATAGCCTCGCTGGGAGGCTGGAACTTCCTCCACTGCCTGGCTCTCTATGAGCGACCGGATCTCCGTCAAAAGAGTTGCAGTCCAAACCTGTGGAAGTGGTGGGGAGGAGGGAGGCGAAGCTGGGCTAGGAAGGTATCCCTGTGGATACTACAGAGAGGGTCCAGGGGTCCGTGAATTTCTGGTGCCAGAAATGTACATTGAGAGCAAGCCTGCCTCTCACCGGAGGCACGTGGACCCAAAGGGGCACGTCATGCCTTCTTTCCCTCGGAGGCTGACGCTGAGGAGAGGGGGACTGGGAAAAGCCCATATTCCCCCCCCCCATCCCCTTTTGTCGTTTGCGCTGGTTCTGAGAAGAGAGCTGGATCTGCGTTGCTGGAAGCCACAGAACCGTCCATATGTACAACCCTTTTCCGAGCTCTGCTGAGATTGGGTGTACGATTTGGGCGTGGTCCTTGTAAGAATGGATAAAGACTTTGCCGTTTGTGAGCGGTTTTTCTTTTTGTCTAGCTCCTTGTCCGTAGAGGAGTGGAAGAGGTCTCTCCCCCCTGCCTCGAACGGTAGATCTAGAATGCGCTTGAAGGTACGCATGCATATGTAACGTTGTGCTCACACGGCGTTTAAGACCATACGGCGGCGTTTAAGACCTGCTGACCCAGCAAGAACTTGTTTTTAACAGAAGAATTGTGTTTGGTCACTGTATGTCGAATCATGCTGAGCCTGCTAAAACTATCTGCAGAATACGGGTGGGGGGAAGGAATGAGTAAGCATGGCCTCGGGCACGAAAGAATGTGAAGACCGGGATAACAGGAAACCACGATAGACCACGATAGCAAATGTGCAATGGTTGTTCGTTAAACTTCAACTGGATACTTCAGATAAACTCCAACTGGAGATCCGCCCTGGGGTGGACGTGTGCTATGTGCAAGGCAATGTAAACAGAAAAGTATAAAAGAGCACGATGTGTAGAGGAAGGCGCAGCACTTCGACGACTTGCTTAGCGAGACGTTTGAACTTGCGGCCCATTCGCGAATGCTTTTGCATTAATAAAGTAATGTTTACTTGGCTCTTTTCTGTCTGAGTTATTGCAGGGTCCCTCATTGTACTGGTTATGGTGACGGCGAGAAATCGCACCCACAATTTTGGTGTCAGAAGTGGGATGCGAAGGAGCGACAGTCCGTCACTGGGTGAGGAACGCCGCGGCGGAACCGGAGAAGGAATTGATCACGGGGCCCCAACAACTGAATCCGCACCTTTGATTGCAACCAACGCGTCATCCTTGTTTTTCCGGCTCCGTCGGCGGTGGAACAGCAGGCTGTCGCCCTTCGGGTCCGGAACACTCTGGCGGGACCCTTAAGGTAAGTGGTATGGATGGATGCATGATGGAATAAGGAAATAACGATTTAGGGTTTATGAAGAGGACGGTGGTATGTCCGTCTATGTAATAATAATGATGAAATGGTGATGTATTGATATTGGTATGGCGATATATGTCAGGAGGATGTACTGTTAATGTTAGCCTATTAATGCACATTTGGGAAAGGTGAGTGTTTTTAGGCAATTGCGGTATACCAACAAAATGGGTCAAGCGGCTTCCAGCAAGAGTGGTATAGGCAAGAGACACTATGCCCCTCTTGAAGGAACCCCTGCATTTGATATGTTGATTAAACATGGATTGAATTCAACATTGTTCTTAAGGGAGTGGTCTGAATATACAAAAGATTTGATTGAGCATAAATGGCCAGACACCGGGTCCTTTGATGTGGACCGCATATCCAAAGTAGAAATAGAATTAGTAAAAAGACGTGTCAGACCCGCACAGTTTGAGGCTATACGACTATGGAGGGTAGAAGCAATGCGCAGGCGCAATGCTCAGAACAAACAAAAGGCAAAGGGGCAGAAGAGAACAGTAAATCAAAAATTACGTGACCTAGAGATAAAAGAGAAGGATGAGAAACTAGACCAGTTGGATAGACGTATGATGATTAAGAATAGCGGGGGTATGTATCCTGTGATAGGACTAGAAGCAGAACAAACAACGACTGAATTGTTATTTCCAGGGGCTACGGCTCCTCCGAGAGAAGGTGAGGGTGAGAGGGCGGAATTCCCAATGAAGTATGGAGACCCAGATAGGTTGATAGACCATAGGAGAACGACTACTGTAGAAAAGGATAGAGATGCAGACTTGCAAATCCTTATGACCGGGCTGTATGGCACACCCCTCAATGACAGCCTACGGGACCAATTGGGGCGTTTGACACCTTTGGAATTTAGGACAGTGGCCACTAAACTATATACCTTTCATGAGGGTAACTGTAAATTGAGAGGACAGAGTACTGCGGATCTGCCCTCAGCATATCAGGACGCTGTCGCGTTACTACCAGTGACTGCGTCCAGTGTTCAGTTATGGGGATGTATGTCCGACATAATAGCGGAAGTCATAAGGGGCGGTGTTGAATGGGAGAAGGAAAAGAGGGCATGGGAAAGAGGTGAGGGAAAGAGAGGCTAAACTCAAAGATGCAGACCAGGCGGGCCAAAACGTAGCTAATCGTACGATAGCATCTATACACTCGCAGTCCATGTCCACCCTGGTGAGTCTGATGGAGGGCCTTGGCTGGCCTATACAAGTAAACGTAATTAAATATCTTCTTATTAGGGTGGATGATATAGAAGAGGAAAAGGAGCCTAGATATGTGTCCCAGTGGAATAGGATTAAGACGGAATTGGATAAGAAACTGCTACCTAATATAAGAGTGGATGATTCTGGGGCGGAAGAATGGAGAATGGCTAAGGTGGAGAAACTGTTAAAAGATTATAAAAAAATAAAAGAGAAAAACCTTAGTCACCAGTCCTCTGCTTCATCACCAGTGCAGGCCCTTGTAAGTGAACAAACAAACACGGAAAAGTTACTATCAATGCCAATGAGAGAGTGTCAACCCACCATAGATGCAGTTACTGGTAACATGATGCGCACCTATGTGTATGTCCCCTTATCTCGAATAGAATTGATGCATATCACCAAGTCCATCCCCGACCCCCGTATAGACCCGGCAGGATTCTACAAAGAAGTAGGAAAGCTATTCAGACCCGGGTTATTTACTGTAGAGGATGTAGATAACATATTGTTAGCTATTGTCCCAGAGGAAATATGGACCCCCTTTCGTGCCAAAGACAATGATACAATAAAATGGAAAGATGTAATGGAGGCGAGTAAAAATAGGAAACTGCATGAGGAATATCCCGAACCCCTAAGGGGGCATGGCATGGCAGTCCTGAGGGCTCTAGAAAAGGTATTACCCCCATTTGATGTGAATGTGGAGAAACTGTCTGCTGTGATACAGAGCGCAAGTGAGGAAGTAGCACAGTACTTCCTGCGTTACGAAGCAGCATTTAAAGCACACAGTGGGCTAGAGATAGGGTCTGAGACGGGCCAACGGTACTTTGCCACAAACTTTATAGAAGGGCTCCACGGGCCAATCCAGGAGAACATTAGGAAGGCAGAAAGTACGTGAATGACTAGAAACCCCCGGGATCTCCTCGAAATGGCCAGGTATTATGAAAGAGGGGAAAGAGTAAAGGGACAACAAAAGGCACGACAAGAGAAGGATCTAAAAACCAAAGTGTTGATGCAACAGTTGCATCAAGGGCCCCAAGGCAGGTATAACTACAATAATAATGGCCCGTCACAGGGCTATAGTAGCAACATGATAGGGGGCCAAGGGACAGGTAGAGGTACAGTGCAAGGAGGTGCGCTATATGGGAGGAGGGATGGGCTACCCCAAGATGTATGTGCCGTCTGCAAGAGACCCGGACACTGGAAATCCCAGTGTCCCCAGAGTGGTGGGAGAGGAAGGGGCGTACGGCCCCCTTCACAGACAACATTTGCCCCAGGAAATAGAACTGGTGGGTACGGCAACCAAGACAATAGAATGTTTAAACCCCCTCAACCCAATGCCTTTGACGGACAAGCAAGAGGGGATGTTCCCTGGCCCGCCCCGCCTCCCCCCAATCTACTGTATCAGCCACGACAAACAACACAAGTACAAGGTGTATGCCAGGGCGAAGGATGTGGGGAAGGGGTATACTATAATGACGACTTCCAGGATAACACAAGTGATATGTCCTGAGGAGGCCGAAATGAGACAGCGTGAGTGGTACAAGTACCTATTAGGATCGGCCCCCACCGAAACTTGAGATGTCTGGTAGACACGGGAGCTGGAAACAGTTCCGTGAATATCAGAGCCGTCCCCGCTGTCCCATTATCGGATAAAAGCAAGGTATCAGTTGGATTTGGGGGAAATCCAATAAAGACTCCTGTAAGTGAAATAGTAGAAGCGGAACTTCATGGGGTAAAATGGGAGAATGGGTGGCTATTGACCAATCACTGCCCAGAAAACTTGTTAGGTATTGATGCATTAAAGACACTAGGGGCCACAATATATTGCTCCCCTCAGGGGGTGAGAATGACTATAAGCAAACCTATGGGTATGATAGGAGTAACGCAAACCCTGCCCCCGGAACTCCAAGACATCCCGAATGAACTATGGGCCACTCATGGGAATGATGTAGGGGTGTTGGATGTTTCCCCAGTAGTAATCAAACTAAAGCCCGGTGCCAGGTTGCCCAGGATAAAACAATATCGCATATCACACGAGGGAGAGCAGGCACTATATCAAATAGTACAGGATATGATACGGTTAGGGGTGGTAGAGCCAACAAATGATAGCCCTTGTAACTCTCCGATCCTTCCAGTACACAAGAAAGGTGATGAAGCCGTACCCTATCGTTTCATTATTGATTTGAGGGAGATAAACAAAATAGTAGAACCCAGATATCCAGTTGTCCCTAATATTGCAAGTGTACTCACTTTAATTCCCAAAACAGCGAAATGGTTTACGGTAATTGATTTGAAAAATGCCTTCTTCAGCATTCCTATTGCCGAAGAAAGCAGGTACCTGTTTAGTTTCACTCTTCGAGATAGACCGTACCAATTTACTAGAGCCCCGCAGGGATATACAGAAAGTCCCGCCATATTCAGCCAAGCACTAAAAACACAGATGGATAACCTAGCCCTACCCGCTAACACTGCTCTGATACAATATGTTGATGATTTGCTATTATGTGCAGCCACTGAAGAGGAATGCCATTATGTGACCAGATTGGTGCTAATGCACTTAGCAGAGAATAAGCACAAGGTAGCCCTAGCCAAAATGCAGCATGTAAAACAAAAGGTCCATTATTTAGGCTTTGAGTTGTCCGAAGAGGGGCGAACTCTGTCTACTGATCGCATTGCTTTGATACAGTCCATAAAAGGCCCCGACACGGCAAAAGGTCTCCGAAGGATAATTGGTGTTTTATCCTATTGTAGGCACTGAATTCCTGAATTCTCTGTATTGATCCAGCCCATGCTAAAAGCCTTAAAAGAAGTACAAGAAAACGGACCATTAGAATGGACACCTGAGATGGAAAAAGCCCTGACAGCTATGAAAGATGTTCTATGCCACGCACCGGCCTTAGGCACACCTGATTATACCAAGAGATTTTGCCTTTTCGTTGATGAACAGGAAGGTTGCGCTGTGTCAGTCTTAACGCAGGAACAAGGGGGTAAACAGAGACCATGTGCATATTTCTCCAGTGCTCTGGACTCAGTAGCTCGAGGCCTACCCCCATGCATGAGAGCAGTGGCCGCAGCAGCGGCAGCCCTAAAACAAAGTGCAGGTATTATTCTAGGGAGCGAAGTGACAGTAAAAGTCCCACATGCGGTGGACGTTCTCCTGAATAGAGTGCATACACAGCATTTGACCACAGCTAGACTCACACAGCATGAGATGATTCTGTTTGCCAGTAATGTAAAAATCGAACGATGTAACACTTTGAATCCAGCGACACTGCTTCCTTTGCCCGTCTCACCTAATGACATTAGGCATGATTGTGTGATCCAAATGGAAGAACACACCAAGGGTAGAGCAGACCTGCAAGACACCCCGCTGGTTGATAATGAGGGTATATTATTCTGTGATGGTTCCTGTTTCAAACTGCCAAATGGGGAGACAGCAGGGTATGCTGTAACCACAGGGGAGCGGTTGATTGAGAGTGGGAAAGTGTGTGAAAAATCGGCCCAGGCAGCAGAATTGATTGCGCTAACGAGAGCATTAGTGTTAAGCAGCGGTATGAAAGTGACAATTTATACTGATTCAGCCTACGCTCATGGGGTGGTTTCCAGTTTTGGTAAACTCTGGGGAGAGCGTGGGTTTTTAACCTCCCAAGGTGATACTATTAATCATGCCCAATTGATTGCTGAATTATTACAAGCCCTTACGTTGCCCAAGATGGTGGCCATAGTGAAATGCCCAGCGCATTAAAGGACTCTAGATTATGTCACGCAAGGAAACTCCTTAGCCGACCAGATGGCTAAACTAGCTGCCACAAGGGATACACGGTGGGAGGCCCGACAACTCAGTGGGGAGGGATGTGACTATGGAAGGGACGAAGGAGCGCGTAAAGGAAATCCAAGCAGATGCAACCATTGAAGAAAGACTATCTTGGCACAAGGATGATCAATACGAGGAGACGGTAGATGGGCTATGGGCACATACCAATACGAATACTTGGGTACTACCTGATGCATACTTACCTGTGATAGTGAGTGTGGCTCATGGTCCAACTCACGTTAACGCAAGGACTATGGAAGAAGTTTTGAGTGCTGTGTGGTACAACAAAAGATTGGGAATGTATTGTCGTCAATGGGCAAAACAATGTGAAATATGTGTTCTATACAATGTGGGGAAAGGTGTACCAGCCCGGCGGGCCACAGTAAGTTACCCACCTGCCCTTTTGAGGTGGTGTATATGGACATTATACAGCTGGAGCCTGTAAATAAACATTCCTACTGTTTGGTGATGAGATGTGGGTTCTCAGGATGGGTGGAAGCATATCCCCTGCGGGACAATAGTGCCACCTCCACAGCACAATGCATATTGAAACACTGGGTGCCCTTGTATACGGTCCCTAGATATCTATGGTCTGACAATGGGACTCATTTTACTGGTGAAGTAGTACGCAAAGTTTGCAAGGCCCTTGGTATTGATCAACGCTTCCATGCAGTTTTTCATCCTCAATCAGCTGGGATTATAGAGGGCACAAATAAGGTACTGAAGAACAAACTGGCAAAGGCTTGTGCTGAAACGGGACTGAAATGGCCGGATGCATTGCCTATTGCATTATTGAGTATGCGTACTATGCCTAAGCGTACACATGGTTTATCTCCTTTCGAAATTGTTATGGGGCGTCCACCAAGTATTGGGACCCCCCATATCACCTAAGAGATTGTCTGAGCAAGCATGGCCTGCATTACAACAGTACTGTATTGGGTTAACTAATAGACTGATTTCTATTAATGCACAGGTGAACGCAGTAGCTCCATCTCCTCTGATAGGAGAAGGTCACGACGTGCAGCCCGGTGACTGGGTTGTTATAAAAGCCTTCAGTCGCACCAGCGGACTGCAACCCAGATGGAAGGGCCCGTTTCAAGTGCTCCTCGCGACACAAACTGCGGTAAAAGTTGATGGCAAATCGCACTGGTACCACGTGAATCACGTCAAGAAGACGCTTCCACTACTGATTCCTCCAGAAAAGGGAACCAACCAACCCCAGGTTGCAACAGTACTGCCAGACGCCATTAGTAGGTGTGCCCATCGTCTCCGATCCCGTGACGTGTATGTGCCAAGCAACGTGTAAGGACACTGTTTTGAACTTTGATCATTAGGGAGATGAACATTTGGACTCTCTTGTTGGTTTTAGCAGGATTGTGCCTTACTGAAGACAACAGGCTTGTAGCCTGAAGGGCCTCCGGCGTTCCCCTCATGGGACAGGCACTACGAGGCGTGGGACAGATCGGATGAAGGTTTTCAGTGAGACCTACCACTATTAGAGTAATAAGGACACTGGTGCTTTAAATAGGGAATACAGCTATATCGCTAGGTTGCATCTGATACGCATACGTACCTATAATTGAGCCACATACTGAATTATGTCTGCACCCGTATATGCTGGTTTAATCCCTGAGCAGATAAATGTATGCTCCCCAAACACAGAAGGTAAGAGAAAAACACCACTTTGCACCACAAGGAACAAAATCTTATTTTTTGTATGCTCGATAGTAGTATTAATAGCTTTCGCCATATTATTCTGGTATTTGGAACATCCATCTAGATATGAATTAAAGAACTTGTTACCCGTGTCAAACGGAACAGGGAGAATAGATCGGGTCAAGAGCAGGAATCGAGATGCCTATGACCAACACGACCCGGAAGACTATGCTAAAAATGAATACGTGAAGATAATAAACACAACATATGGGCTAGTGAATAAAACTGATTGCTAGATCTGCACCCACATGCCCCGACATAGCAGTGAAGGCATCCCAGTGTACGCGTCGCAAGTTACTGAGGATGCCGGGTGTACATTAATTTACATGAGAATAGTGTCAGCACAGCAATACATGATACCGAATACCGCTTGTTATGTTAGAGGAGAGAACAAAACCCTTCTAATGGAAAAGATACGCTATAAAATCAAAACTGAGGGAATCGGGCTTGCACCTGCTATGTTACAGATAGTAAGAGAACCTCCTCCCCCTATCACCATCACACAAGAGTTTAGGCCAAAGAATATATGTTTTAAGAGAAGCGCAAGAGGTAATCAAAGAAAGATCTCGGGGTGCAGTCAAATGGTGAATCTAAATAACTACACGAAGGGATTGTTACAGATAGAAGGATATGCCTACGTCTGTAACAAGAGGGCTTATTTGTGGTTAGCGAAAGATTTTGTTGGGGTATGTTACATAGCCAGAATAATGCCAGCTGTGATGGTATATGCCCCGTCTACTCTGCATAAAGAAATACACAGCAGAAATAAACGAGCAGTAAACCCAAAAATTCCTACGTATCAACCTACAGGAAGGGAAACGTTTATAGATCTGATGGGGCCCTTTTTCCTCCAGCGGGCATCTTTATGAACAGTCAAGAAATCCAAAAGCTAAGCAGGGCCCTTGAGTTCGTAATCGAAGAATCCGCAGACCTAATGGAAAACATCACTTATGAAATGAAAGCAATTCGGCTAGTGGCTCTCCAGAATAGGTATGTCTTAGACATACTCACTGCAGAAAGGGGCGGGGTCTGTTTCATGGTGGGGTCCCAATGTTGTGTTTACATACCAGAAGAAAGTACAAGAATCTTAGATGGAATAAACAAACTACATAAAATAGCGGATAGTATCCACCAGGAGGAAGGGTCAGGAGATAGCTGGTGGATGAAGCTCCTAAAAGAAATCGGGTGGCAGCTCCTTACGCCCATACTGGTTCTAGCGGCAATAGTTGTAGGAATTTGTCTCTGCATCCAATGCTTCCCGGTATGTGTGTCGTGCTGCGTTTCCATGTGTTCTTCCAGCATGACGCGCCTAAATACAATGGATAAAAGCCATGTACAACAGGAATTTTCTGACATGGGAGGCCTGGAGAAGATTATGGTACATACATTATGTAATGATGTTGCTTTCCTGCCATCTGCTTATGCTAGGACTGCTTAGATTGATGCTCAAGTGTGAGCAAAGGGTGGATTGAAGGTACGCATGCATATGTAACGTTGTGCTCACACTTGGAGTTTGTACTAATCACCATATGCGTTAAATGAATGTACTTTTTGCTAAAAGAAGAGGCCTTCTCGTTTATACGGCGGCGTTTAAGACCTGCTGACCCGGCAAGAACTTGTTTTTAACAGAAGAATTGTTTGAGATCACTGTATGTCGAAGCATGCTGAGCCTGCTAAAACTATCTGCAGAATACGGGTGGGGGGAAGGAATGAGTAAGCATGGCCTCGAGCACAGAGATACGGGCACAAAGGGGCACGAAAGAATGTGAAGACCGGGATAACAGGAAACCACGATAGACCACGATAGCAAATGTGCAATGGTTGTTCGTTAAACTCCAACTGGATACTTCAGATAAACTCCAACTGGAGATCCGCCCTGGGGTGGATGTGTGCTATGTGCAAGGCAATGTAAACAGAAAAGTATAAAAGAGCACGATGTGTAGAGGAAGGCGCGGAACTTCGACGACTTGCTTAGCGAGACGTTTGAACTTGCGGCCCATTCGCGAATGCTTGTGCATTAATAAAGTAATGTTTACTTGGCTCTTTTCTGTCTGAGTTATTGCAGGGTCCTTCATTGTACTGGTTATGGTGACGGCGAGAAATCGCACCCACACGCTCCTGGACATCTGGGTTTAATTTTGTTGCCCGGAGCCAGGCTGTCCTTCTCATGTCCGTGGCAATGCAGATGGCACGGCCTGAGGTATCGATATGAGCCACTGTGGATTCCATGAGATCATGCGCCACCAACTTGGCTTCAACTAGCCACGCCCTAAAGCGTGATTGACACTAGGTGGGGAGTTCCGGGAGGAAGTCCGCAATTTCCTGCCATAACCTTTTGTTGGCGGCAGCCAGCATGGCATCTGCGTTGGCCTGACGAAGGTGCAAGGATGGCGTTGGGAGTAGATTTTCCTGCCGTATGCTTCCAAATCTTCTCCTTGCCTAGCAGCGCCGCAGAGGAGGCTGCTGAGGATGACTGATGGTTGGAGCATAGTGATGCCGCAGCGATCACCGAGGAGTGTGGCTGAGCATGGGTTGAGAGCAAGAGTGTACCCCCCTCCATCTGCCTGTACTTTGCGTCCAGGCATCGATTGACTGGCTGGGCCGAGTGGGGCTTGAGCCAACCCTTCTTGGCCAGGGAGACTACATCGGTTTGCAGTGGAATCCCTGTGTTGGCAGAGGGGTGTCATGTGAGGACTTCAGCCAGAACCCCCTCTGCCGGCTGCACGCCCTCAGGTTGGGGGAGGCCCAGGTACTCCGGCAGGCCAGCAAGACGTTTGTGGAAGGCCCTGGCTGAGGCTGATGTGGTGGAGGAGGAGTAGATGGCACTGGAGGCTGGGGTACAGGGACTGCAGCCGGAGGCTGAGGGGATGGCAGAGGTTGCAGAGATGGATGTGGAGCCGGAGGAAGCGGCTGCACCGGGGCCAGGGGGCTAGCATGGCGGGGATGACTTCTTTGAGGATAACCCCCATCTGAGGAGACCTCATGAGGCCGAGGAAATTCTCGAAGAGCACCTCCTCACTGGCCAAAGAGGTGGCAAGGGGTGCCGACGGGATAGCGGGGGGCTGCTGGATCTGCTGCATACCCTGCCCACATGGACGCAAAGGAAAGCTGCCCTGCGCAAATGAGGGGTAGACTGTAGGCCACGTACGTGGTTGAGGTTAGTCCCACCTTAACACTCATTCGCCAAATTCCTGGAGTGGAGTTGGACGGGTGCCTCTTTCTGGCACGGCGGCCATTTTGCCGAGCTGCCTGCTGGGCCTGGCCTCGTCTAAGACTCTTGCGTGTGGATCACAAGGCCTACCCTGCTCCTCGGGTTTCGGGCCGGTAGGTGTGACACCCTCGACCTGGAGGTCAGTAGAGCTGCGTTTAGGCGCCCCCTCAGACATATTGCTTGTATTAGGACGTTGCCCCTCAGCCATGGTGCCGGGTAAAAGGGCGGAGCCCCTCGGGTGTAGACCCGGTAAAAGAACCTTCCGGTCCCTCAACAATGCACCCGGGAGGATCCCTCGACCCGAGGGGCGGTAGCTATAACAGCCTTGGTGCACGTACCGGTAGAAGGACCTGGCCGGTCCCTCCCATGCGGGAGAGTCCCTGGGCAGGAGTCTCCTTTGCGGGGTGCGCTGGAAAATATTGGTCCTACCTTGGGCCTGGTTCGATACTTCATGAAGTTCTTCAGATCCTCTGGAGGCGACTTCTGGAAGAGTTCCCTCCACCTGGCTAGTCTGTTTTCAGGAGCTGCACTAGTCCGACCCCCCCTGCCCACATCAGCTTCCAGCAGTCCGTAGTGTAATCAATTCAAAGTTTATTTTAACCAGAAGTAATCAGCCTCCGAGTCAATATATATGTTTCTATGAAATCCAACCAACAAGAGCAGAATATAAACCCCCTGTCTCATATGTTGTAAGTGCCTAAGATTTCATGTAGATAAAAGTGCTCCTGCGGATGTGAAATTACCAGCCATTTGATCCGTCACAGCGTGCAGCGTCCAGCCAAGCGCTGAAAGGGTGACGACGAGCTGAATTTATAGCACAGCTGTTAGATGGGCGTGTTCCTTGCCCTTAACACAGCTGTAACTTCCAGGATTCAGAAGCCCTTTAATGTGGAAACATTCGCCTCAGCAGCGCTTTCCAAGACCATTCGGTGCAAGTTGTAAACTGTAAAATTTACAGTTACAAGTATTCAAATACACTCTTACACTCAAGGTTTCTTGAATAAACAATTATTCATTTATCAGTCAGTTAGAATAAGCCTTCTTTAGAAGGGAGCAATAGTAACACTCAAATACACTTCATGAAATATACACTCTTAATATCTCTAAATCAGTAGCTGACCTTTTGGGATGGCCCACAGACACTACCTACACCCTCAGGTGACTTCAGATGCTAGGACGCTGGGGACATTAATATATCACTGTTACATTTAGGATCATATAGTAATAAGTCAAAGGGCAAAAGTCTTATATAGGATGAAGCACCTCTGGTAGGTTCATGCAAAAGTCTTTGCACAATGCTTTAGAAGTCTTTGAAGAAAAGAAAATCAAATGTAGAGCCACAAGCTGACGAGACCTGTGAGTAGTAGAAGATGCAAGCAACTCTACAGCAAGAGGAAAGTTCTCTTAGACTTTGTACAGTACTTTTAAATTGAAGACAAGATACAGCAGATGACTCCTGTTTCTGTGCAGCTTTGCAGATCTCACTGTTGCAGGGCCTCAGTCGTGGGGAATGTGGGAGGACGTCGGGGGACTCCTGCACTGCACTGGGATGGGATGGTCAAAACCAGCAAACTTCACTTTCAGTGGCTGTTCAGTGTTTCAACTCCTCGCGTTTACCGCAAATAGAAACACTGCGGTTACTGGCTGTCTAGATGGACTTTCCTTGCTTCTGGAGTCCCGCACTCCTGTTGAGGGGGCTCAGGCTCGGTCAATCCTGCTTCCTGGGAGTCCAGAGGATTTTCCTGGAGCTCTAGCCCAGCGTTAAAGCAACGCACACAATCTGGTGTTCCTCTCCCTGGCTATACAGTTTCCAGCAGCATCTCTGTGGCAATTCAACCAGCTCTGAGATAGATGTTCAGGTGGCTTCCTTTGGAGTTGATTGGTCCCACCAACTCAAAAGGGAGGAGTTGTCCGTGCAGGGGCTTCTCCGTCAATATGATAATTGGAGTTTAAACACAGGAGCAGGGCTTCACCGGGTAAACCAACGGTCCAGGAGTTGCAGCAGGCGTCGTCTTCAAGAAGTTCTTCGGTTCCTTCGTCCAGTGGTCGACTGCCTTCCAAGCCAAAAGACTCACCTTTTATTCATTCCAGCCTAGCTGTCAGTCACCCAGCAGGGTGGCTATCCTTGCCGGCCAGTCAGCCGGCCAATCACCACAGAGTGCATTTGAGTCTCCTAGGAGACTAAGCACAGGGAGTTTCGGGCACCTCCCTCACTTTCTGCCTACCCCAGACACCCTGGAGCCAGAGGCGGGCTTCACTAGTGAATCCCGCCAAAGGCAAAGCAAACAATGGGACCAAACCCGGTTTGGCGCACAGAGTAAATCTCAAGAAGGACCTTTCAACAAAGAAATGGCGAAAAAAGAAGACCGGGGCCATTTTGACAAAAATGGCACCCTTGGGTGCTTTACTGCAGATGCGCATGCGGCCCGCGGCAAATGCACACCACGGTAGTTAAAACGAAACCACTGCCACCAGCCATTCAGTGAGGAAAGAAGCTAGACCAAAGAGGATACTAGGTAACCCCTCCAGCACCCTATGGCAAGATTACAAAAGTAAAGTAAATTCAATTTCACTTTCCTGCTATGGGAGAGAGAAGAGAAGGTATTCAAACCTTTGGGAAATCTGAAAGACTTGTGTGTCACTGCAATGAAGGTGCAGTGGGATACAATATAAAAGATGATGCCTACTGAGTTTGTCAGACTCCATAACCAAAAAGAAACCGTGTTCAAATCACATTAAAATACATGAGAGAGTGGGAAAAAGGGTCTCTCTCTGCAGGTTAGAAAAAATCAAGTCCTCAAAATCCAGCAAAGTTGTTGGGGGTCTCTAAGGTGGAGGGAATTAGCACATTTCCGAGAATTCACCCTAACAGTGTGTTCCACTCCAGGGATGTGTGTAACTCGAGCAATGGTAGTAATCAATGCAATGGCAAGTGAGTCCGTAGTCCATGGGGTTCCTTTGGTCATGGATATCTTTCTATGATATAAAGGTATTGATAAAAGCAGTGTCTAAAATTGCGACAAAATGTTGGCGAGTGCGCACAGATTTTATATTCCAAGTGGAGAAAAGTATTGTATAGATCCGATAGTACAATTGAAGGAAATGACTGATGAGTTATTTGAGGACAGTGAGCAAAATGGGGAGACAGCTCTTCGGTGTGGCGATCCATGGCACTCTACCTCAACCGGTCAATGTCACTCCACCTCATGTTCCAGAAGCACCTTGGGGGGAACCAATTGATGAGACGTGCAATCCTCTGTGTTCTGTCCCTCACCAAGGAAGTAAAGGCAAATCTGGCGAGGATCCAAAATTGATATTCGATGCCTGCAGTCAATGCAGGGTTTGCACCCCGAAAACTGTCTGATTCTGCATATTCGTTGAGAAAAAACCAAAGCATAAACTTCAAATAAACAGTGTTTCTAAAATGAGCAGATGGTACAGAAAAAAGGAAGTCGGTTCACGGCCTTGACTTCTGGTTAGGTGCAGGCCTCAAAGAGGCGTCTGGCAGAGTCACGCTGGGCTCCCTGGTGGCTAAATGTTTAAGAGCAGCTGTGCTGCTAGATATTGAAGATGAATCAGTCGGAAGAAGGAATCTATTAATAACTAGAGATATTATTGAAATAGGTTATTAAGCCAAACGGCACTGCTGGAATGAATGTGTTTCAGTGCCTTTTGTTAGGTAAGAATTGGTGCAGTCACTCTTTGTGAGACTACTCAAGATTTATCTGCTTGGTATTAGGTAACCCAGCTTTTGGTGTAGGTCTGTACTACACAAGTCGGTAGCGTGACTGAGCAGCCAGGCCTATCACAAGAGGGGTAAATATAAGCTGTAAAGATGAAATCAGTCAATACAAATAGTCAAGTAACATTTATTCTCAAGGTTTCAGTTATAAATAGTTATATATTTAACATCAGTTTTTAATAAGCATGCTTTAAAAAAGCCCTTTATTGTAACAATTTAAGTAAACTTAGACATTACTTTTCAAAATTAGTCAAGCTAGTGGTTAATCTTTGGATATGCTTCATACACTTTTCCTACACCCTGAGGTTACTTCAATCACAAGGATAGTATTTGCATTTATATACCACACCAATACTAATACTTAAATTCTGAGTTGCAGAAAGGAAGGGTTAGGGGAAGTAAAAAGGTTAGAACAGTTTCTCAAACATGTGAGGACAACTGAATCCTCCAATGAAGTCTAGATAAGCCTATGCCAGTAGTAACAGTATACAACAGGCTACACCCTATGAGGGACAAGCAATAGCAAAGTCAATGGATTTAGAAGAGAGCCTTTAGTGAGCCAGGACAGCCAAAGTCATTCGTACAAAGTCTATGATTCTGATGCACTTCTTGGAAAAAAGTCTTGCACAAAGTTAGAAAGTTCAGGAACATCACTGGTAGGCACACCAGCTGTTAAGCCTGTTAAAAGGGAGTTCAAATCAACTCGAAAGGTAAAGCAAGTGAAAGACTCAAGTGAGACCACACGACTTAAGGTGGTAAGTACTCCCATGCCTGAAAAAGTACCTTTGGTTAGAAGAAAGGAGTCAAGCTGGATTTAATCTTGTTACAGCCAAGCAGGCCCTGGTTCCCGAGCATCAGTCATGGGGACAAGAGGTAGGATGTCTGGAGGGCTCTTGCAGAAGTACTTGGGATTGTCGTCGGCAGCTATGGGTTTTCTTCATGTCCGCGGCACTTCGTGGTTTCAGCTATTAACAAACAGCACTGATGCGGGACAATGGCCACCGGTTGGACTTTGTGGCCCACTCGGTCCGGCACTATGGTGAGGGGGTCTCTGTATCTGGTAGTCTTGCTTCTGGGGGGTCCCAAGGAAGCTCCTGGAACTTTTAGACAGATTCCTTCTGCGGCAGACGTTACCCTCTACTATGGACAATCGACCCCTGGCATTGGGCTTCTGCAGCAATAGAGAGGCACAACAAGTAGAGCGTGAACAAGAGGAGCTCGTCTCGGGGTTTGTTGGTCTCACTAACCCAAGAGGAGAAGGCGTTCCACCCAGAGCTTCTCTGTTGAGAGACAAAGATCACAGCAGCAGGGCTTCACTGGACAATTCAAGGTCCATGAGGTTGCAGCGGGCTTCGTTCACTTTCTTCTTCAGACGATTCTTCCAGTGGTCGACTCTGCCTGTAGTCCCAAAACCCTCTACTTTTAAGCAGGTTTCTCCCATTCATGCACAGCCTATGCCATCAATCACACAGCAGGGTGGCTGTCCTTCCAGGAAAGCCAGTCAGCAAATCAGGACTAGTTTCATTCAGGCATTACTAGAGACAAAGGACATGGGAGTTTCAGGACCCTCCCTCACATCCGGTCCTTCCAGGCACACTAGAGCCAGGGGCAGGCTTCAGGGCTGAAGCCCGCTAATGGCAAGACAAACAAGGGGCTAAAACATGTCTCAATGCACAGAGTAAAAGCTGAGAAACACCCCACAAAAAGAAAATGGTGACAAAAGAACACAGGGGCCATTTTGACAAAATTGTCACCCATGGGTGCTGTACTGTAGCTGAGGGTTCCGCAATGGTAGGAAAAATTAAACCACTGCCACCAGCCATTTAAAATGTTACATGGGAAAGTGGGCTATTAAGTAACCCCCCCCCAGCACTCCACATAAGATGTGTGTGCTGGACCTACAAAGAGAAAAGGTAAGTAAAGTAAATTTCACTTTACTATTCTTGGGAACTGTAGTTCACAAAAGAAAAAGGTATTCAAACCTTAGGAGAAATCCAAAAGGACTTGTCTGTGACACTGCATGGAAGGTGCTGTGTGTCACTATATAAAAAGCAGATGCCTATGGAGTGTGTCACTCTCCAAAAACAGTGAGAAAACAAAATCCAAATCAGGTAAAAACACGAGAGAGCGAGGAAAAAGGTCTGAACTCACTCCAGGGTTAAAATTAAAAAGTCCTAAAGTCCAGCAAAAGAGCTGGGAGTCTCCAAGTTTTAAGGGAATTCACACAGACATGAACATTCTCCCTAACATATTTATGTCCTAAACTTAGTGTGTTGACATAAGCGTAAGAGGATTAAAGACAACTTGGGGCTGCACCAAACAGATAACATTTGGATAAGCATTTCATACATGGATGGCACTGAAAGAGCCAAGAAAGTGCTAGCCTAGAGTGCTGCCAAACCACCACAAAGAAAACAGAGCTAGCAGAATCAATTTGCAGACATTTATAAGGTGTTTGTTCACAGAATCTTCTAAGTAGCAAATGTGTTGATGTTGCTGCTATTAAGTTAGTGATGGGTGGTATGAAGGCATCATGAAGCAAGGAACATACAACTGATTCCAAGTTCAAATAAACAGTCTGTATTAACTTAAATGTCAGGATGGTGTAAGGCCTAACTTGCCCTATGCTAAGGTGGGATTTTCCTACCTAAATAAAGGATAGAAAATTCAACTTAAAAGTCTGTGTGTCCAAAACCTATACCTGCCCTCAGAGCTAAAGCTAGACAATGGGCCTCATTACGAGTTGAGCGGTATTCCAGATGTACATCGGCCGGAATACCACTCAACAGAATTACCTTTACCGGCACTTGGTCCAGCGGAATTACCGCCATATTACAAGTGGCCATGGCAGAGTTAATCTCTGTTTTTGGAGAGTCCATTGTAGTCTATGGAGCATTTTTGGTGGAACTACCGCAAGTGGAATTGCTGCTGCTGTAATTCCGCCGATTTCGCTGATTTTCAGCAGAAAATGAGAGGATTTACCTTCAGCGTGTTGCTGGAGGTATATCTCCCACTCCAGGGCCATACTCCTAGTATGGCGGTGCAGGAAACATGGCGATAATTCCGTTATTACCAATTTGTTCCTGCACCGCTATACTTGTAATGAGCCACAATGTGTAGGGATGTCAGCGACCAATGTAACAGTGTTCAAACTAAAGTTCTGAGCTTCTTGCAGCTCAAGGCTTGTTCTCATCTCTGTTTCCCAAGTTCAAATAGTTCTCACAAAAATGGCCCCAGAGTTTTCTTCCCCAAGTTCAACACAGTTCTACAAATTTAGTCAACCCCACTTGTTTAGCTCACCTTTTATTTCTGTCACTAGCCCAACTTTTAGGCCAAACAGACTCTGCCTCTTGATTCCCTTTTATTCACTCCAAGAAAGGGGTTCTTCTGTCTAGGTGCAATTGTCGGACCACATGGACCACCCACCACAGATCACACAACCGCTAAACCTTGGCACGTTACAACAGTACATATTTTCTCGTAGGACTTCCTTCACAACACGTTTCCTTTCTGCATCAGTGTTATAAGTCAACGTATTCTTCTGATGAACTTCTTTAATGTCCTCTTGCCTTTTATCAACCTGTGCCTCACACACACTGTCCTTCGTGGTAGAGGACATACTTATCAGGCCTCTTCCTCGTCTCAGTACCAGAGTGGTGAAGTGAGCTGTTAGAGTTCACTACTCTGTCGCCTCTTCCTCATCCCAGTACTTAGATGGTATGAATGTGGAAAAAATTAGGAGAGATGACTCACAACAGCCTATAAATGCAGGAGGGTAAAGTTGGTTCTTATTTCAAATGGGGGGATACCATGTCTGGCCAGAGGATAGCCTCTGCCCCATCCCCAAGGACCCTCCACCCAGGTGATCCTCCCTCGCATCTCAACTTCCAGGACCAGGATACAAAAGCGATGGCCTTTCCCTGGCCACCTGAGCAGAGGAACCAAGAGGAGTAGGTGTGAGGTTACCTTCAGGTTTCTCACAGTGGAGATGTTAAAATAGAATTGCACTTACAAATCAATCTGTTATACTGGCACGTACAGCCAGACATTGATGCACCCATTTTGGACATTAAATGATTTGATACATTTCACAATTCATTACTATTTTGGAGCTATCTTGCAACAAGTTTATAACTCATATTTATTAATATTTTAAAACGTCCATCTATGTAGAATTAACTTAACAAAACATTCACAGAAATCGGTTCAAGGGAAATTGGGTAGCAATGTGTGCAGAAAGGTCAACATAGCCCTGTACGTACCACTCGCTGTTGTGCACGCTGTTGCTTCTGCAGTAAGCGCTCATTCTCCTGCTGCTGAAGCTCAAGCACAGCTTTCATAGATATGCTTTTAGAGTGGCTGTTCCATAGGGGTGGTGAACTTTGCTGCTGGCTGTGTTGAAGCAACTTCAGGAGTAGTTCCTGCTGTTGACGACACTGGGATATGAAACATAGACAAAGCCAATAAGAAAACTGGTGGTACGCGTGCCAACAAAAAAGGAGTAAATAAAATTGTGACATTTGTAAGAAACAATTGCTTAGTTGTAAAGGCGAACCTAAACTCTGGCCGGCTGGACAGTTTAGGAGGCCAACCTAGTTATGCTAAACAGGGACAACTCTGGGAGCTGTAACCAAACTAATCAAGGTAGCATGGAGAGTGGTCAAGGCTTAGTCGTGAATGAGTGTGGGGCGGTGTACACAATGAGTAAAACACAGTGCTCAATTAAGGATTACACTTGGACAGGCAAGTACAAAAAGACTATTTATTGCCAGAGAACACTATGAAAAATGACTAATAGCAGCTAGTATTATCACACAATACTAAACAGTAAAATACATAAATACAATCACAGCGAGTTAGTGTAAAACATTCAACCTCAAAATCTTTTGAACGAAATCATTTTAGAAATCCATCATCATCTGTGGACTTCAGTACCCATAAAGTGCACAAACTGAGAGGAAGAAGAGGAGGAGGAGGAGGAGGAGGAAGGGGTTTATGCAGACTAAGAGAAACGTGAAAACCAATGTGCAGGCTAGCTTGGCAGAACCAAAAGTGAGCAGGGCATTTTACCAATGGCATCCGCACTCAACGCAGCAGAACGGAAGAGAACCCGTGCCAGGGAAAGGGGGGAGAGGGGTGGAGAGAGAGCGGGAGGAGGGGTGGAGAGAGAGCGGGAGGGGGGGGGGAGAGAGAGGGGGGAGGGGGGTGAGCGAGAGAGGGGGGAGGGGGGGAGAGAGAGAGAGAGAGAGAGAGAGAGAGAGAGAGAGAGAGAGAGAGAGAGAGAGAGAGAGAGAGAGAGAGAGAGAGAGAGAGAGAGAGAGAGAGACAAGAGAACCCGTGCCAGGGAAAGGGGGGAGAGGGGGGAGAGAGAGCGGGAGAGGGGGTGAGAGAGGGGGAGGGAGAGAGAGAGAGAGGGGGAGAGAGAGAGAGAGAGAGAGGGGGTAGAGAGAGGGGGGAGAGAAAGAGAGAGGGAGAGAGAGGGATGGGGAGAGAGAGGGAGAGAGAGAGAGAAAGAGAGAAGAGAGAGAATCCATGCAGTAGCTCGCGAACGTGAGTTATACATACCAGCGTGGCATGAAGAAGAGATGCAGCAGGCACACCTGAAGGACTGTAAAGGCTGAGGGCCGCAGTGGTGCTTCTGGAAGTACAGTCATGCCGGGAAGCAGCATTATCCGGTCCAAGCCACAGAGGGAAGCCGGTGGTTGAAAGCGGAGCTGCAGGAAACGCTGGAGAAACATCCAAGCCGTACCAGGGAGGAAGCGTCACCGTAGAGGCACGCCGTAAGTCGGAGATGATTGAAACTACCGGTGTGTGCGCACGCAGAGCCATTGGGGATCCTGGGGCGTACAGACTTGCATACAATAAAGTGAATGAATTTTGCGAGACTGCTATTATGGATTATGGATAATGCTCAAAGGCGATGGTAGCTAAGATTTTAACTATAATGCTAGATATACCTCACTTGTGAGAACCCCAGAAGTGTTTGCTGCACTGGTAGATTATTTTTCTCTATACCTCCGAATAGGAATTTTTTTCATAACGCACAGATCCTCTTACTCTTTTTATGGGTGTCATTTTTAAAGACACTCCATAGTGTCCTTTTAATGTTCTCCTCTTTATTTTATTCCTTATATTGTTGAATTTATAAGGAGCTTATACATCAAGTAAATTGCGTTTCCCAACAGGGAGGGAACATGGGAATGAAAGGCGAATGTACAATGAAAGGTGGTCCTACTAGGCCTTGTGAGCATTCAGAATATGCAAATGCAGAGAGAGTTGGGATGAGGAAGTGGTGGGTAAGTGCTAGGTGTAACAAAGAGGGCAGTGCTAGTGAGTAAGCAGCTGTTAGTGGCTTGGTGAGAGTAGTCAGCTACCAATAAAAAAGTGCAGGGCTGTGGTGGCACAGGACAGTGTGTGCCAGGGCAAGTGCTGGGAGCGGGCCGAGGCTGAAGGGGACTGGGTGTGAGGCCAGGTCTCCGGAGGACACACAAGAGCCCTGGTCACCAATCTCAGCAACTGTGTGATTTAGCAGAGGAAGGAGGAAGGGAAGGACGAGGTGAAAAGGAAGGTCTTGACCAGCTTCTGAAATTTGAGGCAATCCGTCTCAAGACAAAGAGCAAGAGGGGGGTGTTCCATAGGAGGGAGCTAGCAGCCACCAGCTCGCTGTTCAGTGAAGCACTTATCTCACACAGTTGGTGCCGGCAGATCTGGAGCGTGAGTATTTAGTGAGAGCCAGTTGTAGATGGCGTGGTCCCTGGCCCAAGACAGCCTTATGGATGCTGCAGAGGGATGTCATGATGCCCGCTCCCGGGGAGCCGGTTCAAGCCCTGCGTCCCTGAAAGCGGACATCCAGTCCCCAAGGAAGGTCCCAGCAACCCCATATAGGGGCCCTTTGGACAGTGTCCTGGCGCCTATGGCGCCAGGCTCATAAAAGACATCAGTCCTGGCGCCATAGGCGCCAGGCTCATTATGGGAGTGCTTGGGTGCACTTACCTGATGCAGACCATGCTGCAGGATCCCGGCCTCCTTGAGGCCTGAAAGGAACTACTTTACCTGTGGGACTAATTTACCATCCGGGCGTGGTCGGGGAAGGATACATACCTGATTGGAGGAAGGATACATACCTGGAACTTCTTCCAAGGCTATTTAAACCCCACCCGAACAGCCACACGTGCTTCGCGTTGTGCTGCATCTAGCAGCTGGACGCTCACCGTGTCTGCTCCTGCATCCTGATTTCTGCCACGCCTGGTAGCATAGCATAGCATCCTGGATCACCTGCAAAGGAAGAGAAGAAGAGAACAGAAGAAGGAAAAGTCCTTACCTGCTAAATACTGCATCCCGGAGACATCTCGCCGACAATCCTGAAAAGGAAGACTAATTTAAAAGCTCATCGCGTCGATCGCTGCAGCGCCGCATTCCACTCACCTTTACAGGGCGCCTCCATGTTCAGCAGCGATCATCCGGATTCGCAGCCACGCCCCAGCGCCTAGGGAGAAAAGACCAGAACAAAAGGTGAGAGAGAAGGGAATAAGGAAAGCTAAATCTCCATGTTAAGACTTACCTGTTGATTCATTCCCTCTTCATTTCGGGTCCGCGCCGCATCCTGGCATTTCCGGACCCCGGCCCCTAAGGGGAAAAAGAGACATCGTTAATGAGCGAATGAAAAAAGACATTACCAAAAAACGCTCATTAAAGACTTACCTGATTTCTACAAGGATTTCACCTCTCATCTCGGGTCGGTGCCTGTTCCCCGGCATTCCGTACCCCGGCCCCTATGGGGAAAAAGACACTAGCATTAGTACATTAATGCATGGACACAAGGGGAACCTCTTATCAAAAAACTTTCCTGGAAGCCAAGCAAGTTTGGTTCTCACCAATCCGAAAATCCAGTGAAGTAACTGGATACCAACGCGCCCCTGCATCAGAAGCAGGATGGAGAGCTCGTCCTTCCAGACCCTAAGAAGGATACTTCTGCGAGCCAGGCAAGCCAGATTTGGGGGCCCGGTCCAGTCCGTCTTCCGAACCTGCGCATCACCTTAGAAGGTCACAGCAGCGCGAACCAGGCCAGCGCCTCCGTGGGAGTCAGGTGAGCGTAACAAGGGATTTGTATTTTATCATTGCAGCAGCCAGGAGCCAGTGGAGAGATCTTGGGGCTCGACAGTTGCAGTTCCTGGGCTTGAGGCCAAGGACAAGTCTTGCAGCCCTATTCTGGATTAGCTGGAGGGAGCGTAGAGAAAAGGAGGGTAGATCGAGGAAGAGGCCATTGCAGTAGTCAAGCCTAGAGAGAACCAGAGCTCTAGAGACGTCAAGCTTCTTGGGGGAAAGTGAGGAAAGGAAGAATTCCTTTGAGGAGGTGGAGTTGAAAGTGGGCCTTCTTGGCAAGGTAATGAATTTGAGTCCCAATAGGAAGGATCTCCGTCTTGCTGGCGTTGAGGCAAAAGTCACTGGAAGTACACCAGGACTGGATGGCAGATAGGCAGGCAGGGATAATGGAGGAAATAAGTAGAGTATCAGAGGGAAGTTTGAAGAAAAATGGTCATCTGCATACCACTGCACGTTTGGGGGGAGGGAGGGGAGTGGGAGGTGTAAATGAGGTGTGCAAGCGGAGCAAGATAGGTGTTAAAGAGCCAGGGAAAAAGGTTGGAGCCCTAGGGGACGCCACAGGTGGATATCGAGGTGGGGGATCCAGAATAAACTGAGATGGTGTGAATTAAGGGAGTAGCTCACCCAGTCCAATGTCAGCTCCGAGATACCCAGGGTTTCGTGGAACCGTTTTATGAAAATGGAGTGGTTGACATTATCAAATGCAGAGGAGAGATCAAGTAGAATGAGAACAGCTGGAGAGTTGAAGTCAAGGGATGAAAGCAGTTCCTTGCGGGTGTTCAGAAGAACAGTTTCCGTGCCTCTGGATGTTCGGACTCCAGATTGATGGTCGTGTAGGCAACCAACAAGTTCAGTGTGCTGGGTCAATTGGTGGAAGACCAGTTTCTCCAAGAGTCTTCCAAGGAAGGGAGTGATTGATATGGGGTGGTAGTCGGCTGGACAAGACGGGTGTGCAGAACGGTTTTTCAGGAGGGGGAGCACAAGGGAGTGCCTAAGGGAGGAGGGGAAAGATCCAGTAGCAAAAGAGTGGTTGCTGAAATCAGCAAGTGCAGGGGCAAGAAAGCCAATAGTGTCCTTGATGGTCTGGAGGGTTAGGACAAATTTCTCTTTATTGCACCTTTCCTTTTATCTTTATGGAACCCTCAAACGGTTTGCTGTTATTTCTGATTCTGTCCTGCTCTTTTTGCAGTGCAGCGATGCCTTAAACTTCACTACACTGGCTTTTGCTCATATGTCATGGGGAGACTGACCTGTCCTTCAGGCTGCCAGTACTGGGAAACCTGGTTTCCCTTAGTCGTGTTACTACTTTTGATTACTTTGTATCACTTGTGGTAACTTTTTCACATTGTACAACGCAGCTTACACTGCAGTACATTGAGGTACATTTTTGTTTTGCTCAAGACTAACATTCAGAGGATTTTTGGTTTCTCTAGGTGTGCAAAAAAGGATAAGCTGATGCAGCATTGACTTTTCGCCACTTTTTGGAACTTTCCGTTTTAGCTTTACCATGTTTACTGCATTTGGCTACAAACTGTGGCTAGTGTCCAAACAAGGCCGTGCAAACATGGTTTTTTGCCTGTCCTTTTGACATCTTGTTCTTTAGCCTTCTTCTTGGCCTGTGAGGCCAGGAAAATCCTTATAAGGTCTTCCAGTGCCCGGGCAAGCAGAAGCTTTTGGTAGGCTACTGGAGGGCTGTGTGTTTTTGCTGGCAGGATGTGGGCTGGGACTGTCTGGTCCCAATCCACAAACTGGTTTCCGTGCGTCTGAGTGGTATGCATGAATGTCCCGCTAGTGGTCCAGATTGGAGCACTTCTGGGGTGTGTGTGTGTGTGTGTGTGTGTGGCGTAGTCCTGTCATTGGCTAGTGAGGGCAGCAGCACTTACCTGTTTTTTTTAGGAGAAGAGGAGGACCCCTGCACCTATTCCTCAGAGGCCTTGGAGAAACCTGAAGGAGCCAAAAATCCTATCCGGAAGGAGGCCTGGCTACCAACTTCTGCTGCTGTCCTGGAGGAGCCCTGTCTTGCTGAAGATCATTAGCTGTCTCGCCAAGGCGCTTCGACCCTAGAGGTGGATGAAACATCCATTTCTGACATCTGCTTGGCACCCCTGCAGTGTCTCGGGACCGTCCTATGGCTGACCGGCTCCGATTATGGGCTGCCGTGCTGCCGGCATCACCGTTCAGAGCTTCGACCGATGAACTATGGGGATCCTCAGCTGGCCCTACAAGACTCACCTCTGCGAACTGTTGGCGTCCTAGCTTCAAGGGGACACGATATAGGAGGGAAAGTCTGGCCGTGGGAGTGGAGTCCCTTTGCTTTGCAGTGCTGTGCTGTAGGGAACCAGAGCCCGGAATCGCTTACCTGACCTGAGAGTGGTGCTGCATTCTTCAATCGAGTGTCCTTGCAACAGTGAAAGACACCAACGGGAGATCAGCTAGATCCTGCAATCCCTGCGAATCGAGGACTGCGACTGTTAGGCAGAATCCTGTGCAGTTCCCCTAAGGAGCACTACAGAAGATTAAGACTACAGGTGTGAGCAATAAATCCCCTTTGGTATCAGTCTGTACCAAAAAGATTTAGTTGGTAGCTGTGGCAAAGCAGCCAGACTTATCTGAAGAGGGAGATGAGCAGTATTCAGGGTTTACACAATAGGGCTACAGCACTTATGGCACAAGGAAACACTGATCAAAGCTTTGTATTAAAAATAATATATATATTTATTTTACACACTTCTAGTTCAACACATAAATCACAGTTAATAAAGCAAGTTAAAATCAGTCAAGAAAAGTATACACACTCCCTAGTTAAATTGTAGACAAGTTTGAGCAAGAGTGAAAACTGAGCAAAACGGCACAGTGACAACCAAACACAAATGGCACTATCAATTTCTCACAAGGGAGGGAAAGCACAAGTTATACAGAAATGTCCTCTTACACACCCAAGCAAGAGGTGTGAACAAGTTTAGGCAAGGCAGTACTTTAGCATAGAGAATACTTAAATGAAAACCGCGAAAAATGGCACTTCACAAGTTTAAAAAGTGGGAAGGAAAAGGTGGTTATAAGAAGTAGGTGCACCAACACAGTTCTAGTTGAGAAATAATCTAAAGACGGCAGTTCTAACAAATTTAGCCAGAGTCAATAGGCCTGTGCCAAAGTCAGTGGTACAGGGCAAAGGGCCCAGGAGCAAAATTTTCTTGTAGCTGCAGTCAAGTCTTTGGTTAACGATTCCAAAAAAAGGTGGATGCAGAAGGTGAAAGACAATGTTTAGAAGATAGGGCGGCCAATCCAACAGGTAGGTAAAGGATTTAAAACACCTTTACCACTACCACGCGAAAGGGGCGGCCTGGCGGAACAATGTACCTTACTATGAAGTGGCTCCTGTGGTGGCGGTTGTTCCTGGTAGTTCCTGCAGTTCGGGTGATCCAGCAGAGGAAGAGGGACTCTCGTCGTGGAGGAAGGTTCGAGTTACTGCACTACCCAGGGATGAAACCAGCCGCCGTGCTGCCTGACGAATAAAAGATACGCTCCTTTAAATCTCGGTCCGGGTGGACGGGTGCCTTTACTATCCGGTCTCCGAGAACAGGGTACTGGTGATTCCACCAAGGCAGGTCCAGGAAGGCGATTGGCAAACTGGTTGGCCCCACCAGCTCAAGGGAAGAAGGCTGTTGCAGATGAAGATCTTCCCTGGTCGTGTGGAGAAAAGTGGTGAGAGGCTGCAGCAGGGCTTTACCAGTGGTTTAGTCGTTGCAGGTGTCTTTGGCTTCTCTCCTCTTTGGCTTCTTAGTTCCAGTGGGGACGTCTTGCTCTTCCAGTCCTCAGGACCCTGCTTTTATGCAAAAAGATCCCCATTCATACAGCCTAGCTGTCACTCACACAGTGGAGTGGTCATCTTGGCGGGACACCCTCCAGCCTATCAGGACAGAGTGCGACATGGGTTGCTGAGTGTTAGGGAGACTGAATTTCCTAACCTGGTGAGTCCCCCAGCAGCTTTGCTGGATTTCTGGAGTTTGTTTTTTTTCCTCCTGCCAAGAGTGAGACTCTTTCTCCCACTCTTGGACATGATTTATGGTGTTCCTTTGACTGTTAATGTGTTTTATGGGCTATGGGGTCCTTTACTCCATAGGGTCTCATGTGTTTTTACTATGCGTGTTACACAGCACCCTCCGTGCAGTGACACAGGGGTGTCATAGTGACACCCCACCACAGACGCCATACCCTGGGACTGACTACTGTCTCCCAGGGCATGTAAAGTCACCATTGGCTTTACTAGTCCCAAATTATTAACAAAAACCAGTACAAACAATCATATTGTGGACGTACTGGTCGGGGCAATTCGATTGCCCCGGGGTCTGTTAGTCGAGGGGGCAAGTCTCGGTCCCCCCTGATCGAGTTTTGGCTGGTGGCAGTGGATACTACTGTTTATATTCGACCGTGAATATATTCCTATGTGATTTTCCCATTGTTCGAGGCTACCAACTTTAATTATTTAATTCTCATAGCCTCGAACATACCGCCGGTTTATTTAATTAATATTAATTCGCCGGTTGGTATTTTTTGCCAGGACTCGATTCTAAAATGGCATTTGTGTTCTCTTCTGTGACTCCAACCCAAGTCGAGCCCTTTGTTCCACTTTTTGGCGGGCTTCTCCACAGAAGCCTCCAAAAGTAGTGCCACTCTGTCTGGGTACCACAGGGGGTGTGGGAGGGGGTTTAGGCACACTGGACTGAGTTGCCTTGGTAACTCAAGTCACACTCTTGTGTGACTGGCCCAAGTGGTGAGCCGGCTGGCTCACCACTTAGCATGTTTGATTGACAGCTAGGCTGAGTGAATGGGGGTATGCTGCATAAAAGCAGGGCTTTGGGGCTTGGAACTTCAGAAGTCGCCACAGGACCTGAGAATCCGACGAGGGAGAAGCTGAGCCGACCTACCACGACGACACCACCGGTGGAGCCCTGCGGAACCGACTCACCACTTCCCGACGACAGAGAAGATCTCCCGGCTGGAGAGGCTTCTTCCCCTGACTGGTGGGCACAACCAGTTTACCTTCTTCCCTTCGCACCCCCGACCGGCTAAGTGGTCGAATTGCCCGTGCCAAGCACCCTGGCAACCGGACAGCCACTTACCACTGGACCGCGAACTAAAGGACCGCTCCTTTTACCTGAGAAACTCCACGGCTGGTTTCTTCCCTGGCAGAGCAACGGACTCCTGTCTTCCTCCCCGGCGAGATCCTCTCTTCCCCCGGATGAAGCACCAACTTGCATCCGCTGCCAGGAACAACTGCCCCCGCTGGAGTATTCTCACCACTTTAAGGTACCGTGTCCGCCAGGCCTCCCTTTCTAAAGATTGCTACAAGGTAATAATAACCCCTTAACCTTCTGGACTGGGCTGGCCGCCTTGACCCCCTAACTGGTCTCTTTCTTTGGTCCAACCCCTTTTTGAACCTTTACAGGACTCTGCAACCGTGTGACCTTGGACACATTTTGTTTTGATCCCCTTAAAGTGAATCTGGCCTACTGACTCTAAACTCACGGTGTTACTTTGCCTTCCTCTCTTGTTGTGTTCGTGAAAAAGTATTGGGATCTGTTCCAATTTATTCTCTGCTTTTCTCTCCCTTTTTTAAACAAATTATTAGAGTGCCATCTACGTTAAGCGTTCACCGCTGTCTGAAAATAAGTGGGGCATTACTTAAGACTTGTCTAATATTCTTTTAAGGGAGTGTACATCTTTTAGTGTCCGTGTTTTTGGATTGCTTACTATTAGTGTCTGTGTTTTTCTAGATGTGGTTTTAAATAAATAATTATATCTCTTTTACACCAAGCCCGGTCAGTGTCTACTTGTTCTACTGTGTTCTTTTGACCTATTGTGAAGACTCTGTATACTGCCTAACTCTTCTTGAGGGAAGTCTGACTGCTCAGCCACAGCTACCAAGTGAATCTGTGTGGTACAGACTGCTACCAAGTGGGTTTACTGCCAAACACCTGTAGTCCTAAATCTTTTGCAGTGGTCCCAGAGGGAACTGCACAGGTTTCTGCCCAACACTGAGGCAACACTGTCCAGGGGTCCTACTCCCCCTCTCACACAATGGACCCACCCCAGACTCAGTGGCACCGAAAGGAGGGCTTCTTGGCAGAAGCCGCCAAAACGATGAACAAAGGATGCTCGACCTGGGTTAGGAGTTTAGAGAAAGACACGAGAAAGAAGTTATATTAAACTTCTGGCAAATAAAACCTACCGGAGTAAAGTTAATGTTAAAATACACCGGCGGTATGTTAAGAGTCTGTTAAAACATGTGGTAGACTCAAACAATGGGAAAATCCCATAGGGAAATATTTGCGGTCGAATATTTACAGCAGTAACCAATGCCACCAGCCAGAAACTTTTGAGAGAGGGACTGTACGGTACCCTCTCGAAAATGAACACCAGGGAAAAACTATTAACCCTTCCCAGTACATCCATAGTTAGATTGGTTTTATTGATTTAGTTCATAATAATTGACTAGTAAAGTCAATGGGGACTTTACATGCCCTGGGAGACAGTAGTCAGTCCCAGGGTATGGAGTCTATGTTTGGGGGTCGCTACAAAAAAGGTCTAAGAGTGGGAAAAAGAGTCTCGCTCTTAGCAGGAGAAAAAACAAACCCTTCAAATCCAGCAAAGCTGCTGGGGGACTCCATAAGTAAGGGAAATTAGCCATAAAATGAGAATTCTCCCCAACAGTGACTTTTGGCAGGAAAAGCAAACTCGGATCCTTTTCCTTTGTCCTGTCAAATTTGGGGAAGAATCAGAGTACAGGGGGTAAGCTACAATGATTCTTACCTACCCCAAAACTCCCATTATAAGTCTATGGGTTTATAATACATTTTATTACAACATCATAGGCTTTACCATTGCTTACTTGCGCAAGATTTTGGAAGGTTGGGGCTACTTCCGTTAGCTAATTTAACTTGTACTCCGACAATGATAACCCTTCACTGGACCCCAGAGACCCTACCTGCATTTTTTCCTGCTTCAAAGATTCTGTGGAACTTTACCTGAATTATTGGGTAAAGGGCTCCAGACAATTTAGGGCTGGACAATTTAAGTTAGGGGGCAATCTCTGTGGACCTGTAAGTGCATAATATAATCTTACCTTTCCAGGAGTTTGTGTTGAATATTATGCCCTTTAATGAGTGAATGTATATCTATCTGTTTTTACTAGTGTTGAGTGATAACTACTTGCCAGTACTCATTTTTCTACAGTGTGTTTGGCCAATAAAAAATAATTGTATTTGTATACATCCTGTCTAAGTGTAATGTGTGATTCCCATTCTATGAACTCATTGTGGACCCTTTACAAGCTCACCACCAAGCCTAGACCACCTGCCACTGCTACCGGAACTGGTGTGGCTACAACTCCGCAGAGCTGTCCCTGTCACAATAAAGGTTGGCCTTCTATACATCTGTCCTCCAGGCCAGAATAGAGTATAGAAAATCAGTCCTAACATGGAGGAACAGGGGGGCGACCTGTTTGGAGGAGACCTTTGTGTAGCAGACAACTTGCGACCTCATCAGGTGTAATAGGAGAGAAGGAGGAGAGAGAGGCAGGGGGCAGGGACGAGATGGGGCTCAGGATGTCCTGAGTTTTTGCATTGAAGTGTGTGGCCTGTGCGTTTCAGAGGGCCTGGGAGTGAAGAGGTGAGGAAGAGACGGCGGAAGGGTAGTCTGGTTCCTTGCAGATTTTAAAGAATTCAGCCATGTTGTTGGATGCACCAGAGATCGAGCCTGGATGTGGGCCCTTTTCTTGGAGTGAATGGAGAGTCGGTTTGTTGCAGCAGGCCACAGTTCAGTTGACAACATTTGGTATATACCTTTTATTGTTACAAGGTTGCCCTGTGGGGGCCCCCCTTTTATGTTCTCTGGCTAATCTTGTGAGAACTACAATTCCCATGGGTGAAAAGGATATTTCTACCCCTTCTATATTTTGTTAGGTGAAACCAGCACACCGCCACCTTTTGTGGAGTGCTGGGGTGATACAATGTATCCCATTTCTCACTAGCACTGTAACAATACTGTTACAGGGACAAGTTTACCTTAAATGGCAGACGGCAGTGAACCTTTTTACAAATTCGATGCACCTTTACCGCAGATGTTTTGGTTTCATCAGCCCCGCTAAAGGAACCCATGGGTGCTCATTTTACCAAAATGGACCCAGTATTCTTTTCTTTACCATTTTAGCGTTTCTGGTCTTTTCTTGGATCTTACCCTGCCCCCCAGGGCGGGAAAGTCCTTGTTGTGATTTCTGTCTTCAGCAGGAGATCTCAGTCAAGCCCACCCAGGCACCAGTGTCTGAAGGCAGGAAGCAAGGGAGGAGTCCAAAACACTGCAGCCCCTTATGTCGTCGAACCTGCCTGCGAGAAAGCCAAGCCCTCCCCAGCCCCCCAAGTTAGAATGCTGCACGCCCGATTGATTGGCTGGGTTCCTGCATAAAACTCTGATTGTGGAAGCTGAAGAGGTAGTAAACCACTGGAAACAAATCCGAAGAGAAAGAAAACACAGATGAGACGATTTCCAGTGACTGGAAAGCCTGCTGTGTAACCAGAGCCTGCTGTTAGCCTTCCTTCCAAGCGACCTGTGGACTATGAAACGACGACCCTAACCCAGAGCCTGGCGAGATTCCTTAGACTCAAGAAGACCTGCATTTTGAGCCATCCCACGTCAAGCTGCGACTATGTCTAGCTGCAATACCCCAATACCATGGGCTAATTCCGAATCCAGCTGAAACCTTGGTGGCATCTTGCAGGACCTCCAAAGTCCAAAAAGACCGCTCAGAGGGCTGGATCTTGCAAGTGACGAGAATCCGACAAGCGATATTAAGTCTTCCTCTGGCGCCAAAAAAGGGTGCCAAAACCACAAAGCACATCCAACCACAAAGAAACTGTTGCCTGCGGCCTTCTCCGTTGATCCCTGCTGCAAAAACCTTTCCAAAGACCTGTCTTCCATCTTCATGACAAAGGAATCCATCGACCAGGTTTTTGGCTGCAGATCCTGAAGTCTTCCTGCTTCAACTCTTCTTCTGTGCCGAGGTACTGTTTTGGCTGGGTATTTACGTACCTTAAACCCGTGTGTTTTCTGTAAAGCTTTTGGCGTGTTTTCTGTGATTGAGAGTCCTCTCATCCAGTTCACCGAGGCCCACTGCTGGAATCCTCCTAAAGTGTCTTCTCAGAAGTCCATGGACCCCAACTATCTGTAAAGGGAACTTACTTGTTTGAACAGACCTCCACAGGAACTTGACTTTTTCTGCAACTGAACCCGATCTCACCCTGCCTACAGCTGGCACCTAGACCACTAGAGTCCCTCTTCTGCCTAGCATAGGGAAGGACTGGCTAAGAAAAGGATTCTGCCTTGAAAAATATAACTAGTGGTTTAAAGTGTACTTACCTGTGTAGTAGTTAGTTATCAACTAACTCGGATTGTGAGCAGTTACCAAAATTCGTACTTACCTTGAATGCGTGTTGTGCCATTCTAAAAAGTATATGTAAGGTTATTTTACTCACCTGTGAATTGTGCGTCTTCACAAAAGTAATGCTGTTGACTTCACTTAACCACTTCTTTCAGAATATTAGTGGATAAGTTCACCAAGTGGGGCTTGCTTCCCCTGACCTACTGAATAACCTGTGTAAACTAAGTCTGCCTTGGGTTTTACCTACCTTGAATGACATTGGATCATTCTTAAAGTGTAAAATTGGGTTTTGCTTTTCCTGGTCTGTTTTATACAGATGCTATAAGAGTCTTGGGTTATACCTAGCTTTAAGCTGCTGACAGCTGCTTTAAAAAGTATATGGGTTTTACTTACTTTGGGTCTTACTAAAATTAGAAAGTCATTGCTTACCTTAGTCTGTGTCCCACTGACCTGAAAAGCAACTGTAATAGTATATTACAACATTAGGTTTTACCTGCCTAGAATAGCTCTGTGCCATTCTTAAAGTGTTCTGTAGGTGTAGCGAGTTGTGGAACTCTGCTCTCCAGGTTCAAAATTGCACATCTCTTACGACAGGTGAAGACTCGAGCAAGAAAAAGGTAAGCAGTGTTGGGTAAGAACAAGGGGCCTCACAAACCCCCAAGCGCTTTAGTGTTTGGCAAGACATCTTTAAGGCACAATAATGGACTAGGTGGGAGGAGGGGCACTGGGAACGCTCTTTCGTGTGTTAGGCAAAGTTTGTATGCAGTACCCTCTGGGAACACTACACACAACTATGACTACAGGTGTAAACAAACCAACCTTTGGTATAAGTCTGTACTACACAGTTTTGGTAGCGTGTTGAGCAGCAAGGCTTATCCAAGAGGAGAAATGTGAGCAGTAATGATGTTACACAGAGGTCTACAATCACAGGGGTTCAAATAAACTCTTACAATCAAGGTTTCTTGAATAAACACTTATTAATTTATTCATCAGTCAGTTATAAAACATTCACTAGAAGGAGGCAATTATATAATAACACAAATATACTTCAATACTGTACACTCTAAGTTTCTGAATCAGACAAGACCCTATTGGACTGGCCCACAAACACAACCTATACCCACAGGTAACTTAAGTGACAAGGGTGCTGGGGACATCAATATCTTACAGTTGGCATTCAGAATACTTTTCTAGAGGAGTAAAAGACAATGTTTATTAGAACATGAAAGGTTACAATAATTCTTTAGACAGTGCAAATATTTGTTCACCAGAAGAGTCAATTCAATTCACTAGGCTTGGCCAAAGTCAATGGCCTAAAGTCTTGCATAGGATAAACCAGTTCTGGTAAGTAAACGGAAAAGTCTTTGCAAAAGTTCTCAGAAGTGGTTTGTAGGAAGAAGAATCATATGTTGAGTCACAAGCTGATTAGGCCTGTGAGTTCCAAAAGTTTCAAGCACTTTCATCGCGAGAGGTAAGTACTCTCAGTCTTGGTTTACAGTACCTTACAATGAAGAAAAAGAGGCAGCTGATGACTTCTGTTCCTGGCAGTTCCTGCAGCTCTCGCTGTTCCGGTGCCTCAGTCATGGGGACAAGAGGGAGGACGTCGGGGGACTCCTGCACTGCGACAGTCAAAGGCTTGCAACTGCCAAACTTCAATTTCGTTGGCTTTAAGCAAAGCACACAAACTGGTGTCCCTCTCCCTGGTTCTATGGTTTCCTGCAGCAACACTGGGGAAATTCAATCAGCTCCGAGATAGGTGTCCAGGTAGCTTACTTTTGAGTTGATTGGTCCCGCCAACTCAAAGGGAGAAGTCGTCCTCGCAGAGGCTTCTATGTCGATTAGAACTTCGCAAGTAGGCACTGCAGCAGGGCTTCACAGAGTTAACCAACCGTCCAGGAGTTCCAGCATGCATCCTCTTCAAGCTCTTCTTCGGTTCCTTCATCCAGTGGTCGACTGCCTTCCAAGCCAAGTGACTCGCCTTTTACTCAGTTCTCTCCCATTCATTCCAGCCTAGCTGTCACTCACCCATCAGGGTGGCTGTCCTTGCCGGACAGTCAGCCAGCCAATCACCACAGAGCGCATTTGGGTCTCCTAGGAGACTAAGCACAGGGAGTTTCGGGCACCTCCCTCACTTCCTGCCCACCCCAGACACAAGGGCGCCAGAGGCGGTCTTCACTCCTGAAGCCTGCCAAAGGCGAACTAAGAGACCAAACCTGGTTTGGCACGCAGAGAAAAACTCGAGAAGAAGCTTCCCAAAAAGAAATGGCAAAAAAAGAAGACCGGGACCTGTTTTAACAAAGGAGGCTTAGGCGCCATCTTGAAAAACATCAAGCATAATCACATACACAGACATAGGCGAGCACTGACGAAGGTAGTTATTGTCTATATATAAGGCGCACTTAACTATTAGTTGAGAAGATTTGTGATGTCAGATACCAGGCATTTTAAAAGCTTAGTGCTGTAGAGGAGTCAAACTTGCCCACCGTCCCAGAAGGCATGTGGCCTGTGGGAAATAAATAGACCACAGGCGCTTAAGTGTGCAGTGTTCTTCACTATGGCCAGCACAAACTGACTCAGCAGGTGTCCACAGTCCGTCAAGGGTCCATGCGGGTTACAAATAGGACTTGCAGGTTTTGTGCGGCAAAGTGCAGAATGGGATACATTATGTGTGTTAAGTGTGGAGGAAACTACAGAACCCAGATAACATGAGCAGGATGAGTGGAATATGGATAGAATGAAAGAACATGTTTTATACATTGATAACAATATCTAGTTTTCATTAAGCTAGGCCTCAAGGAGTGCTAATGTCTGTAGAGTTGCAGTGTGTCTTTGCATAGCTAGCAAAATGTAGAACAGCATGCCCTGACAAAACTACTGACAACAACGAAAGGCGGCTTTGGAGCATTCCTATTAAGGACAAAGGACAGATTTGGCTGAAGTCATGATCCAGCTCCAGTGACATCACCACAGCAAGCCAGGACCTATATAAACCACTGCTTGAAACCACTTTGTCAGGAAAGAACGGGATGAGGGACAGGAGAAGAACGTTCAGGCAGCAGAGTCCTTTGCTACCATCCTCATCCACGCACATGTAAGTAGACTCTTGTAAAAGATAACAAGAAGGGAACATGTGTGTATGACAATATGCAAGGTGAGAATGGATGGAGTACAATGTCAATGATAGAGTGGCTAATACTTTTGGTGATGTGTTAAGGTATAGATTGGACAGGAATTTGGTGATGTGGCAAGTTATAGATTGGATGGGAGTTAGGTTATGTATTGAAATTGTTGTTTATTACTGTTTTTCTACTTTATAAAGGAAAAGGGGAGCTTCAGCTTCTAAAGACTGGGAGGTAAGGGATCCTCAGCCACAATAGGTTTAGAAGGTAGTGCCATGCAGAATTCTTTTATGACGATAAAAGCAATGGGACCCTCGGCAAGTTAAAAAAAAAAGCTGAGAAGGTGGTACTACGAGGATAAGGAAAAAACAAGTAGTGACTCGGTATAAGGAACAGGCCTGGATTTTGGTATATTTTTTCTTGCTGTCTTTTGTGGTAAAAAAGGAAGGTGGATGAGTAGCGGTGTGTGTGGGTGGTGAAAAAAAAGTGGGAAAAAAGTGGGTTGATCTGCATTTCTGTGTTAGAAGCAGCAGAGTGCGCAGCATAGCAGAAAGGTCTAAGTGAAACATAAGGGACGTGCACAATATTAGTATGGGGTAAGAAACACCAATAAGACATGCATAGGGCCCTGCCAAAGTATTGTGACAGGATAGAAAAATATAGGCGGATTCGGCCTAATCCAATTTAATTACCCCACCAAAAGACCTAATATACATACCACAAAAATTTTGAACTACTAAAAGTTTGAACCTTTTTGTTGTATGTATTTTAGGTCTTTTGGTGGGGGTAGGTAAAAAAAAGAAAAACAAAAGCTGCGGGAGTGTCCCCCGAAACACCCTGCTCACTATACAGTATAGTCAGCGGGTGTTGCAGGGGCCAGTCCTGCAGCTGACCCGAAAAAAAAAGGACCCTGCAATGCCAGTTCCCAATCACGGAAGTGAAAGGGAACTGGCGTTGCAGGCACCAGTGAGACTGAAGGAAATACGTAGGGGGGTAAGTAGTAAGTAGGGGGGGGTGTGTGACAGGGTTGTGGGTTAGGGTTGTTTTATCTTGAATGACCGAATGGGAAATGTACAAACAATTTTACATACATTTCTCATTCGGTCATTTCCGTCACGGTTATTTCTGCCACTGTAAAACACCCCCAATTCTCATAGGCAATGGGTGTTGGAGGAAAGGGGGCGGGGGGGATGTCCTGCTGCTGGCCAGAGCAAGGATCGCATAAACACGCTAGAAAAAATGTCCCATCTTTTTAGCAGAAAAATATAAGGGAAAGAAGTTACAAAAAAGAAAAAGATTTTAGATCTCTGGCAGTTATTCGAGGATATGGAAGATAAAAAAAAAAAAAAAAAAAAAAGAAGAGATCCAATGTGAAGGGATCTACCCCGTAACGCCCAAACCTGCAGTAGGGTATACAATGTCAGGATCTGAAACTAGGGGAGGGAGGGAAGGGGCGGGTGACTGGCATGACTCAAGCGCTTCTGCCCCTCCACCTCCTTATAACCCACCCACAAGCGCCGACATGCCCGTAGCATCAGTGTACCCAGGAGGTTTGCAAGCAGATTTGGACAATGCGTTTAGAGCGTTGTGGGAAAGGTTGGTCAGGTTAAAAGAACCTGCAGAAGTAACACCAGAAATAAGGGTACTGGTGCAGAAATTACAAATTACTCACCATTGTGACTAATGTCCTTAGTTCCCCTTTCCTCCATACTGCATGGGCATTCCTTCCTAGGGACGGGAGGCTGAACCGTTTACCAGAAAAACCTTCTTCCCCTTTCAATTTAGAGGCGCGCAGAGGTGTGCCCTGGGAGCATGGGCTCCCCTGACTCCGCCCACCAGCACCACTCAGTTCCCATTGACGCGTCGACAAAATGTACCATTGCCTAATGACACCTGTCTTATTAGGGGGGGAAGATGGTGAGATGTATGGAGAAAAGGGGACTAAGGACTAGTCACTACAATGAGTAACTTGTAATTACTCTTACGCCCCGTCCCCTTTCCTCCATACTGTATGGGCGGTTACGAATGAAAGTAGCTCCAGGGTTGAGAGGAGACCCCCCTTAAGCAAATGAGTTCCTTAGAACCGCCTGTCCGGAGGCCGATTCCAAACAGTAATGCTTACAGAAAGCTGAAGGGGTTGCCCAGGTGGCTGCCCTGCTTATGACCTCCCTCGGAACCTGCCGCTGGAAGGCAGAGGCACTAGCCTTGGCTTTGATTGCCTAAGCATGCATGTTGGCTGGCAGCAGCTTGCGCTGCCCTTCATAGGCCTCCTTGATAACCGCAACAATCCACCTTGCGATAGACACATTGTATGCTTGATAACCGGGTCTGGAGCCCCTAAGGTGACAAAGAGTGCGTCCAATTTGCGGAAGCCCACGGTCCTATCCAGATAGAATTTCAGAGCGCGTCTGACATCCAGACAGTTTAAGACTCTCTGGGCCTCGTCTTTGGGGTCCGCGAAGAACGTAGGCAGTACTATTTCCACTTTCAGATGGAAAGCGGAGGGTACCTTAGGTAGGAATGCCGGGTGCGTCCGTCGGACCACCTTGTCCCTGTGAAAAGTTGTATAGGGCTCTGAAGCCACCACAGACTGGATCTCGCTGACTTTGCGAGTGGAAGCGAGCCCTACTAACAGAGCTGTCTAGATGGTGACCAGCCTGATGTTCACAGACACCATTGGCTCAAAGGGTTTGTGCACCAAGCCGCCCAATACCACATTGAGTTGTCACACAGGATGTGGCCTCTTGATGGGCGGGTAGAGCCTGGACAAGTGTTCCGCTCACCTGATCTCCACAGGGGCGCCGAACGGAGCTGGACCATCCGGTGATGAGTGGTGTCTTGTGCTCCCCTCTGGCTTCGTTATGAAAGCAGGCTTGCCTAGAAAGTTAAATCACAGGTTACCCAACCATTTGGATGAGGGCAACTCCCGCCTCCCGTGGCGTCCTCTTGCACCTCTTGCACCCCCACTGCTATATCTCTCCTTTGATTTATGAATAGCGGGCTCTCACAGATCCTATTAAGTTCCAGACAACTGTGACTCAATGGTAAGTCTTATTCCAAAGATATGGATAGCTAAAGAGTTCAAGTTGTAAAAGTTCACTCTGTACCTTTCTTTATAGGTTTCTTCTTCGTGCTTACGATGGAGCGAGGTCCTTGATAGCTGGCTTCCCAAGGTAAGATTTGCGCTAGTGAAATGCAAAAGTCTTTCCACCGGGTATATTTTCCTGCACAAATAACCTGCTGCTTTTATATTCTGCAGGGACGGAATCTCCTGGACAAAGGTTGCGGGATGAAGAATTGGGAGGCCGTGAGGATTGCTGCCTTCAGGTGAGAGCTGCCTTGCGCAGGATTAAAAGTTTAAATGAGGCCTTCCCCACTGCACCGCTAACCTGATGTCTTCTTTGCGTTTTACAGATGCAGAAATTCCGGAGCAGCGATCGGAAAATGGAGCGGTGATCGTGTGATGATGTTCCGATGGTTCGCTGGTAAGTATTAGCGTGGCGCTGATCTGGATGAAGATCGCGTGGTCTGCAATGCTAATCTGGTGTCCTTTCCCTTTCAGCTCCGAAGAAGCGTGGACTCCAGAACAGCCGCAAAGAAGAGTCAGGTAAGTATCTTGTTCTGCTCTCCTTTCTCACTCTTCCTTGCAGGTAGCTCGAGATAACTGGACGGGCGTGGCTGATGACTGGCCTGGAGCTGCAGACACAGGGAACGTTACGCTGCAGGAGGAACAAGTTACTTACCTGTAACTGTTGTTCTCCAGCATGGGTCTGGCATGGATTCACATGCTCATGAATATTCCCCGTCGTCAGGCTGGGAATCCTCGGTAAAGAAAAAAGCCAGTATCAGTTTCGTTTCTGATCTGTCTTTCGTAGTAGTAACCAATCACTGATCTCTGCGTCATACTGACCACAGCCAATGACTGCCCTCTACGTAAGCCCCGCCTCTGGCAGCCATCTTCAGATTTGGTAGCACGTGAAGTGGCAGTATGACCAAGTGAAGAGCCGCAGAGGGGTAGGCGGGAGGGTTCGCATGTGAATCCATGCCAGACCCATGCTGGAGAACAACAGTTACAGGTAAGTAACTTGTTCCTTCTCCAGCATGGGGTCTGGCATGGATTCACATGCTCATGAATAAAGAATACATAGCAGTACACACATGCACAACCACGGGAGGTGGCAAAGGCTCAACATTAAGCATTACATCAAACTGAACATTAAGCAAATCTTACCTCCTCACCAGGCTCACCTTAGGCGAACAGGTTGCGCAGCACTGCTTGGCCGACCCTGGACTCCTCCCTGGAATCCCGATCGACGCAGTAGAATTACGTGAAGGTGTGCGTCGACCTCCAAGTAGCAGCCCTGCAGATGTCCCGCAAGGGCACACCAGATAGGAACGCCGTGGTAACTGCGATCGCTCTGGTGGAATGGGCTCTCGGACGGCCAGGCAGCAGTCGGTTTGCCAACCGATGACAGTACATGATACAGCCAGAGAGCCATCTGGAAATGGAAGCCTTCGAGAGAGCCTTCCCCTGATTGACAGGTCCAAAGTTCACAAAGAGTTGTGACGTCTTCCGAAAACACTTTGTGCGGTCCACGTAGAACTTCAGCACTCTAGCCACATCCAGCGAGTGCAAAGTCCTTTCAGCCGGCGACGAAGGCGACGGGAAGAAAACAGGCAACACCAAGGGTTTGTTGAGGTGGAAGTCCGACGGCACCTTGGGCATGAAGGAGGGGTGCGTCCTGAGCACTACCCTCGTGTCGTGAAAAGTCAAGTACGGGGCCTTGCAGGAAAGGGCCTGGATCTCTCCCACCCGTCGTGCGGAGGTGATGGCCACAAGAAACGCTGTTTTCCACGACAAGAACTTCAACGGAGCCGAGTGCAGAGGCTCGAACGGAGGTCCCATGAGCTTGGTCAGCACCATGTTGAGCTCCCACGCCGGGGCCGGAACCTTCACCGGCGGGAACGATCTGAACAGTCCCTTCATGAACTCTTTCACCAGACGATGAGACCACAAAGACGTCCTTCCGTGGTTCTGGTGTATCGGGGGATCGCAGCAAGATGTATCTTGATGGACGCGTGCGCCAGTCCAGCCTTGGCCAGCGTCAGTAGGTACGGCAGTACTTGGGGAGCCGTAATCCGTAGAGGGTTAATCTTCTGTGCGTGGCACCAGACAGAGAACCTCTTCCATTTGTGTCCGTAGCATTTAAGAGTTGAGGACGCCCTGGCCTTTGCAAGAACCTCTCTGCAGTCGACCGGTATGTTGTATCCTCCAAACTCTAACGCTGTAGGAGCCAGGCCTGCAAGTTCAGCGACTTCGGGTCGTAATGGAGGATGGCGCCTCCTTCCCTGGAGAGAAGATCCGCGTCCACTGGCAGCTTGATTGACGGGGACGCTGACAAGTCCAGAAGGTCCGGGAACCATAGCTGCCTCGGCCACGCAGGTGCGACGAGGATCATCCTGCACCGTGACCTCTTGAGCTGGTTGGTGAGCCGGATCAGCAATGGAGGGAACGCGTATAGAAACAGGCCCTCCCAGGGGAACGAGAAAGCATCGCCCATGCTCCTCGGCTGGGGAAACCTGCTGGCGAACCTCCGGCACTTGGAGTTCGTCGCCGTCGCGAACAGATCGATCTGGGGTGTGCCCCGCCGTCGGAAGAGGCGGTCCACTAGATCCTGTCGTAGTTCCCACTCGTGGCACGAGCGCAGCTCCCTGCTTAGTGAGTCGGCGATGGTGTTTTTTATCCCTGCCAGATGAAACGGCACCAGAAACATCCCTTGGGCGACGGCCCAATGCCACAGACCCTGCGCCTCCCTGGACAGGGCTGGGGACCTGGTTCCGCCCTGTTTCCTGATGTAGAACATGGTGGTGGTGTTGTCGGTGAAGATCCTCACCACCTTGCCCTTGAGGGACGGAAAGAAGGACCTGAGGGCCCAAAACACTGCACGGAGCTCCAGGACGTTGGTATGAAGGGACTTCTCCGTCGGGAGCCAAAGGCCTCTCGCGTGCAGATTTTCGGTGTGCGCTCCCCACCCTTCCAAGGAGGCATCCGTGGTCACTGTCTCCTGGTGGCCAGGGGTCTGGAAGTCCATGCCCGCCATCAGATGCGCGTGGGCGCCCCACCACCGGATCGCTCGTCAGAAACTCTCGTCGAGTGTGATCCTCTCCTCGAAGCTGGATCCAGCGCGCCTCCAGGAACTCCTGCAACGGGCGCATCCGGAGCCTGCACAAGGGGATGAGGTAAATGCAAGAAGACATCATTCCGAGGAGGGACTTGATGGACCTCACCCTGGCCGCGTCCGCAACCAGCATCCGCTGCACCTTGCCCAAAATGGCCCTCGTCCTTTCCTCCGACGGATAGGCCAGAACCGACACTGTCGAGCTTCGCTCCCAGAAACAGTGCGTCTTGCGCGGGCACCAGGTGGGACTTGGCGTAGTTTATGGAGAATCCCAGGTCCGTGAGAAGTTGGACGGTCCTTGCCGTGTGCTCCACGGCGAGCTCCTTAGTCGTCGCTCGGATGAGCCAGTCGTCCAGGTAGGGGTAGACGTGGATCGCCTCTCGGCGCAGCTGCGCTGCCACCGGTGCGAGGCACTTGGTGAACACCCTGGGTGCCGACCTCAGTCCGAAGGGAAGGGCTCTGAACTGATAGTGTCGCCCTTGGACCACGAACCTGAGAAACTTTCGGTGTCCCTTTAGGATGGGAATATGGAAGTAGGCATCCTCCAAATCCAACGGCGACAGGAAATCGCCCTCCTCCAGCTGACCCAGGACATGTTGGAGGGTGACCATCCGGAACTTCTGTGCCTTGATGAATTTGTTCAGTCGTCGTAGGTCCAGGATGGGACGCCATCCTCCCGTCTTCTTCTTCACAAGGAAGTATCTTGAGTAAACTCCGGAGCCCCGAAGCCTCTTTGGGACGAGCTCGATGGCGCTCTTCCTGAGCATCGCCTTTACCTCCAAGAGAAGTTGAGGGACGTGATGTTCTTTCCTGGCCACAGGGGGGACGCGCGGGCACCTCTTTAGAAACTCGATCCCGTGACCCTGGGCTAGGGCGTCCAGCACCCAACGGTCGGTGGAGATGGACTCCCACACGCTGACTAAGCTCGCCAGCCGGCCTCCCACCGGGGTGCTTCGGTGGGGGCCCGACCCCACGGACGGTTCAGTCCTGCTTCGACGAGGCTTTGCCGCCTTGACCTCCTTGGCGACGACGGCGGGGTCCGCCTGACTTGCCTCGTCCCCTGTAAGCTTCCTGCGACGACGTACGGGCCGCTTGACGGTAGGTGGAAAATCCGCTGCCGGAACCTTTGGAGGCACCCTGTTTGCCTCCGCCGCTCCGAAAGGGCGGCCGCCGTTGCTGGAGAACCCCAAGAGCCCGGGCCGTCTCCGTGTCTGCCTTGATGGCTTGAAGGGAATCGTCCACTGTTTTCCCAAACAGGTTGTTTCCGTCGAACGGCATGTCCAAGACTCTGGTCTGCACGTCCTGACGGAAGTCAGTAGCCTTGAGCCATCCACACCGCCTAAGGCACACGCCGTTGCCCAACTGGCGAAATCCAGTGTCAGCGATGTCCGTCGCAATCGTAATGGCGTGGTCCGACGCCACCTCTCCTTCCTGCAAGATCTCTAGGGCATCCGCCCTCTTGTCGTCCGGTAGGAAGTCCAGCAGGGGGGCCAGTTTGTACCACAACTCCCTGTCGTAGCGGGCTACGATAGCCAAGGCGTTGGCCGCCTTAATCGTCGTCGCTGCAGACGAGATGACCCTGCGTCCCATCGTATCCAATTTCTTTCCCTCGCCGTCCGGCGCGGAGGTCGACGTAGAGGTCGTCCCCCCCCGCTTTCTTCCTGGCTGCCGCGGAGACGACCGAGTCCGGGGTCGGCTGTGCCCGAAGGCACAAGGGGGCCGCGTCCGGGACCCGGTACTTCTCGTACCGATCCCTTCTAGCCGGCGTCGTGGATGGGTTCTTGAGGAGGGCGAGGCCCTCATCCCAAATATCATCCAGTAGAGTTACGGAGAGGACCGTCTTCCTCTTGGCCTCGCGCCGTTGATAAAGGAAACCTTCTTTCTTCTCTTCCGGGCAGAGCTGGAAAAGCTCGGATGCCCTGGCGATCATGGAGTGAAACGATCCAATCTCGTCGGGCGGGGAAGCCCGGGTGGGAGGGGACGACGGCAGATCCTCGTCGTAAACCTTGTCGTCCGTACCCGTCGCGGCCGTGTCAGTCCCTGTATCATCCCCATGAGTCGTGGACGGGGAGGAGGGCTGAACAGGGCGCGATGGCTGAAAAGGAGGTGGAGGATGAATCCTTCTTCTCTTAGGGGGAGGGCTCCCAGAAGGGCCTGGCTCCGGGTCCCCCGTCGGGAGCGGTTCCTCCGCTGGTGGTAACGGCAGTCTCATCTTTATCTCCGAGCTTAAGGACTGTATAGCCAACAAAATGGCCGCCGAGTTGTCTTGCGGCACTGGTTGAGGGGATTCCGACGGGCGGTCAGGGGCCCCATCGGCACCCTCGACGTTATCGTCGTCTCCCACGTCGGGGTCCCTCCCGACGGGCTGGTCTTCTTCCACGCCAACGCCGTGGCTTAAGACTTCGATCAGCTCTTCCTCAGAGGTTGAGGCCGAATCCACAACGACCTCCTGCCCCCCCCTTTTCTTCTCCGTCGGAGGTTTCACGGGGGTCCTGTCGATGGGCATAAAAGAGGACTCCCTCCGCGGTGGCAGGGAGACTCTGAGCCCCGAGGTCGCCACCACCGGTGTAGCCTCCACAGGCTGAGCCAGGGCCGCCGCGACTGTCTCGATAGATTAAGGCTTTCACCACCTTAGGTGCGCTCACCGCCTTCTCGTTGGGGGGATGGTCACTGCCTCGCTCTCCCTCCGATGGGGCCTTCGAGCTCGACTGGGGCCTCTCCAGGAGCTTTGCCGGGTGCTCGGCCTTCCTCTTACCCGAACCAGAGCGTTGGCTCGTGGTTGATGGTGCCGGGGAGGATGCGCCCTGCATGGCGCCCGTAGAGCCCGACCGTTCGGCGCTCCAGGTGCCAGCGGACTCGCGGTGCTTGGCCTTGTGTTGGACCCCCGTCGCCGGGGCGTCCTCAAAGGTCTTAGAAGACCGCTCGGATTTCTTCTTCTTCTCGCCGGACGGGCTCTTCTCTTCCAGCCAGTTGGCAAGACGTGAATGGCGGTCCTTCATGGTCCGCTCCGACATATTGCCGCAAAACGCACAGTCCTTCTCCACGTGCGTCTTGTCCTCATGTAGGCAGTACAGACAAAAGGAGTGTTCGTCCTCCTTAAAGAGATTCTGAAGCTGGCATCCAGGGCAGACCATGAACAGCTTTCCGGGCGTCGAGCTTCCCTTCTCCTGGGCCATGTCCGAGATGGGCCTGAGAAACTTCTGGAGTCCTCCAAAAGCGTGGCTCGACGAAATCTTCACCCTTGAGGGGCGTAGACGAATCCGACACGGGTCCCCAATGATCGGATGAAGAAACGGTGGAGCTTGAGGCTCTTTTGACCGAAAAATCGAAGTTTTTGAGAAAAAAACGTGAAAAAATAGCACTAACGCTCGAGAGCAATAGCACGAGGATCCCAACACTTGAACGTGCGGTGCAAATCTGAAGATGGCTGCCAGAGGCGGGGCTTAGGTAGAGGGCAGTCATTGGCTGTGGTCAGTATGACGCAGAGATCAGTGATTGGTTACTACTACGAAAGACAGATCAGAAACGAAACGGATACTGGTTTTTTTCTTTACCGAGGATTCCCAGCCTGACGACGGGGAATATTCATGAGCATGTGAATCCATGCCAGACCCCATGCTGGAGAAGTGCAGAATAACGCGAAGCGTGTTCTGTATGAAGGGTGTGGCTTATATAGTCTGCTGAAAGTAGTCCCCAGGTAAAGTAGTTCCAGCAACCACCCCCAAGCAAATAGTCCCACGGAAAAGAATCCCTTCAGCCTGCCTCAAATTGGTTTACACGTGCCTCACTGGGCCTGAAACGTGCCATGTTGGCGATGGCAGTATGAGCCTGGCGCCAACGGCGCCAGGACCAAGTCCAGGAAGCCCCTGTGAGATTCCTTGGAGCCTTTAAGGGACCCAACGCCTTAGGCAGGTTGGTCTGTACCTGATGTTTGAGGGTATGGACCGTGACAACAAGCCAGTCAGATGTTTGACTATTGGGTTGGAAGAGGAGACAACCTCCTCCTCTGAATTCCTGTAGGCCCCTATGGTTGCCAGATAGGTGCAACATGTGTCTACTGTTAGGACTAAGGGCCTAGTAAAACCATTCAACTGAGGCAGTACAAGACTCCACTCTTAGTATAAGGCTGTACCACCTGAGTTCGGGGTAGCGTAGACAGAGCAGCCAGGATTACTTTAGGAGGGAGAGAGGGCAGTAGATACTGTACAAGTGAAATTGCAATACAAAGGATCCAAAGAAACACTGAAAAACTATGTATTATAAAAATAAAGGATTTATTTAAATACAGGTAGGCCCAGATAAATCTAGGGGTTTAAGTAAGTACTAACACATTATATGAAATCACAATATAAAACACAACACTATACTTGAAATCCACAGACCCAAGTATAAACCTTATTTAGAACACCTAACAGTAGTTCTAGGGAAGTCTTGCGGCACTATGTGGCGTCCGAGTGGAGAGAAGGCGGTATGTTGACCAGCTCCGCTTGCAAGCCCTTCTCCTGATTCCACAAGGCTGCGAAGTGCAGCTGCACTCTCCTCATCCTGAGCCTCATGTGCGGCATGGCCAAGAGGAGAGCTGCCATGATACCCAGTAAGTGCTAGTATCATTAAGCCGAAGTCACTGGTCTTGAAAGGAAGTGCATAGAGGCCCACTTGATGACCGTAATCTTGTCCTTCGAGGGAAAAACTCTTGGAACTGGTACCCCACATGAGGCCCTTGAAGGGGAGGAGCTGCGTGGGCCGCAGCTGAGACTTGTTGAGGTTGATGGTGAACCTCAGGTCGTGGAGTACACTCATAAGTACTGAGGACGTGAGGACCACCCCCTCTAGAGATTTCGCCCTGACGAGCCAGTGGTCCAGGTATGGGTAGACATGGTGGCCCAGGGCCCCGAGTAGGGCTGCCACTGCATTCTTGAGTCTGGTAAATACCCTGGGGGCTGAGTTGAGGCCAAAGGGTAGCACCTTGTACTGGAAATGACAGCCCATGATCCTGAAGCATAGGAAGGAGCGTAGGGGCTGCCAAATCGGGACGTGTAGGTAGGAGTCCTTCAGATTCAGGGAGCACATCCAATCTCTTGTCTAGTGTCTCTGCAATGAGTGGTGGCGTAACCATCTTGAATTGTCGAAGAGTGAGGAAGAGGTTGAGGGTGGATAGGTCCAACACAATTCTCAGGCCAGCCTGGTTCTTTTATATGGTGACAATCCTGGAATAGAACCCCTAAGTCCCTCTGGGAGGCTGGTACTTCCTCCCCTGCATGGCTCACGACGAGCGACCAGATCTCCGCCAACAGAGTTGCCGTCCCAATCTGTGGAAGGGAGGAAGGAGGAGAGGGAGGTATAGGCAGGTGGTACACCGTGGATACTACAGAGAGGATACAAGGGTCCGCAAAGTTCTGGCACCAGAAATGCATGTGAGAGGCAGGCCTGCCCCCCACTGGAGACACGTGGACCCGGAGGGGCGCGTCATGCCTTTTTATTCTCCGTGGCTGCTGCTGAGGGGGGCTAGAAGAAGCCCTTGTTCCCTGCCCCCTTTTTGGTGCTTTCGCCGGTGCTGACTGCGCGAACGGTCAGGTTGTCTAGTCCTACATTCCTGGAATCTCCAGAACCGCTCAACGCCCGCCCCCTGTCGGAGCATTGATGCGACTGGGCGTACGCCTTGGCCTGCCTTCGTCAGGATAGATAAGGACTTTGCAGTTTGCAAGCTGTTTTTCTTATCCAATTCCTCATCAGTTGTAGAGTGGAAGAGGTCACTTCCCTCGAATAGACGGTCCAATATGCGGCCCTGGATGCCTGGGTTAAACTAGGCAGCCCGAAGCCAGGCCGTCCTTCTCATGTCTGTGGCTATCCAGTTGGCCAGGCATAAGGTATCGATACGGGCTAATGTGGACTCCAAGAGGTCCTGCACTACCAGCCTGGATTCTCCTAGACCCGCCTTGAAACGTGCCTGGCAATGCACCGGAAGTTCCGGAAGGAAGTCTGCTATTTGCCGCCACAATCTCTGTTAGGGAGAATTCTCAGAAATGTGCTAATTCCCTTCACCTTACACCCAGCAACTTTGCTGGATTTTGAGACCCTTTGAGGATTTTTACCTGGAAAGAGAGTGAGCCTTTCCCCCCGCCCTCCCTCTCTCTCTGTATTTTGATGTGTGTTTTACATTTGTGTTCTTTGACTTTGGAGTTTTAAGATAACTCCACAGGCATCTCTTCATATGTGTTACACAGCACCCTCAGTGCAGTGACACAGGGATTTCTTTTTAGACTTCGCAAAGGTTTAAATCACTTCTCTGGGATAAACTACTGTTTTCCAGAGAATGTAAAGTGAAATTGACTTTACTAGTCTTTTGCAAATTTGTAGAACCAGCTCACACCATCTTACAATGGAGTGCTGGAGGGGTTATATAGTATCCCCTGCGTCTAAACACTCATGTATCAGTAAAATGCTACCCTTTCCTATTTAAAAGGGCTGTTGGCAGTGGTTTTAGAACAAACTACCATGATTTTTCCCGACCGACCGCTAACACCGGTAGCTAATAATAATGAGAGCCATGTTTTTCAAGATGGCGCCTTAAGCCCCTTTGTTTAAACAGGCCCCGGTCTTCTTTTTTCGCCATTTCTTTTTGGAAAGGTCCTTCTAGTGTTTGTCTCTGCACGCCAAACCAGGTTTGGTCCCTTTGTTTGCGTGCCTTTGGCGGGCTTCAGGACTGAAGTCCGCCCTTGGTGTCTGAGTGTCAGGGCTGGGCAGGAAGTGAGAGAGGTGCCCGAAACTCCCTGTGCTTAGTCTCCAAAGGCCGTGAGTGGCCATCCATGCCTGGATAATAAAGTATACCTTGTTCACCAATTCCGTGTCTTTAGCATGATCACCAGAAAGCAGGAGGAGGATCTGTGCATCATCTGCATAATTAGTGTAGGTGATACCAAGATGGTCCAGATCATCAAACAGGGGCTTGGTGAAGATATTGTATAGAGTTGGGGAGACACAGGAGCCATGGGGAACACCGCATGAGATAGGGGTGGGATCTGCCGCTGCTGAAGGGGAGAAGACTCATCGTTCTCTCACTCAAGAATGACTTATCCATCCAATGGCTTCCGAGGAGAAATGGGCGGCGGAGTCCAGGTGACTACAGAGGACTTTGTGATCCACCAAATCAAAGGCAGCTGAGAGGTCCAGGAGTAGTAGGAGTACTGTTCTCCCTTTGTCTCTCAGCTCATCAATTTGAGATTTCAAGTCAATGAGGGCAGTTTCTGTTCCGTGTAGGGGACGGAAGCCCTATTGTCTTTCTCCTAATAGGTTATGTAATTCTAGGTGCTTTTGAATTTGGTTGTATGCGGCTTTGTCCAGAATCTTAAGAAGAAATGGTACCATAGTAATAGGGCGGTAATTAGTAGGGATGAGGGGATCTAATGTCTAAGTAGGGGGAGTACCCAGGACTGTTTAAGGTTGGCAGGGATGGTAACTGAGGCAAAGGAGGCGTTAATCAATTTAGTGATAAAGGGAGATAGTTCTCTGGCAGCGTTTTTTATTAGCTGTGCTGGGCAGATGTCACCTTTACAATTTGATGGTTTAAGCAACAGGATAACTTTTTCTACTTCCAAGGTGGTCATTTTGGAGAAGTGGAAGGTATTACTGTACGCCAGTGGGTTATTGGTATAAGGCATTTTAGGCAAAGCCTACATTTTAAGTACTTCTTTTTTTTGCTGGATTTTATTTTGGAGTGTGATAATTTTATTTGCTAAGGCTTGCTGGATATCTGTGCACCAAGGTTTGTCCTTGGTACAGGTGTCCTGAGTGGCGATGGGAGACTCGAGTTCCTTTAGAATGGAAAAAAAGCTCTTTCATGCTGGAATTAGATTTAGCTATACGGTCATCATATGAGTTACGTTTTGCCTGGCAAACTTCTTTTTTGTAAAGTGAGGAGAGAGTGGATAGTTTAGCTTTGTTATCGGCTGATGGGCAGAGCCTCCAGGTGGTTTCACTCTTTCATTTCAGAATACGTAAGGCTCTTAGCTGTGGAGTAAACCATTTGTTTAGATGAGCTTTCGGTTTGCTTGATCTAAGTTTGAGAGGTGCCAATTTATCTAGGGTAGTGAGCATGATACTATTAAATTCTTGCACTAGGATGCTAGGGTTTAGATTAGCTGATAGGGCGTTAAGGGTCGGTAACATAGCTGGGATCACTTTCCCAACAGTGATACATTTTTTATTTCTGGTTAAGCATGGTAGCGCTAGTGGAAGGGTCGTAGGGTTAGGTCTGGAAGTAACTAGCTTAAAGGACACCAGGGAATGGTCTGTCCAGGGTAAGGGCATTATAGATGAAATAGTGGCTGTACAGTTGCAGTCAGCTATCCAATCTAACGTGCTTCCCTTCAGGTGCGTAGGCTTGTCAACTCTGAGTTAGGCCTAGTGCGTGAATAGTGTTGGCTACCAATGTAGCATTGGTATCTGAGGTGTCACGGAGACCTAAATTAAAGTCCCCAAGAAGGATTGATTGAGAGCAAGGTTTAAGGTTATTTGTGAGTAAGTTATGGAGATCCTCTTCAAAGGTGCCTTGTGGGCCAGGGGGTCTATATAAAAGGTGAATGATAAGTGTTTGATTATTATTTAGTTGAAGTTTGGCAGATAGGGTCTCACAGGATTGAATCGATTGGGTTGGTACTAATCTGAGTGAAAGGCTTGTTTTAGAGATTATAGCGATGCCACAACCTTTAGCACCTTCACGGTCGTGTCTAACTATTGTGTAGCCATCAGGGATAGCTAGCATAAGAGAAGGTCCTGCTGCATTGTGTAGCCAGGTCTCTGTGATAGCGAGAAAGTCAAGGTTGCCTTCTGTAATTAATGTCGGCAATGTCTAGGGCATGGGTGACAACCGATCTCACATTAAGTAGTGCTCCAACAATAGTTGGGGTCTTAGTGACCTCTGTGGCTTGAGCGGGTAGAATAGTGGACATATTGGGTGTTTTAGACTTGTTGTTCTGAGTTAGGCAAATATAGGAATTAGGCTGTGACGGTCGTCTAGTATGGCGAGGTTTACAGACCTGATGGAGGTTTGTTTTAATGTTGGTAGAGGGCAGAGATCTACGGAGGGGTTCATGCAGTTTAGATAATCTTGCACGGAGTCTAAGGTTTCTGCTAGGTGTATCACATGGGTGTGATATCGCGGTGGCTGTCTCAAGGGGCACATAGCTAGGACGTAAATATTGGTAGGGAGAGTTACCGTTCAAGTGTACTACGGACGTCAAAGGTGGCAAGGTGCTAGGTACGTTAACATCTGGCATGATGAGTAAGTGTAGGATAGTCCTCAGTAGAGTTGTGTAAATGGCTGGTAGATACATAGTTGTGTAATAGTGGCCTATCTAGAATACCACATTAGTAACCAGTGTTGGCCGATGGCAGCAAGTACAAATACAGTATAGGCTAGAAATATCAGCATGTAGGAGCAATTTGGTAGCAAAAATCACCTAAATACGAAAACAGTGTAGTGCATATAATCAGTGACTCAGTGGAATTAGCTCAGCTATGCCGGCTAGGTAGGTGCTAGAGCAAAAATGCAATCAGTGACTCAGGTTAGGCTGACTAGGTGAATACAGGAGCAGTAATGCAGTCAATGACTCAGAGGCTTGGCTGGCTAGGTACAGGAGCATCAGCTAGGCCGCGTAGAGGAGTGCAGCAAGTTACAGGTATGTAGGAGAATATTGCAGTTGTACAAGTGGTAATCATATATGCGCACTGCAGCATGCAAGGACAGTATGGTGAGAAAGGTGGTGAAACAAGACTAAAATGACAGTATAAGCATAATGGCCACTTTAGCGATGCGCTTCATGGCAGAGTGGATTGGCGGGATTAAGTCAGTGCAGGGTCTGATCGAGTTTGTTATTGTGCCATAGTAATAGTAGCTAAGTTCAGGTGGTGCGATAGTGCTTTAACAACGGCAGATCCAGGTGCAGTTACAACTGATCAGCTAAGTTTGTGGGAGATGATCATTCGGGGCCTTTGTGCAATTGTTGGGAAGTAAACACGGAATGTTACCTTAGAGAACCGGGCTTTGAAGGTCCAGGGGGTCTGGCAGTCGGCAGAAAACAGGCTGAGAACAGGTACCAGCCTTGTTCTCGTGGGCCTTTTTCGAAGAGGGCCGGCTGTGCCTGCCGGCAGTCAATCCGGCTGAAGAAGGGCAGGACAGCCAATAGGCAGCAGGCAACAGCTGATGTGGGCCTGGCTAGGCTCTGAGGACTACCGGGATAATGCAGGCGCATTGGAATACAAGTCTTGGTAGGGGGTTGTAGGGTGAGGACTTCTGCCAAGACACTCTCCTCGGGCTGTTCGACCTCGGGTTGAGGAAGGCCCAAATATTTTGCCAAACCCGCAAGCCTGTCGTGGAAGGCCTGTGCTGGCGAGAGCGTGCGAGGGTCCTCCTCCTCATATGTATCCATCAGGGTGTCTGGCTGGTCCAGAGCAGGTGGCGGAGTGCTGGGTGCCGTGGGCTGCTGTGTGGAACCGCCTGTACTGTTGGAGCCAGAATCGGAGTCGTTGGCAGGGGCAGTGGGGGCTGCTCTGGGACCTGTGGTGCCAGAGCCATGGGGGAGAATGACTACGGGCGCCTGTGGAGTGACTGGAGGGAACAAGTCCATGACTGCATCCCTTTGGATGGTCCCCATCTGGGGGGGGTTCACATCAACCCCAAGAACCTTTCGAAGAACCTGTCTTCGGAAGCCAAAGAGGAGGCAGGAGATATTGACGGAGTGGCTTGGGGCTGCTGAGGCCAGAGCACAGTCTGGGTTGCAGGGGAGAACCTGCCCTGCGCTACTGATGGATACACTGTAGGCCACATACCTGGTTGACACCAGTCCCACCTTGAAACTCGTTCACCCGCCTGCTCGGTTCCTAGGAGTGGCATCTGACGAGTGGCCATGTTGTCTGGCGCAACGGCCATTTTGTTGGGCTGTGTGCAAAAGTCGTGGTGCAGGGCCCTCTGGGCACAGCTTTGCCCAAGACTCTTGGTGTTGGAACATGAGGCCTATTCCGCACCTTAGGTCTCGACATTTAAGGCAAATAGCCCTCGGCATTGTCACCGGTAGCGCTGCGTGAAGGCGCCCCCTCAACCATGGAGCCGGTAATAGGGCGTAGGCCCAGTAGAAGAACCTTGCGGTCCCTCAGCACTGATACTGGTAGTGTCTGGATATCCGTCGGCCGTAAGGCTGGCAATTGTGTTAGCCTTGGTATGTGTGCTGGTAACAGAACCAGAGAGGTTCCTCCCGCTTTGGCGTTTCCTAGGGAAGGAGTCGCTCTTATGGGGTGCAATGGAAAATAATGGCCCTCCCTTGGGCCTCGAGCTCTGCTTGACAAACCTCTTCAAGCCCTCTGGAGGCAATACTACGAAGAGCTCCCACCACCTAGCCAGCCTGGTCTTCAGTGCGCGCGGAGACAGAGTTGCACGCGGTGCAACCTTGCCAGCCGTGGTTAGGGCCAAGGCAGCAGAGGAAAAGGGCAAGGGGGTCAGATGTGGGTAAAAGCCCCTCGCAGCCTGGACACCTGCTGAAGCCCGCTGAAGTCAACATGCGCCCGGGGAGGAGCCTGGTGCCGGAGGACAAAGTACCTAAATGATAAAGAAAGACACAAAGATAGAAGAATCCGGGGAAGAATGCGTGGAATTACATGGCGAGGCCAAACCCAGGAGTACTGGTGAAATCGGCCCGTTTCCATCGATGCGGAAAAGGACTGAGGAGTGGTGCAAGTGGGCCGACTCAGGGGAGCGCATGCTCCCAGGGTCGCACCTCTGCGCGCCTCTAAAGTTAAAGAGGAAAAAGGTTTTTCCTGGTGAAAGCTTCCGTCTCCCATGCCTAGAAAGGGAACATCCGTACAGTATGGAGGAAAAGGGATGGGAGGCAAAAGTAAATAGGGGATTGGAAGTCAGGAGATTTTTTGGTGAGATTCAACCTCGGGGCAATAAGAAATGTTTGTGTCGAAAAAGATGGGGATAGGGTATGGACGGTTCTGGGACAAGGAGTTCCCACCAGCGGGGGAAAATGAATGGGAAGATCAAGGTGGTAGTAGAAGATCAGAAAAATACTAAAATAAAAGGGGTTGAAAACAAAATAGACATGCAGATGCCTCTTATACATAAAGGAGTAGGGATAATACAGTATGTGCCAGTAAATGGATCTAGGATATGATATATTTCCTTTTTATCGCACTCCTACACTAGTGTTTCAGAGCGCAACCAAGCAAAGGGAGGGGAACAGGGGAGAACACAAAAAAACAATCTTACTAGGCCCAGTGACATTAAGAACACGCAAGTGCATTATTTCTATGAATTTGATAAACAGCAGGGGTACCCTTAGCACTAGAAGACTTAAGAGTTTACTGGTCACCATAGTTGGAGACCAGGTGGGGGACACATGGGTAAAGGCTGGGTAGTCTGGGATAATTCTTGCAAATAACGAACCTGATCGAGCAGCCTATAATGAAGTAAGGGCAAGGGTATGAGCTGTCCTATGAAAGATGTACCCAGATACCCCCGACTTGCATTCTTTAATGCAGGCACAATGGGTGATGAGGACCCAGTTAGGTTTATTCTTTAGTTACAGGAAATGTGGAGGATTGAGACAGGAGGGCAATGGGACCATACAGTACAATTTTTCTACTTTATTGTAAAGCGGGGATTACCAAAAGAGGTCCAGAAGGCACTAGATAAAATTGTGTGTGTTGAAGCCAGAGGGTGGGAAGAGATACAAAGTATAATAGTCCACCATAGTAAGAGAATAAAGGAGCGGGGCAGGTAGACCGCCCAAAAACAGCAAACGGACGAAGCAAAACTAATGGGAAATAAACTAAATAAGGTTGTCGTCCAAGTCCCGGTGACGACATTGGCTCAGGGGGGAGAGGACAGGAGTTACTCTACAAATTGTGAATTCCGCAATTGCAGCATTATGGGCCGAAGAAGGAAAGGGACAATGGGGAGGGGAGGGGGGGGGGGGGGGGGAGGACAGTACCCAACCCCACAGTGGCAGTATGGAGGAGCACCAAGGGATAGAAGGGGATTTCGTGGAGCAAGGGCAGGAGGCTTTGGGGGAAAAGGGCCCCGGGGAGGAGTTTTGGGATAATCACAGTGCTGGTATTGCTGAGGTGGGGCATTTCGCAAGTGAATGCAGAAACAGGCACGGGATGGGATTTAATTATGGATCACCACCTCCAGGGCAGGGATTCCAAGGGCCTCAAGGAATGGGACATCTGCAATTTGGGCGAGGGGGGTCAAAATCAGTTCCCTTATGGGGCTGACTGGCATGGGCAACAACCACAGCTGGGTGAGTAACAGGATGGCAGGGGGAACGGGTGCCCGGTTCCAAAGAGTTATGATGGGGGCGGTCCTTTTTCGTTCCCCGGGACTAATCAATATTTTGATTAGGACAACCCACAGAGAGCACTCTCGTATCCAATCCTATTGACAACCACACACACTGAAGAGGAGCCCTTGGTGGAGGCAGTAATAGGAAACAAGTAATTTATATTTATGGCAGATTCAGGTGCAACTAAATCATGCATTATGGAGGGGAACTTTCCATTATCGGGTAAAACTCTTGACATGCAGGGATTCTCTGGGGCTATTTTCTACTGTTCCATACACTGACTAGCTGGACCGAATATAAGGGGGCTCGTACTACATTTCACCCATTTTTATATCCAGCTTCTCTGTGGACACATGATTGCTCTTTGTGGGCTCTCCTTATCAGAATATGTATTTGTCCCGGGAAATGAAAAAGGGCCACCCACGCCATCGTAAACCGTTTGGAACGGGGCGCCTGTTTCCCCTGCCATCCTGTTTAACTGTGTTCTCTCACCATGCTGCGGTTGTTGCCTACGTTGCCCTTGCCCGTCAGCCCCATAAGAAAACTGATTTTGACCTTCTCGCCCAAATTGCAGGTGTCCCATCCCTTGGAATACCTGCCCTGTTCCTACATTCCCTTGCAAAATGCCCCAACCTCCAGCAATACCAACACTTTGATGGTCTCAATCCTCTTCCCGTCTATCCCTTCCCACTGCCTCGTGTGGCGGGGAAGGGTTTCCTGCCATCTCCTCGCCTCAATCTCTTTCCCTGCCTCTTCAGTATTTCTGCCACCTTGATCTTCCCATTCATTTTCCCTCGCTGGTTTGACTTCTTGATCCAGAACCGTCCATACCCTCTCCCCATCTTTTTCATCACAAACATTTCTTATTTCCACAGGGTTGTATCGAACCAAAAGATCGGACTTCCAATCCCCTATTTTCTGCACCGGTACGTACCCTTATTTCTGGTGGTACTTCTCCACGTTCTTTAAACCTGACCAACCTTTCCTGCAAAGCTCTTAACTCATTTATATCTGCTTGTGAACCCCCTGGGTACACTGATGCTACAGGCATGTCAGCGTTTGTGGATGGGATATGCGGAGGTACAGAAGTACTTCAGTCCCCCACCCCTCCTAGTTGCTGATCCTGAAGATACGTTGACAATTTCTCTACCACTGGAGGCTTATAGACCGGATCCGTATACCCAACTGCAGGTTTAGGCATCACAGGGTATATCCCCGTACTTTGGATCTCTTTTTTATCTTCCAAATCCTCCAATAACTGCCAGAGATCTAAAATCTGTTTTTTTTGTAACGTCTTTCCCTTATCTTTTGCTGCTAAAAAGACTTTTTTCTAGCATGTTTGTTTCTGTTATGATAGCCCTGCTCTGGCCAGGAGCAGGACACCCCCCCTTCCTTTGTTTCCAACACCCATTGTCTGATATTGTTCTATCCTGTCACAGTACAATGGCATGGCCCTATACATCTGTCTTATTGGGATTTGTTCCCCCATAATATTGTGCGCAACCTTACTGCTATGCTGTACAGGCTGCTGCTTGTTGCACAAAAATACAGATCAACCCACTTTTCCCCACCCCTTCCTTCCCCACTTTTTCCACACACACCAACTCATCCACCTTCCTGTCATTATCATATATTAAAATAATTGACTAAAATCCAGGCCCATTCCTTATACATAGCCACTAATTTTTTCCTTATATCCTCGTAGTACCACCTTCTGAGCTTTTTTTAAATGCTGAGGATCCCATTGCTTTTATCCTCAAAATAATTCCGCGTGGCACTACCTTCTCAACCTATTATGGCTGAGGCTCCCTTTCTTCCCAGTCTTTACACGCAGAGGCTCCCCTTTTCAGTTATAAAAAGTAGAAAAATAGAAATACACACAATTTCAATAGATAACCCATCTCCAATCCAATTTATACCATAACACATTACCAAAAGTCCTATTCACTAGATGCCATTGGCGCCGTATTCCATCCATTCACCTCACATACTGTCATACACACATGTCCCCTTCTTGCCAACGCTTTATAAGAGTCCACTTACATGTGCGTGTTCACCTGGGTTTCTCCGCTACGTGGTCTAATACCGGCCTGTCAACCTCCGTGGAGCCGCGCCCCGCTTCAGGGAGCACAGACGATGTCTATTAAAATGGCTCCTAAAACCTCTCAGGAAACAAGTTTCTTATCCCTGGTAATGTTCTTTCGACTGGATGTTCCTCTCATGCATTCCTTATCTTTGATATTTCCAATATCCCAGCTTTACTGATTCAGAATTTTTTTTCCAGCAGGAGGCGCTGTGCATCGATGCTTGTCGAGTCGATGTCCCTTGGAGGCCATTGACTCGACGTCACTGCAGGTATATGTAGAATGCACAGCGGCCATTGACCTCAGTTCGGTTTTTATGAGTGGAGCCTTATCTTGTGTTCGACAGTTACTCCCCGTGAGAGCGTAGACTGCAACCGCAAGGGAGATTCTACTTCAGGGAAGGTTGGGAGGGGCAATAAGGAATAAGTGGAAGGAACATCCAGTCGAAAAAAAGATTGCCAGTGGTAAGTAAGTTCTTTGAATGGATTGTGTCCTTCCACGTATTCCTTATCTTTGATACGCTCCCAAAGCAGTTTACATAATTTGGTGGTGGGGGTAGAAATTAGTATGGTATGAGTATTTGATAGGTGTATGCACTGAATGCAATGCTTTTCCAAATGCAGAATCTTGAGCCAAGAAAGTCTACAGTGTAGTGTTTAGTGAAGATGTGCACAGACGACCATATGGCAGCTGCACATATCTCTTATTGGAACTCACCTCTGCAACGCAGACAAAGTTGCAACGTCCCTGGTCGAATTAGTTCTTGGGTGTTCTGGAGGATCTTTACCTGCCAGTTTGCAGCATTCCAATATAGTAAGTATAATCCAGCGGGATATAGTTTAATTGGTAATGGCCAATCCCAATTTGTAACCTGAATAGCCCACAAATAACTGGTCATCCTGTCGTAATCCTGCCAATCTGGAGATGTAAAAGCTCTGTGCATGTCTAGGGTCAAGCCTGTGAAGTATTTCCTCTTCCTTCCCAAGACGTGGAGGGGAATAAAAAGATGGTTACGTTATCTTCTGAGTAAGATGAAGCTCAGAGATCATTTTGGGGAGAAAAGTAGGCTTCACTTTTAGTACCACTCTGTCTTTATAAAAGACAGAATTAGGAGGCCTGCAGGACAAAGCCTGTAGCTCACTCACCCTTTGGGTTGATGTAATTGCCACTAAAAGATGGTCTTTAGAGTTAGAAGTCTTAAGGAACAAGAGTGTAAAGGCTCGAAAGGAGCTCCCATCAAAAAGTTTAACACCAAATTGAGATCCCAAAGTGGGACTTGAAACGGGATTGGAGGGAAAACATTAGTCTGTCCCTTTTAAGAATTGTACTATCAGAGGAATCAACGTACGAACTGTAGAGGAGGTCCCAAATAAAGCCTGCACTCCAATCGCCCATTTTGAACTACCAGGAACGTTCACACCAAAATATGTCATCTATGATGAGCAAATAAACCAGCAGAGAGCTGCAGTAAGACTCTGCCCAGTGCCCATCAGAAGAGCAAGACCTATTGAAGTACCAATACCCAGAAAACAATGGACACTAAGGTATCCATTGAGAAAACCCTACCAACAAATGAGACGAAATGAAGATTGCCTAAGTACCGTCCCGGAAGAAACCAAAAAGACCTTAATGGAAGAAGAATGGTTATGTCACGAGAGCCCGGACAGACCCACAGATAGAAGAAATGACAACCAAAAAATGACACAGATGAAACACCATGAATAAAGATATCATAAACCCAAAGGAAGAGAACGATGTTGAAACACAAAGAAGCTTAAACTGTAAGCAGGATGAAGATATTCAACCAGTTAACGCCTGTACGTATGCTTGGAACTGCAAGAAAGCTAACAAAACAGAGTGGCCTGCTATGCTAAGAAGAAGAAAAGCGTGGCAAGCGCCATTATACATAATGTACCTTAAAACGAAGCACATTATTATAAGTGCGATTCCACTTTGCACGAAAAGCAGAATGAACTCACGTTACTAGAGGCCAAACAAGACAAGATTCATATTATAGCAAAATGAGAAGAGACAGCTGAATCGAAACTCAGCAGATGCAACTCGTGCCAGGAGATCCAAGGTCATACCAATAGAAGGAACGAACAGTAGCTACATCTAATTGAAGCGTAAGAACAGAATATCCTGTCTCTGAAAGGTCGAGATAAGGAAGCGTAGGCAGGTGGCTGAGCTAAATAAAAATCAAATACACAAATTGAGAGAAACAAGACAAATTCACGGTGTGGGTAGCACGTGACCAGCGGAACGAGAAGGAGCACAGGTACACACCTACGCTTGGCATCTGCCCAGTGATACCAGAACTTTTCCAGACAGAAGATGCAGTTTTGAGACCAACTACAGTAAAATAATTGACACATAGTTGCTGAAGCGATGATTGATTGTAACCTTAATTGGAGGAAGGCTGGGTAGCTGAGGGGGCACCCTGCACCTGGCTGACCGTTCTGCGTGCTGCTAAGTAAAGTAGAAATGTATGCATGGGGCTGGTGCCAACCCAATCACAATGGACCAAATAATCTAGGGTCCTATAGTTAGTAGAACCAATGGGAGGTCGTACTTTTAGTGACGTCTCCAGTAGTCATTTTTGAAGGAAGGGCTTAGACGCCCACCTGACAGTGTTTACCCAATCCCCTCACTTTGTTACTATATACAGATAGTACCTATATTAAAGTTACCTTTTCCTAGCCAATAGAATTGCATGTTAACTTTTAAGTGTAACATGTCAATTATGAGTTTTCAGTATAAATGTCACTGTTTGTATGAAGTTCGTTGGAGTTGAAGCGAGACGGACTAACTCATCACTGCTGATTGCCATGACTCCCCGTTTTTTTGTACTTGTCATTAAACTGACTCCCTTTGCCAAACAATTGAGTTACCCTTATTAATTAGTGTTGGAGTAATACATCTGCACACCCATCCATCTCAAGGTGCAGCTATCTCGTCTTAAAGTACTTCGGAGCAAACCCTGGCTCTATGGGCCGGCCGGGGGTCTTCCGAGTACAAGACTTTCTCCGAAGTACGCTTAAAAATAGAAAGCTCTGCCAGATATCCTTTGATGGTACCAACCTGGAGCCCTAGATTTGCGAGATGTAATAGAAAGGATAACACCATTGGTGTATTACATGAAAAAGGGTCAACATTCTTATTTCTACACCAGCTGCAGAATTTATTCCAGCGGCATAAAGATTTGGTTGCTAGCCTTCTGGCCGAAAGCAAAATCTCCATTACGTCGTCCGGGAGGTCCCAATCCTTGTATCTCAGCCTCTTAGAAACCATGCGTGAAGGTTGAGCGTCCCAATATACAGATGAGAACCCGATCCTCCTCTCGCAAGAGAAGGTCCTCTCTTTGTGGAAGACGTATCGGAGGGCATATGGACATGTCCAGAAGGTCAGAGTACCACGTCCTCTGTGCCCAGTACGGGGCAATTAGGATCATGGATTTCCTGAACTTTTGCGGCCTCCTGATTACATGAGGAATTACGGGGACTGGAGGAAACGTGTATAGGAGTGGATATTCCCAGTCCACCATGAACGGGGGAGATTCCCTTGAGCAGTACAGTTCGCACTTCTGGTTGGCACTGGTCAAACAGATCCACTTGAGGGGATCCCCAAAGAGTGAAGATCTCTTGAAGGACTTCCTGAGCTAGTTCCCATTCATGGGCGACTGCTCTGCCAGCTCAGAGCATCCACCGTCATGTACTTCTCTCCTGCTAGGTGAACTGCTGACAAGAGAGATTCCTTCTTGTATTACCCAGAACCAGAGCTGCATTGCCTTTCTGCACAGTGTTAATGACCCTACAACGCCTCACTTGTTGAGGTAGTACATGGCCACTTTGTTGTCCGTCATTATCAGGACATTCTTTCCCCGTTCAGATGGCAGGAAGGCCTTCAGCGCTAGTCTGATTGGCCTCAGCTCTAAAAAGGTAGATATTTAGTTTGGACTCCGATGGAGACCAAGACCGCTGGTCAAATTGTGGTATGGGCTCCCCAACCTGCGAGTGAGGCGTCTGTCACTACCGTTATCTCAGACATGGTTGCCAAAACGTTTCTCCTTTCAAGATGTTCTCCCGACAGGCTCACCACTGAAGATCCAATGAGACTCTGTTTGGGATTTGAAGGAGATGGGAATAGTTTCTTACCTGTAACTCCATTTCTCCAGCATTGGTATCTTTCATGGATTCACATGCTTAGAATATTCCCCGTCGTCAGACTGGGACCCCTCGGTACACATATATAGCCTTTTCCTATAGGAAAACTTCCGACACTTTTGTGTCCTAGCCTCGTCCTTTTAGGACCCGCTTACGCATGCTCCGCAGGCCGCCCCAGTACAAGAGGCCCGCCCCCGCGGTTCCCCTTCAGATTTCGGCCCCTCCAAAGTAGGAAGGGTTAAACTTATCCATCACATACATTGCAGTCCCGGGGAGGCTTGGCGGGCGCATGTGAATCCATGAAAGATACCAATGCTGGAGAAATGGAGTTACAGGTAAGAAACTATTCCCTTCTCCAGCATTGGATCTTTCATGGATTCACATGCTTAGAATAGATTGTATAGCAGTAACACTTGAGACGGTGGTGAGAATGCAATGTAACGCACCCTCACCCTACTACTCAACACATATGCGCAGCAGTAATAAGTTTACTCATATAACTTTTCCAACCGAAAGTATACTGTCATCAAAGGTAGAAAACACACTCTCCACAACGTGGAGCTTACCTTACTGAAACAGATGGCGCAGGACAGCTCTTCCCATCTGCACCTCATCCGCATGCTGCCTGGCAAGGCAGTAGTGGCGGGTAAACGTGTGGGGCACTGACCATGCCGCAGCTTGGCATATGTCCGTCAGCGGAATTCCGGCCCATAACGCTGTTGAGGATGACATCGACCTTGTAGAATGGGCTCTAGGATGTCTTTGCAGTGGCCTTCCGGCCTTAGAATGACAAAAAACAATCGTCGACGAGACCCATCTGGCCAATCACTGTTTCGAGATTGCTTTACCTCTCGTCGACGGATCATATGCGACGAACAGTTGCCGAGTAGCCCTGATGTCTTGTGTGCGATGTAGGTAGAATTTCAGAGCCCTCTTAACGTCCAGGGTATGAAGAGTGTTTTCTGCTGCCGACGATGGAGTGGCGAAGAAAGTAGGCAGAACCACGGATGAGTGTTTGTGATATACCGTCGGAACCTTAGGGACGAACGTAGGGTTAGTCGCCAGGACTACCTTGTCCTTAAAGAATCTTAGGTAGGGCGGGTCCACGACCAGCGCTTGTAGTTCCGAGATACGTCTGGCTGATGTGATAGCTATCAGGAATGCCAACTTCCACGAAATGAATTTCATGTCGGACGTGGCCATAGGCTCGGAAGGCGGTTTAATCAAACCTGGCAACACTGTGTTGAGGCTCCACGCCGGGGGAAAACGCTTCACCGGGGGAAAGGCTCGAAATAAACCCCGCATGAAGTGTTTCACCAGTCTGTCACTGAATAGAGGAGACGACTGCCTCTTCCTTGTGACCCTCGAGATGGCTGCCAGGTGTACCTTTATCAATGAGGGGGACAATCCCTTTTTTGCTAAGAGGAGCAGGTAAGGTAGAACTTGTTCCGGCGTCACCAACAATGGTTGTAGGTCCCGCTGTTTTCTACACCATTCACAGAATCTCCGCCACTTATAGGAGTAGGATTTGTTAGTGGAAGGGGCTCTAGCCGCCTGCAGAATTTCTTGGCACTCCTCTGAAATGTCTAAAGCCCCGAATTCCGAGAAGTCAGGAGCCAGGACGTAAGGTTGAGACTGTCCGGGTCGTGATGCCACACCGTGCCTCTGTCCCGGGATAGAAGGTACGGGACTTTCGGAAACGCTATGGGATGTTCCAGCGATAGATGGACGAGGTCTGAGAACCACGGTTGCCTCGGCTAGTATGGTGTCACTAGAATCACCCGGCAATTGTATCTGCGTATCCACTGTATTGTTTTCCGTATGAGGGGAAACGGGGGAAAAGCATAGAGGAACATGTCCGTCCATGGGAAGGAGAACGCCTCCCCCACCGAACCCTCTTGGGGCCACCTGCTTGCAAATTTCTCGCATTTCTTGTTTTCTTTGGTCGCAAAGGCGTCCAGAGGGGGGTGGCCCCATTTCTCGAACACTTTCTTCAAGTGACCCGTGTCCATTTCCCACTCGTGTATGGCAGTTCCTCACTCCTGGAAGGTGATGAGCCACGAGGGAGATATCGTGCTTCGATGCCCAATGCCATGTTTTCTGGGATTCTATGGAGAGAGTCCGTGTCCCTCCTTGTTTCCTCAGATAAAACATGGCTGTTGTATTGTCGGTCAGTATCCGCACCCGCGACCTCTTGATGTGTGGTAGGAACGCCTTCAAGGCCCATCGTACCGCTGAGTTCCAGTACGTTTATGTGTAGGAGTGACTCCGTTGGAGACCAGCGACCTTGCGTTTGGAGAGCACCCATGTGCGCTCCCCATCCGGTTAGGGACGCATCCGTAACTATGGTGCTCTGGAACTCCGGCTCCTGTAGGGGCACACCTTTGTTCAGATTGTGGGAGCTCTGCCACCACTGAAGGGTCCGAAGTAGCTTGTCGTCGTCAACGTTATCCTGTCCGACCACGATCCCTGAGCCTGTGTCCATCGGTCTGCGAGGAATTCTTGGACTGGCCTCATGACATGAAAAGTCGACAGTCTCTCACCAGATGGATGCAGGATGCCATGGCCCCTAGGACTGAAACATACTTTCTCACTGAGATCCTGGTGTTTCGCCGTAGCCGGGCCGCCTGTTGAATGAGTCTCGAGGTCCTGTCGAGAGAAGGTTTCACCAGCCCTAGCTGAGTCTCGAACTGTGCCCCCAAGAATACCAGCGTTCTCGATGGCCGCAGAGAGGATTTCTCGAAGTTTATGGCGAATCCTAGTCGTTGTAGAAGCTGCATGGTGGCTTGCAGACTTGTGTTGGTCGACGCTGGGGAGGATCCCCTTACCAGCCAGTCGTCGAGGTATGGGTATACATGGTGGCTTTGCTTCCTTAGCCAGGCCGCCACTGGAGCCAGGCATTTTGTGAACGTTCTGGGGGAGGTTTTGAGTCCGAAAGGAAGAACCGTGAATTGGTAGTGGGTTCGCCCTATTACAAAACGTAGGAATTTCCTGTGTTTCCGACACATTGGAATATGGAAATCTCCCTTTTGAACTGCGCGGATCACTTCCTGCAGTGAGCATCTTGAATTTCAGGCTCTTTAAGGACTTGTTGAGCTCGCGTAAGTCCAGAATGGGACGCCATTTGCCGTTTGGCTTTTTTACGACGAAGTATCTTGAGTAGACTCCTTGGCCCCTCTGTGATGTTGGAACTAATTCTATCACTCCCTTCGCTAACATGAGTGTAACCTCTTGTTGCAGTGCCTTCATATGGGACTGAGCGGTGAACGCAGGTGGAATTTGCGGAGGGCTGTGTTTGAATTGAAGAGAGTGTCCGTGTCTTATAGTGTCTAACACCCATTGGTCCGTCGTTATCCTTTCCCATTCGTCGACATACGCTGAAACTCTTCCCCCCAGAACGGGTTGTGGAACGTCACTGCTGATCTTTAGTTTGCTTGTCTCTCGCCGACGATGGGTATGATGGTCGTTTTCTGGAAGACTGGAAGTTTCGTCGACGGTTAGCCGATTGTAAGGCACGTCGGTATCCCTGGGAGGGGTAAGCCGATCTGGCAAAGGATCTGTCTCCAGAAGAGAATCTTGAATTACCTGAAGCCCCTCTAAAGGGACGAAAAGACTTGTAGCTTCTGCCACTCTGGAGGGCACCCAAAGAACGTGCCGTGTCCGAATCTTCTTTCATCCCTTTTAGGGCCTCGTCCACCTTCTCACCGAAAAGAAGGTCTCCCTCAAAGGGCATATCTAAGACCTTGTATTGTACTTCTGGTCTGAAGTAGGTACACTTCAGCCATGACTGTCAACGTAATACGACCCCATTATTGACTTGCTTGAAGCCAGACTCAGCAAGATCCACCGCGATGTTTATTGCGTGATTTGAGGCTTCCTCGCCCTCTCGGACCAGTAGCATCGCCGCCTTTCTCTGTTGTTCCGGAAGATGGTCAAGCAGCGGAGCCAGCCTGTGCCACATCTCCCTATCGTATCTGGCTACAATTGCCAGAGAGTTTGCTGCCTTTACTGTGGTCGCTCCCACAGAGAGCACTTTCTTGCCAAAGGCATCTTGGCGTCTCGCTTCATTCTCGGGTGGAGTCGTGCACTTGTGCTGTGCCTTTGCCTTCCTCGCTGCCGCCGCCGACACCACCGAGTCTGGTGTTGGTTGAGAGGATAAACACTTGGGTGTAGACTCTGGAGCCTTAAACTTTTTTTCTAGGCGTCCTTTCACTGCTGGTTCTGAGAATGGGCGTCTCATTGTCTGCAACCCCTCTTTCCATACATGGTAAAGTATAGGTATCGAGAACACCGACCTCCTTTTGCTTGCCCATGTGGTCGAACAAAAAACAGTCCTTTTTCTGTTCTTCCTGGGACAGACCAAATTCTTTGCATGCCTTCTCCATCATCGAATGGAATGACGCAATGTTGTCCGGAGGGGACGGGTGAGCTGGGCTTCTGGGGTTTTCTAACTCCGCCTCTGACTCCCAGGTAGGATCCCTGGAGGGGGATAAAGAGACCTCTGACATGGCTCCCCAGTCCGACTCCGAATCTGGCAGCTCACCTTCCTCCTGCGCCAGTGTTGAGATTGGCGTGCGTATGTGCGGCGGTTGACGGGACGGGCAACGACCGTAGCAAGGGGTCGAAGACTTCAGGCCTCCAGTAGGACCCCCGTCGCCGAAGCTCCCATCGACGCCATTGTCGACGGGACGGAGGATGCCCCTTGCGCTAGTGGCGGGAAGGCGGCCGGTGACTGGATCGCCGCCGACGACGCAGGCTTCGCAGGTGGTTTTGCGGTCCCGCCTTCTACACACTGTGCCCGCTTTTACTCAACTCTCGACTCGTGGTCGATCTGTGATGATCGCCAGAGGAGGATTTCCTTTCCTTCTCATGCTTTTTTGATGAGGATGATTTCTTTGACCAGGAGTCTGTAGTGGTTGCAGACGACTCTTTTTCCGACGGTCTAGATTTCTTCGTCGGTGGTTCCGACGAGGCCGCGCGGCGTGATGTTTTCGCCGACTGTGTGGAGACTACCTCCGAGGGGGGGTACGCCCCCGCACTCTCATTCAGCCATGCCACCAGGCGTCGGTTCCGGTCTTTGAGGGTTTTTTGAGAAAAACCCTTGCATATGTCACAGGCATCCGCCGAATGGTGAGGGTGGAGGCAATATATACAATCCATATGTCCGCCCCCCTCGTAAACCTTTTTCAAGCCGCACGTCGCGCATGGACGGAACAGCGCTTTTCCTGATACAGAGGACATATCGTACTCAAAATCCAATAAGGCAACCTGGTACAAAATAGTAAGACAACACGAGGAGATCCCACTACTTTGGAGACGGTTGAAATCTGAAGGCGAACCGCGGGGGCGGGCCTCTTATACTGGGACGGCCTGCGGAGCATGCGTAGGCGGGTCCTAAAAGGACGAGGATAGGACACAAAAGTGTCGGAAGTTTTCCTAGAGGAAAAGGCTATATATGTGTACCGAGGGGTCCCAGTCTGACGACGGGGAATATTCTAAGCATGTGAATCCATGAAAGATCCAATGCTGGAGAACTGACATTCTTCCTGAGAATTGCGAACACTGGGTCCGTAGAGCCCACTGGAGAGATCTCATTCTCAGGAGAGTCTCTGGCAGCAGAAAAATGCAGGATACCATGAGGCCGAGCAACCTCAGAAAATCGAAGGCGGGTAGGTGCTGAGCATTCTGGAATTTGGTCACCATCTGAAGAATGTCATGAGCCCTCACCTTTGGTGGCGAGGCTTTTCCCAGGAATGCATTCAGGACTGCTCTCATGAATTGGAGTCTTTGTGATGGTATCATGTGAGACATCTTGAAGTTGAGGGAGAAGCCCAGCCTTTGAAGCGAGTAACAGATGGAGCTGAGATGTTCCTGGCCCTGTTCTGGGGAACTGGCCCCGATCTGCAGAACGTCTAGGCAGGGGTAGACGTGAATCCTCCTCTCCTGAGACTCGCTGCCACAAATGCCATCAGCTTGGTGAAAACCCTCAGGGCAGAGGCCAGCCCAAATGGCAGAACCCAAAACCGATGATGAAAACCGCCAACGGCGAACCTAAGGTACGGTCTGTGCTTGTGATGGATCGGCACATGAAAGTGAGCATCCTGGAGGTCCAATGTCACCATCCAATCCTGAAGCAAGAGGGCCTGGAGGATCGGAGGAAGCGTTACCATCTTGAACCTGTCCTTCCTGAAGAACTTGTTGAAGTCTCTTTAGTCCAAGATGGGTCTCAATCCTCCGTCCTTCTTGTAAATTAGAAAATATGGGGAGCACCAACCCTTGTTCCTCACAGCTACAGGTAGTGCGTTCTATAGCACCTTTCTCTAGTAGGGTTAAAATCTCTTGCATAAAGAGCGGATCTGGAACCTTCAAAGAGTTGTTCCCCGGTGGATGACAGATTTTTGCAGGAAAGGTAGGCAGTAACCTTGGGCAACTGTGTCCAATGCCCAAGCATCTGAAGTAATAGCCTGCCATTCTGTCTGATGCTGTGACAACCTGCCTCCCATTGCAGTCTTGTGAAAGAAGACCTCAGAGAGGTTTTGGAGCGGCTGACGCAGTGGCTGAAGATAAGGCAGCCGCTCCTGTTGTAGTCTTAGTACTTCTCCTCCGTCCACCGCGGGGGAATCGTCTTTGTCCTCTTCTAACTGGATGTACTCTACCTCTTCCAAAGGTGGAGTAATGGTGAAAAAACCTACCCTCCAGGGTGTACCTGTGGGGTGGTTTGGAGTTTGTCTTATTGCAGCACACCAAGGAATTTGGCTGCTGCCTTGGAAGTTTGCAGCTATATCTGTGTGAAAAGTTTCATGTAAACTAAAACACACCGTATTAACAAAAAAACAAATTAAAAAAGGTTTGCAGCTTCTTCAAACTCTCATCAGCTTTGTTGCCAAATAAATGAGCGCCGTCAAAGGGCATGTTGAGAAGCCTGGATTGTACCCCTGGGGCAAATCCTGACTTTCGCAACCAGGCAAATCTGCGCATCACTGTACTAGCCGCCATAGCTCTGCTGATACTGTCAACAGAGTCGAGAACAGTCTGGTGGAATTCGCACATTGCGTCTTTCCCATCCTTGACAATGTTAAGGAATCCGCCTCGCTCCTCCCCTTTGGGGATATGGTCAGCCGCCATAGAAATGCACTCCCAAAGGGTGTGTGTGAACATCGCTAGCGTGCACATAGCATTGGCCAACTTCAAGGCCATATGCCGGCCGAAAAACCCTTTTGGCTATGGCGTCATAACATTTGTCGTCTCTATCCCAAGGTATCATAGGATAGGCATTTTGCCTAATAGTGGAGGTGGTGTAACGCTCACCTGATTCCCGTAGAGGCGCCGGTCTTGACTGGGCGTATACCGTATCTTCAAAGGTGACGTGTAACACACGGCTGGCTCTTTGGGCTGGACCTCTGTGCACTGTATGTTTGACTCGAAGGGTAAGATGTCTGCAGATAGAAAATATGGGATTAATGAACTGGGTTATTGAATGTCTCTCTCTTCTTCCCTTTCTCTTCTCCTGTAGAACCCCGAAGGTTAACGCTCTCACCTTAGGTAAGTGAACGCCGTGCTCTCCATCTGCCTCGGGGCAGGGTGCTGTAACCAGTTTCTTCACTGGATAAGGGGAGCAGGCCTCTTGACTTCAGAGGACTGCTGTCCGTCGTTTACTGCACGAACGGCAAGTTTCGAGTAATTCTAATGTCTTTAAAGTCTTTGGTAATGATGTCTCTTGTTTTGCAGGGTTCCGGCGATGGTGGATGACGGGCTGAAGTGAGTTGAAGATGGAGCCCGTGTGATGAATAGAAGCGCCTGGAAGCACGTAAGTAAGCGCTTGTTGCCTGCTTCACGATGCGCTCTAACTGTCTTTTTATCTTGCAGGTACAAGTTCGGAGCGGCTGCGGGGTGCCGGAATACCCACTGGGTTAGATGTGGAAAGGAGTAATGGCACGTGAGTATTAAAGTTCCCCAATGTCTTTAAACGCACCTTGTTTTGTCTTTCAGATGCGGGATGCAGCGCCGAAGGCCTCCGGAGCGCACGAAGAGTAGGTAAGCCTTTGTCTTTCAGAATGCAGCGCGAGGCGTTGGTGACAGCCAATGGCCCAGGTAAGTGAAGAGCTGTCACTGAAGACCGTAATGCTAACCTGTTCTTTCTTGTCTTTATAGGTGTTGCTGAAGACTGGATTCAGGATGGTAAGCCTTTTCCTTAGGCCCAGGATCAGATGCAGAAGACACGATGAGCGTTCTGCTGCAGAGGATGCAGAATAACGCAAAGCAAGATTCATCCATCGGGTGTGGTTTAAATAGCCTCCTGTAGTGCTTGGGTGTCTCCTTCCACAGCCACGCCCAGGTAAGAAAAGAGTTCCTGCTTTCCAGAAGAGTTCCAGTGTTCTGAACCTAGGGAGTGGCTCCTGCCCCACCCAACAGGAAAAGTAGTTCCAAACAGAAGAGGATCAGAGGCTCAACTGGCAGGCAAGTAAGCAGCATGGTCTGCTGCAGGTAAGTCCACCCAAGCATTATGAGCCCGGCGCTTCCAGCGCTGGGACTGGGCATATTTATGAGCCTGGTGCCACTGGCGCCAGGACTGGGTCCAAAAGGTCCCAATTGGGACTGGTTGGCACTCGGAACCTGGGTTATGAATCTGCTTCCAAGGGAGTTGGGAAAACCCTGACCTTTTGGAAGCAGAGATCATGACAGGTGGCTGCCTGAACTACCAGGATTTCTGGTGTTGGGTGCTCGGAGAGGTTAAAAAGGATCAGAACTACACAACTCTGTACTTAGACGCCAGATTTTTATTTACAGCTGGAACAACCTCTGGTGTCTGCCAATTAGAAGCCACATGCCTTTGTAAGGCTTAATTAAAAGGGTCAATTGGGTGCTCCTGTGGCACTCTGCCCAATATGTCAGTGAGATCATCTCGTTCAAAGACCAGTGTAGGTCTTGACCACCCCATGTATTCCATGACCCTTGACATTAGCTGCCTGTATGTCAGCTCAACGTGGTCACCAGGGTCTGCTCTTCCAAATTCAATCTTAATTCAATCTTAGGAGAGGTTTCTATTCCACTAGCCTCATGAAGGCATTCTTGCATGTTTTTCATGCGCAAGTCCTCCGATATCAGATGGTGTTCCATATTGTAATCCAAAGGGCCTCCCTTCATCAGAGGATTGCTCTGCATCTTCATAAATAGAAGAAAGAGATTTGAAGTATTCTGAGCGTGGCAAAGGAGCATAAGTCTTCTCAACCGAAGTTGACATAATATGTCTTGCAACAGGTGTCGAAATTGTTGATGTGGCCATTGATGGCTTTGACAGTTTTGTCGGTGGCTTTGACGTTTGCAATGAGGTCGACACTCAAGGAGTCTGTGGTTTCTCCACAGTTATCGGTGCTGATGACTCTTTGCGGTCCTGTGGGAATCAAGTCCTTCGGCGTCGATAGTTTAGTCTTTGAGAGTACTTTTTTTTTACTTGAGGCATCGCCTTAGGTGTAGTCGAGGGGGCCAAGGCTGCGTTCTCAAAAACCCTTGACATTCAGAGTCTAAACTCTTCCCACTGGCTATGCAAACAACCCGTTCCGGTGAACTAGAAAACGAGGAAGATAGCGATCTATGGCGCTGTTTCCCTCTCGAAGTCGACGAATGGTGTGATGCACTTCGTGAACGGGAGCTTTTGGTCTTTTTTCGACAAGGAGAAACTGTCTTCGACTCATCTGAGGTCTTTTGTTTCGATGGAGAAGAGGGGGATTTTTTGGGGTTACCTCCTGGAAGCTTCCCTCTACGCTCTCTCAGGGCTTTGGCCATCATAGATGGGCAGTCCTCACACTCTGAAGACGGATAAGTTGACCCCAGGCACCACAGGCAGATCCCATGAAGGTCCGTCACAGACACCTTTGCCCCGCAGTCACTGCATTTTTTGAAGCCGGATCCTGGACTGGACGATGCTGAAGATGAAGCCTTTTCACGTCGGTACTCGAGACAGTGAAGACATTTCTTAGAAGATATTCCTGTCGGGAAAGAGGCTTATCGAATCCAAAACTTTAAGCGTGGAAAAACAGAACTGAGGCCAATGGGCGCTGCGTGTCCTACATATACCTGCGGTGACGTTGACATCGAGACGGAAGCCTTCGAGGGACATCTACTCGACAAGAGTCGACGCACAGCGCCACCTGCTGAAAAAAAATTCTCAAGCAGCAAAGCTGGGATATTGGAAATATCAAAGATCAGGAATACGTGGCAGGACACAATCCATTCGAAAGACATGTTTTTTTGATCTGGGGGAATCGGTCGTTGTAGGCGGGCATGGCTCTTTTCTGGAGAAGTGGCCTGGATCCTCCGTAAAGTACGAGGAGAACTGGGATCACGTCGGCATAGTCATCACTTGTAAGGATGCCCCCAATTACGCTCACACCAGAATCAATACACCCTTCTAGGGAAATAAGGCAAAAAAAGAGATGGATAAGGACAGAAATCTCATTTTTATGAATGAGGATGGTAGCAAATGACTGCTGCCTGGACGGTCTCCTCTTGTCCCTCTTCTTGCACCTTCCTGACAAAGTGGACTCAAGCAGTGGTTTATATAGGTCTGGCTTGCCATGGTGATGCCACTGGAGTTGGATCATGACTTCAGCCAAATCTGTCATCCTTCCATAATAAGGATGCTCCAAAGCCGCCTTTATTCGTGGTCAGCAGTTTTGTCAGGGCATGCTGTTCTACATTTTGCTAGCTATGCAAAAGCACTGTAGCTCTACAGACTTATACAGACCTTGAGGCACAGCCCAAAGAAAACTTAACATTGTTATTTATGTACAAACATTTCCATTGATTCTATCCATATACCCTGCTCATGTTATCTGGGTCCTGTAGTTTCCTCCACACTTTTTACTTATAATTTATCCCATTCTACATTTTGCCACACAAAACATGCAAGTCCTATTTTTAACCTGCATGGACCCTTGACGGACAGTGGGCACCTGGTAAGTCAGTTTGTGCTGGCCATGCACACTAAGCCTGTGGCCCACTTTGAACCCCGCAGGCCACATTCCTTCTGGTAAGGAGGGGGAGTTTGACTCATCTACAGCACTAGCTAATCTTTTAAAATGCCTGGTGTTAGGCAAGATTGTATGTAGTAACCCTGGGGAGACTACAGCAGCCTTGTCCTCTTAGCAATAGGTAATCCAACCTTTGGTATAAGTCTGTACTACACAATTTGGTAGAGCGACTGAGCAGCCAGGCTCATCTCAAGAGGGGTCAATGTGAGATGTAGGGTTCACAGTGGCAGAGCTTCACAGTGGCAAGCATCCAAATAACACTTACACTCAAGGTTTCTTGATTAAATAATTATTTATTAATTTAACAGTCCTTTTTAAAATAAGCCTTCTTTACAAGGGAGCAATTGGCAACAATAATAATACACTTCAAAATACACTCCTTCAGTTCAATAAAGTAGATACCCTTTTGGGATGGCACACAGATTTCCCCCACCCTAAGGTCACTTCAATAGCTTGGACACTGGACATTTATAGATCACTTTTCACACTTAAATTGTAATACTGAAGTTGCAGCAAAAAGAAAAAGGTTAGGGAAGGAAACAATGGTAAACAAGTTTCTCAAAAAGAAGCACACTTTTGAACTCCCCATGGAATGTAGATCAACCCTTTCCCAGATATACAAGTAAGGTATGTATTACTTTTTGGAGGGATAGTTTAACACAAAGTCAGAGGTTTGAAGAGTCTTCAGGGAGCCAGGACAGCCAATGTCACTTGAGCAAAGTCTAGGGGAGCTGAGGCACTTCTTGAAGGTTAGTAAAAGTTTTGCACAATGTTAAAAGATTTTGTTGAAAAAGAAATCACTGTTGGGCCACAAGCTGGGAAGCTTGTGAAGGGCAAAGCTGCAAGTAACTCTGCAGAAGGCAGCAACTGCAAGTCAACTGAGAACAGGCAAGCTACACACAAGAGGTAAGTACCCCTTAGTTCACAGTACCTTAGGTCTGAAGAAATGGGTCCAGCTGGCTTCTGTTCCTGTTGTAGTTCCTGGGCCTCAAACCTGGGGACAAGCGAGAGGACGTCTGGGGACACCTGCAATAAGATTTGATGGTCAGTGGCAGCAATGGGCAAAGTTCAGATCAGCAGCACTTTGCAGTTTCAGCTTCTCGCAAATAGCACCACCGTGGTTCTTGGACACCTTGTGTACTTTCCTTCCTTCTGGGGTCCAGCGCACTGTTGAGGTGGCTCAGGCTTGGTCAGCCCTGCTTCGAGAAGTCCAGAGGATGTTCCTGGAGCTTGGGTCCCGCTTAAAAAGAATGCACTCTATTCTGGTGTTCCCGTCCCCTGGCACTCGGTTCCTGCAGCAGCAATTAAAGTACAGCCAGCAGAGAGGGGATTTCCAGTCAATATCGTCTTGGGTCGATTGGTCCCACCAACCAAAGGGGAGAAGTTGTCCTTTGCAGGGCTTCTCTAGTCGAGGCGAATTCGGAGCTTCAGCACTGCAGCAGGGCTTCACCGGGCATACCAACAATCCAGGAGTTGCAGCAAGCTACTCTTCCAAGTTCTTCTTCAGATTCCATCGTCCAGCAACAGGGAGTAATTGGAGGATGATCCAGGATCTACGTCCTCTTAATGACGTGGTGCAGAAGAACTTTCCGGTAGTTCCAAATCCTGCAACAATCCTATGTAGCATTCCCAAGACAGTGACATACTTCAAAGTGGTGGATATTGAAGATTGCTTTCTTCTCAATCCCACTCCTCCCTGATTCATGGTATCTTTTACGCATGGTCAACGGTGCTTCGAGCGCATGAGATTGCCTCAAGGGTACTGTGAAAGGCAGAGTATTTTCAATAGAGTGCTGCATGCCGACTTGGGAAATATTCAGGTGCCTAGCACGATCATCCAGTAGGGAATAGTTTCTTACCTGTAACTCCATTTCTCCAGCATTGGTATCTTTCATGGATTCACATGCTTTGAATATTCCCCGTCGTCAGGCTGGGAATCCCCGGTACATTATATAGACCCTTTCCCGTAGGAAAACTTTTTCGACGCTTATGCGTCCTATCCACCTCGTTTTGTATCATGCGTGCCCGTGCCGTCAGGACGTCATGATATAAATACAGGCCCCGCCCCCGCGCTCCCTCAGATTTCGGCCCCCAAAGTAGTGGGGAAACCGGTTTGCATGATCAGGGGAGGCAGGTGGGCGCATGTGAATCCATGAAAGATACCAATGCTGGAGAAATGGAGTTACAGGTAAGAAACTATTCCCTTCTCCAGCATTGGATCTTTCATGGATTCACATGCTTTGAATAGATTACATAGCAGTACTACCCCCAAGAGGAGGTGTGCATGCAAACCCCTATACATTCTTCGCAAAAGGCCGTTCCCTAAGATTATGTATACATCAGTAATAGTTTACATAGGGAAAAAACTGACCACATACAGTCATAAATTCCACAGGATGCCACCCCGCAGCCGGGGCTTACCTTACTGGAATAGGTGTCGAAGCACCGCCTGTCCCATCCGGGTGTCTTCGGCATGTTGCTGCGACAGGCAGTAATGGCGGGTAAAGGTGTGTGTAGTCGCCCAGGTAGCCGCCATGCAGATGTCCCCTAGAGGGACTCCGGCCCACAGTGCCGTCGACGATGCCGCTGCTCTAGTTGAATGAGCTCTTGGCCGTCGTAGAAGAGGCTTCCCTGCCTTGGAATGGCAGTACGAGATGGTAGATGACACCCATCTTGAAAGTCCTTGCTTTGAAATGGCTTTTCCTCTAGCACCCAACCCATAGGCCACAAACAGCTGTCTCGTTTCTCTGAACGGTTGCGTACGATGAAGATAAAACTTGAGAGCCCTTTTTACATCCAATGTGTGTAGCATGCGCTCCGCTCCCGAGCATGGCTCCGGAAAAAACGTAGGCAACACGATAGAAGAGTGTTTATGAAACACCGAAGGAGCTTTTGGTATGAACTGTGGGTTAGTGGCTAGGACTACCTTGGTCTTGAAAAATCGTAAGTATGGTGGGTCCACCATTAGAGCCTGAACTTCTGAGATACGTCGGGCTGAAGTGATGGCCACCAGGAAGGCCAATTTCCACGACAGAAACTTCAGAGACGATGATGACATTGGCTCAAACGGAGGTTTCATAAGAGACGTTAAGATCAGATTGAGGCTCCACTCCGGTGGAAATTTCTTCTCTGGAGGGAAACTCCGAAAGAGGCCTTTAAGGAAGTGCTTAATCAGGCGGTCGCTGAACAATGGTGCCGAGTGCCGTCGACGAGTAAACCTGGAAATGGCTGCTAGGTGTACTTTTATTGACGACACCGACAGGCCCATTTGAGCTAATAACAGCAAGTATGGAAGGAGCTGTTCCGGCCTAATCGATTGCGGGGCCAAACCTGGTTGATCCTCACACCATTGACAGAACCTTTTCCATTTGTACGCGTATGAGGCGTTTGTGGAAGGTGCTCTTGCCGCTTGCAGGATACGTCGACAGTCCTCCGGAATCGTTAGCCGACCAAATTCGGCGAAGTCAGGAGCCAGGCCGTCAACTTGAGGCTGTCCGGGTCGTGATCCAAACGACACCCTCCTGTCGAGACAGAAGGTCGGGGGTCTTCTGGAATCTCATCGGTTCCGCCGCCGCTAAGTGTAGTAGGTCTGAAAACCACACTTGTCTGGCCCAGTATGGGGCCACCAGAATTACCCGACATGGGTACCTGAGGATCCATTGCAACGTCCTCCTGACAAGGGGAAAAGGAGGAAATGCGTACAGGAATTTGTTCGTCCATGGGAATGAGAACGCATCCCCCAGTGAGCCCTGCTGAGGCCATCTGCTTGCGTACTGATGGCATTTCTTGTTGTTCTTCGTTGCAAACAGGTCTATGGAAGGGTGTCCCCATTCCTTGAATACTTGTTGAAGTTGTTGGTCGTTCAGCACCCATTCGTGAACTTCGTTCATTTCTCTGCTGAGGGCATCGGCTTCCACGTTTTTCACTCCTGGTAGGTGAAATGCTAAGATTTGTATGTTGTGTTGAAGGGCCCAATGCCAGATTTTCTGTGCCTCTGTCGATAGGGACCTGGAACGTGTCCCTCCTTGTTTCCTCAAGTAGAACATCGTAGTGGTGTTGTCCGTCATGACACGCACCACCGAGTCCCTCAGTTGCGGAAGAAAAGACTTCAGAGCCCATCGCACTGCTCTCAGTTCTAGCAGGTTGATATGCAGGGAGGACTCCTGCAAAGACCACTGGCCTTGTACCTGTAACATATCCAGATGAGCTCCCCATCCGCTCAGCGATGCATCCGTCACCACCGTCTTTTGGAACTCTGGTTCCAGTAGAGGCATCCCTCTCGTTAGGTGAGTAGACACTTTCCACCAGCCGAGTGCTTGAACTAGTTGTTCGTCGACGACCAGTCTGTCGGACCAGCGACCTCTGCTCTGTGCCCAACGGTCCGCTAGAAATTCCTGGCAAGGCCTCATAAACAGACGGCAGTTGTTTATTAACGGAATGCAGGACGACATGGTCCCTAGCAGGGACATGTACTTGCGCACAGAGACTCTGGTACCGCCGCTCCATTCCGACGCCTTGTTTTGAAGTTTCTGAATTCTTTCGCTGGATGGTTTCACCAGGCTTGTGTGCGTATGAAACTCCGCTCCTAGAAAGACCAAGGTCCTCGAAGGCTCTACTGAGGACTTGTTGAAGTTTATTGCGAAGCCCAGTTCCTGTAAGATGGACATTGTGGCTCGTAGACTGTCTCGTGTTTGTTCCTTGGATGACCCTCTGATTAGCCAGTCGTCTAGATATGGATAGACATGATGACCATCCTTCCTTAAATGGGCCGCTATAGGGGCCAAGCACTTGGTGAACGTCCTGGGGGAGGACTTGAGCCCGAACGGGAGGACCTTGAACTGAAAATGCTTTCTCCCGACGACGAATCTTAAATATCTCCTGTGTCGTGGGCGTATTGGGATGTGAAAATAAGCATCCTGAAGGTCTAGTGAAGAGAGATAGTCCATGGGTTGCACCGATCTGATAACCTCTTGGAGTTTTAGCATTTTGAATTTTTGGCTCTTTAGCCACTTGTTGAGTACCCTCAGGTCGAGAATGGGCCTCCATTTGCCGTTTGGCTTTTTGACAACAAAGAACCTGGAATAAACTCCTTGGCCTTCCTGTGCCACAGGAACTCTCTCTACCGCCCCTTTTCGCAACATAAGCTCCGCCTCTTGTCGTAGGATTTGGAGGTGGGGCTGTGTCGAGAATAAAGGAGGAAGACGCGGAGGCTTGTCTTTGAATTGCAGCGCATGACCCATGCGAATCGTGTCTAGGACCCATCGATCTTTGGTGATGCATTTCCATCGGTCGAAGTGATGAGAGACTCGACCCCCCAGGACGTTCCGAAGGCCGTCATTGGTTGCTGGTTTGCTTGTTCTTCGTTGACGACGGACCTGAGCCTCGCCGCCTGGAGGCTTGATAGTCCCTGCTTCCACGTGCCGACTGGGACGCTCGTCTGAACCCTTGTGAAGAGTACGAGGGCCTGTTAAATCCACGGTCCCTCGAGGCTCCAAAGCGGGAGTTTCCAGAAGCACCTCTGAAAGGGCGAAAAGAGCGAAAATTTCTACCCGTTTGAAGGGCGCCGAGGGACCTAGCAGTATCCGTGTCTTCTTTCATCCCTTTCAGCGCTTCATCAACCTTTTCGCCAAACAGGTGCTCCCCTTCGCATGGCATGTCCAGGACTTTGTACTGTACTTCAGGACGGAAAGTAGTACATTTGAGCCACGCTTGTCGACGAAGCACTACTCCATGGTTGATTTGTTTGAAACCAGACTCTGCTAGGTCCACTGCGATATTAATAGCGTGGTTCGAGGCCTCCTCGCCGTCCCGCACCAGTAACATAGCTGCTTTTCGGTGTTCGTCTGGCAGGTGTTCTAGGATAGGGGCTAATTTGTGCCACATTTCCCTATCATATCGTGACACGATCGCTAAGGAATTGGCTGCTCTTACTGTCGTCGCTCCGACCGAGAGCACCTTCTTTCCAAATGCGTCCTGCCTCCTAGCCTCGCTTTCCGGTGGCGTTGAACATTTTTGCTGGACCCTGGCCTTCCTAGCTGCTGCCGCCGACACCACCGAGTCAGACAAAGGCTGTGATGTTAGACATTTTGGAGTGGACTCCGGAGCTTTAAACTTTTTCTCGATCCGTCCCTTTATGGCTGGTTCCGAGAACGGATGGCGCATCGTTTTGAGACCTTCTTGCCACACGTGGTCAAGGATTGGGATGGCAAATACCGATTTTCTCCTTTGACCCATATGGTCAAAAAGGAAACAGTCTTTCCTCTGCTCCTCAGGAATCAAGCCGAATTCGGAACACGCTTTCCCCATCATTGCATGGAAGGCTCCCACATCATCAGGGGGAGATGGCTGTGTCTGGCTCCTCGTAGACTCCAATTCTACATCCGAATTCCATGTCGGGTCCCTCGACGGTGACAGGGAGATGTCTGACCCAGAGTCATCATGTATAGAGTCGGACTCCGACAACTCACCCTCCTCCTGAGCTCGAGGACGATCTTTTACCGCCTGGGGAGCCGATGGGTGATTCGTCGACGAGCGAGCCGTACAAGTTTGCTCGTCGACGGAAGGTACAGACAGAAGTGACGATGACGTCCCAGGTTGAGGGAACTGGGTATCCAGCCGCTGTAGTAGCTTCTGAAGAGTATTAAGCACATCCAGAGACAAAACTGTCTGGGGGTTCAGCAACTTGGATGATATAGGTACCATACCCCCGCTCGCACTCGTCGCCGTCGTCGTCGACGTGGAAGGCCGTAAGCCTAAATCCAATGGCTGCAGAACCATGTCACCTTCCCCTTCCGCCGAGCAGGCCGTGTCTGGCTGCAGTAAGACCTCAGGGGGGATCGGGTCATAGACCTCAGGCAGCCAAGCCATAGACTGAGTTTCCGTCGACGAAGGAATCCCAACCGCTGCTGCTTGAACGGTAATAGGCATCGTCAATGACACCGAGGTCGACGAGGAAGTCGTCGTCGTCGAGCCTTTAGACTTCGTTGTCGATTTTGATGCCGACTTCCCGGCTGAAGCTTCTCGACTCACGGAAGACCTGGGACGGTCCCCTGAGGAGGATTTAGACAGCGCCAGCCTCTCCGTCTTAGATGATGAGGAGGAGGAGGGCTTTTTATGAGATGAGGAGGATCCAGCATGTTTCCCCTTATGCTTGTCCTCAGGGCGAATTTCTGCTGGCCGCACCTTCTTCGATGGAGGCTCCGACTTGCTCCTGGAGGCCGTGGAGCCAACTTCCGAAGCCGGGTAGGCACCCGCTCCGTCATTAAGCCAGTCGACCAGCCTTCTTTTACGGTCCTTAAGGGTTTTTTGGGAGAAACCCTGGCATATCTCACATGTATCCGCCGTGTGGTGCGGGTGGAGACAGTAGATACAGTCCATGTGGCCGTCTCCTTCATAAACCTTTTTGAGGCCACAGGTTGCACATGGGCGAAATAACGCCTTTCCAGACATAATTCTCCAGATTTGAACTTCGCTTACGCGAAACAGACAAAAAAACAATCTAGTTATCACTAGTAGTAACACGAAGATCCCACTGCTTTGAAAGACGGTTGAAATCTGAGGGAGCGCGGGGGCGGGGCCTGTATTTATATCATGACGTCCTGACGGCACGGGCACGCATGATACAAAACGAGGTGGATAGGACGCATAAGCGTCGAAAAAGTTTTCCTACGGGAAAGGGTCTATATAATGTACCGGGGATTCCCAGCCTGACGACGGGGAATATTCAAAGCATGTGAATCCATGAAAGATCCAATGCTGGAGAATGTGGATGTTCTGCTGGTATGTAGTGAAAATGAACAGCAGTGCAGAAGATATTCTATTGCGTTATTGCAATTGCTGGCTCACAAAGGGTAAAAGGCAGATAAAAAGAAGCTACAATCCTGCCAACAGGCGGCACTATATTTGGGGCAACTTATCTCTGCAAACTGGAAAGACTTTTTTTATAAAATAGGGTGCCTGAAGTACACGCCACCCCTAGGCCTAGTACCGTCAAGGAAATGCAGAGGTTTTTGGGCTTATGTAATTATTGTAGGGTATGGATCATAGACTATGCAGCCTATACTCAGCGGAGGACAGAAGACAAAAAAATAGTAAATTGGAATGGACTGAAGAAATGAACAGACAATTTGAAGACTTGAAAGAAGCTATTTGCACGGTCCCTGTTTTAGCAACACCGGATTATACACAGGAGTTGTATTTATTTTCCCACTCTGATGGACAGCTCATGACTGCAGTATTGAATCAAAAGAGCACAGTGGCCCTTGGCTTATTTTTGTGGGATGCTCGACTCCGCCATGTAGGGACAGATTGCGTGCGAACAGGCACTCGCAGTGGCTGCATTTGCAATAGAGAAAAGTTCCACGATTGTCCTGGGGTGCTCCGTTACCTTGTTTGGAGAACATTCGCTATTCCCTATCTTGGAAAGGTCTAAATCGACCTTGATGACTCAGATCCTCTGCATATGAGATAATATCCAAACCTCATTCATATAGTAAGGTCTAGAACGGTGAATCCCGCCACATTTGTGACAGAGGCATCCACTGATGACATGAAAATGCATGACTCTGCTATATATGAGGGTGAAGAGGAGGGTAAATCTAAAGTAAGACACAGAGCATTGACGGAAGGAGATATACTATATGTTGATGGGTCATCAACAATTGACCAGGAGACAGGACAGAGGTACACAGGGACAGCAGTGGAGCGCAGTAAAGGGGGCGGGGGAAGCATGGAGTTCTGATCATGAAAAAATGATCATGCACTATTCAGCTCAGGCAGTGGAACTTGTTGCTCTCATCAAGGCATTTAGAGCCTCTCAAGGGCGGTGTGCTACCATCTACTCAGACACAGCATATGTCACGACAACAGTGCATGCATGTCTGTTTCAGTAGAAGAGGAGAGGAGAGGGTTTCGGAGGACAGATGGCTCTCCGGTTCAGCATGCAAGGCTGTTGGAGGAACTTATTGTAGCCTTATCACAGCCCTCTGCTGTGGCAGTCAAATGCGCCACTCATACCAAAGCCACTGATGAAATCTCTAAGAGCAAAGGAGCTGCAGACCAGGTAGCCATGTTAGCAGCCTATTTTTTTAAAATTAGCATTTAAAAGCAAACCCTTTAACTTTTCGTATCATAAGAAAACACAAATTACAATGATATAGCATAAACAGAAAAGAAGTAAGCCGAGAGTGGACGATAGCTCCAACGTTGTACAATGTTTCCAATTATTTCACCAGGGGTAAAGCCTTGTTTTCACAAGCCAGGACTACCTCGGGCCTTAGAACTAAGTCTCCATCTCACAGCACCTTAAGCACTTTTAAAATCGCCATTCCTCTCGTTCCCCTCGGCAATCATCGCGAACACTTCTTTCAGGAATGCCAATAATGCCAAAGTTACAGACACTTCGCCCCACATTAGCCTTGACCATCAATCTTTAGCCGTTAGAGTTGGGAATTGATTAACAATGTGCCTTGCCATTTTGACCTTGATACTCTCAGCCCAGGACAGAGTACAAGAATTCCCCTTATAAACTCGCAATCTACATTGAAAATTCAGCAGCTCTTTTGCCTTGCATACTTTATTGAGTTATTTCGTCGGAAATAGGTTTAACCTGAAGTGCAAGAATTGGCCGTGCCTATACTTTCACGGAAATCTAGACAGATAGGTGGGCACCGTTCCCCTGGCTCTTATGTGTGAAAAAGAATTGCCATATAGTTTAGAGTTGCACCTCTGCACTAATGAATTTATCCAATCCAAGTCAGAGTTTCCTCTTTACCATGTATCGGATTGCTCCACAGGCTCGATTCAGACTCATTCAGCTCCGTCAGAAAGGCTAGACACGCCGTCCTCCAGGTCTTCAACAATTAATCGGTTACCAGACATTGCTTTTCCTATGGCTGCAAGTCCTCCTTCTGTATTTTACCCACAAAATGTTATAAAAAAATGACAGTTTGTCACACTGTAGAGGCATACAGTGAGATCAAGCCCAACTCGACCCTCCTAACTTGAATGGGCACATAGTTGGGCAAAGGTAGGACTCTTCTCCAAAAAATGCCTTCTAATTTTTCCAAAACGTCGGCAGACAATGTAAAGGAGGCTTCTGCCCCATACGTCAGAATAGGCATAGTTTTCAAGCTGTAGAATTCAATGATTGGGGTCAGGGAGAATTTGCAATATCACATCTGGATCAATCTAGCCTTTGCAGCTAGATTCTTAGCCTTACTTTGCAATATTACTTCCCTCTGTGCATCCACAGCACTGTCATTCAGGCACGATGCCACCTCCAACATGTTTTCTCCATTAATATACCAGGCTTTTGTTTTCCTTTTTTATGACCAAAGATAATGTGTCTTGATTTTTGTACATTTATTCTTAAGCCATTTGAATCAACAGCTTTCCAATGCATCTAGTTGTTTTTGAAGTCCCACTCGAGTTTGATCCAAAAGGATCAAATCATCGGCATACAATAGCCGACGGATACAAATCGCCACACCTGCCAGGCGGGGAGAGAAACTTCAAGTTGACTCATGGGCTTTTTTCACATCAGAAATAAACAGATAGAAAATAGCTGGCGCCAAAGTGCAGCCTTGTTTTAGACCATTGAATGTTTGCATTGGGTCACTCGGATTGCCGCTTCAGTCCAGCCTCACACGCAAGGTGGTGTAGTTGTCCATCAATAGTGTCGAAAGCCTGAGCCAGATCGATCGAGGGAAGGAACAGTTGAAACCCATTCTTAAGTTTAGCTCTAACCTTTAAGATGTTTAGCAGAAATAAGTTCAAAGCGGTCCCTAAACCTTTGACGAAGCCTGCTTGCCACTGATCGTAGGGCAATGTGGATTTGCTCCAATTTGTGAGGCCATTCAAGATAAGAGAGCCAACAATCTTGCCTGTCAGGTCTAATAAACTGATTGGCCTAGAGTTACTCGGATTTGACCTGTCCCCCTTGTTGGTAATGCCGTTCGGTCTGGCGGCACTGGATTTGCTTGCCTTCTGGATCAGATCCAAGATCTCACTTTTTTCAGTTGAAAACGTCCATGGACCTTACATAGACTCTTCCATATTGATTTGACAGTTGTTAAGCAATGCATACAGAAATCTGAAGTGCTTGCTCCAAGATTCTGATGGGATCGGATTTAGGCTCAAGGACTCCTGGGGCGCATGGAGAGAGTTCATAATTCCCCACATCTCAGCAGTATTCTTAGCGGACACCATATTCATAATTTCAGCGTCCTGTTGAAACATCCACAATTTGTGACTTTTTTTAGTCTATTTTTGAAATTTTGTATCGCCTTGAATTTTCCATAGACTTCCGTGTTTCTATGAAGATTGGCTCTAACTTTTTCATTGAGATATTTTCTTCCTCCTTGCCACCTCGGTGACAAAGTTATGGCGTGTGCAAACGCAAGATTTGTTAGCAGTTGTTCCAACTGTGTCAAAGCTATTGAAATGCGAGCTTGCAACACAGGGCACATTCTCTGCACTGCGCCTGCCACGGGAGTAAATGCCTGCTGTACCCTCAGCCTATTTCTGCCAGACGCCACTTCCAAATTTGCTGTTTGCCTGTGAACTGAGCGCGTGGGCCATTTAGTGATTGTTTCAACAATGTTGTGGTCACTAAGGTCGGTATCATGCGCTCTTAAGCTAGCTGGATAAGAGCATGTATAAATTGTCTGACACAAAAATATAATCCAAAACCTCCCTGCCCCTTTTCCACATTGGATTTGCAGGAGAGTCCCCGATGATGTGGCCATTTGTCAAATAGATGTTTCTACGTCCAGTTCATTTCTCCAGTACAGACCTCTCAATATTTGGTGGCTTGCTGATGGAATATGGATGTCTTCGATGAGGTTTAGATTTGTATCAAAACAGTGGATATTAAGGTCACCAGTTAGTAGAATTTCCAAATTGCCCTTTGCCTCGTCAATCAGGGCTAAGACTCTACTTACAAACCCCTTTCCCTTCAGAGAGGCTTCATTCCAATACAGATTTATTAGCTTGACTGTCTTAGCTAGCACATTTAGTTGAGATACCACCCTTATTTAAGCCTGGATCAGGGGTGGTGGTTGATTTTCTGAAATCACTTTATAGCCCCTACTGTTATTTAGGGCTATCAACAGGCTAGCCGTTGGTCTTCCATTTGAGCCCTTTTCAGCCGGATTACAGTATATGGTAAAGCCATCCAAAAGGGGAGGGGCCCTGAGCCACATCTCTTGAAAGCAGACAATATCAAAGTGCTGTAATTTTAGGGCACCCCCCCACCAAAAGGTGAGTGAAGCTTCTCGTGTTCCAACAACAGAGGCGCGTAGGGCCCCTTTACCCATGAGACTATGCCCGGGCACTTAAAGCGGCCAAGGCCCCCACCAGCCAGCCCCAGTCTTCTTCCAGATCGGTTCGCCGATCCTCACAATGCTCTGTTATCTTTAGGCTTATGATTATTTTCAACTACTAGGTGGATGGTTAGATTTGTTTTTAGAGGTTAGATCTCCGTTGTGGATGGGTATCTTTCATTAGATGTTGGCCCTCGTTAATGTGTATTTAACGCCTGGCAACTTTTCTCGGGACGCTCTCTGGCTTGCCCAGCCATGTTGGCCTCCTTATCTCTCTAAGTGGGGATTGCTTTTTAATCTATTAATTAATTTAGTCAGAAAGTGCAAAGCCCAAGGATAACAATTTCTCCCTCTACCTTCGGAGAGTATTCTTCTTACATGAGGATTGGAACATTACTATTTTATCCAAGCGGTCTTCCTATGGGAATTCTACTAGGTGCAGCTCATGAAAGTGAATTTGGTTCAAAGCAGGGATGCTATAGAGGAGGCACAGTACATTAGCTCTATTTAGGATCAGATTATCTTTGATGACTAGAACTCTTCCCAGTGAGTCTCTAAATGTCTTGTTGAGGTTATTTTGAAAGCCTTTCAATCCTGTGCTTTCCTTGGTGTTTACCCTAAGTTGCTTGGACTTCTGTAGGTCATGATCTTGCTTTTTGGGTTTCTTTAAGGCTTCAGGACTGAAGCTCCTAATTTCCCTCAAGATTCTTTGGCAAGACATGCATTACTCATCGTAACAGCATTTCTGATGATTGTATCTGCATAGATTCATGTGCTGTGCATATGGTCTGACATCCAGTGGTAACCACAGAGTATTGCATCTTGTCTTTTGGGGACCGAAAGGGGACGTCGGCATAGGCGTGTCTGTAACACTATCCCCATCGTGACATGTAGTGTACCCAAAATCCCTCACACGCAGAGGTCCCTCTGTTTGTATTTTTCCTGTCATGAGGGAGCCCAAGGATATTTTGAGTACATGAAGAGAGAAAGTTGTAAGACGTCTGTTTCTTTCACCCGTGCGGGGAAGTAGGGAGGGCGCATGTGAATCCAAGCAGATACAATCATCAGAAATGCTATTACGGTGAGTAATGCATGTCTTCTGATGTTTGTTAATCTGCTAAGAATCACATGCTGTGCATAGACTAGTGAGCAGTACCCGGAGTTGGAGGTGGGTTGTGAGAAGGAACAATAGAGAAAAGAGGTCTTAGTACCGCTTGTCCCACCTGAGAATCATACCTAGGTCCTGGGAGGATAGCTCAGTGTCCTGGGAGGATAATTCAGCGGCAACGTGCGCGCCTTGGAAGCAAGACGACATGAAGAAACACAGGTTCGATCCCCGGGGCCCGCGCTCAGAAACCTGTGGGTGTTTAAGTGTGTTATAAATACGTAACTAAGAAGAAAAAAAAATAACAATTACGCAACCACAAAAACAAAATTCCTCTAACAGCTCCTCGATGCCTGCAGGCTGTGTGAGTGCTTTAAAAATGTAAATTAAAATTAAAAAAAGAATGGGTGTCTAGGCAATAGTGTTTTGTAAAGGTGTGTACAGAACTCCAGGTTGCCGCTTTCAAATGGACTCTGGGGGAACATTTGCAATGAACGCTATGGAAGCCCCAGTGCCCAGAGTAGTGTGCTCTAGGCTTGAAGGGCAGTTCTCTCTTAGCAAGAGCGTAACAGTGTGATGCATTTGACAATCCACCTTGAAATAGCTGATTTAGAGATAGGATCCCCTTCTCTAACAGCTGCCACCGAAATGAAAAATTGGTTTGTTTTTCTCAGTGGTTTCGTTCTTTCCAGATAGAACATGACTTCCGTGCGCACATCTAGTGTGTGTAGGCTTCTTTCGCTCATGCTAGCGGGATTCTGGAAAAAGGTCGGTAGTTCGATCGATTGGTTCACATGGAACTTCGAGATGAATTTAGGCGCAAATCTGGTATGAGTGCGCAGAACTACCTTATCCCTGTGGACTAACAAAAAGGTCTAGAACAGAAAGGGCCTGTAGTTCGCTAACCCTTCAAATAGAAGTGATAGCTACTAGCAAGGCCGTCTTGTAAGTAAGGTCTTTTAGACTAACTTTGTGCATTGGCTCAAAGGGAGAACCCATTTCCTTTGTGCTGGCAACATTGAAATATGAAAGTATGCATCTTTCATGTCCAATGTTGCCATGTGGTCCCCCTGTTTCAACAGTGGGATCACCTCCTGTAGCGTTACCATATGAAACTTTTGAGGTTTTATAAACTTGTTCGCTTAGACCTGCGCATGGTGAGGTCCTTTTTGGGTACAAGGAAGTACACTGAATAAATACCCTCGTTTACATGAATTGGGACGGCTTCTACGGCTTCCTTTACCAGCAGCGCTTCCACCTCTTGATTCAGGATCTGCAGATGGTCCGGTGAGAGGCGCCGTGGGCATGGCGGTCTGAACTGTGGTGGTAGGGCGAATTCCACGCAGTACCCGTGGGCGACCGTCTTTATAACCCACTGGTCTGAGGTTATTCCCTCCCATGTCGTGAGGAAAGATGTTAAACGCCCCCGACCGGGGTGACATAGGAGGGGACCTGGATCTGTTCCTCTGGGATTGGGGCCTCTACCTCTGCCTTTGCCGTGTCGCTTACCCCTAGGTGGGTAGTAGGCGGGGCTTCCTGATGTTTGTCCAGAGTTATAGTTTCCCGTGCTGTAGTTATGACTTGCACAGGACAGCCCCCAAAAGGACCAACGAGAACCACCTCCCCTTAGGGTGGGGGGGGGGGGGGGGGGGGGGGGAGGTTTGAGTTATTTATTACAAAGGCTTAAGAGTCTCATTCTCTGTCTTGGCCGTCTCCAGGGCATCGTCGACCGCTTTCCCGAAGAGATTGGTCTCTTCTATGGGTTTGCTGATGAGAGCGGCCTGTGTTTCAGGCTTGAACTCAGAGTTACGAAGCTAAGAGTGCCACTTGAGTAGAGTGCCCTGGGCCAGAGACCTGATGAATATTCCAATTTATCTGCCTGCCCTCAGCCACGATGGTGACAAGCCTGGCCCTAGCGGGTTCAGGAACCTCTTGGAGACCTTCTTGTACAAGGTTCCATTGTGCGTCTGCATAACTGGCCAGCAGCATGGTGTTATTCGCTATGCGTGTGGTGTATGCAGCTGCGGAGGTAACACGCTTACCTAGGGCGTACAACCTTTTGGATTCCTTATCTGGAGGTGCCTCCCCCGTAGCAAGGGGTATCCCTGCCCGTTTCCGGGTGGTAGTTACTACCAAGGAGTCGGGGGTGGCGTGGCCTTAAATATATTGAGGGTCAGAGGGGGCTGGCCGAAATAGTTTTTTAACTCTTGGGTTCACTGCCCTGGTCTGAGCTGGCGTGACCATGGAGGGGGCCAATCTTCTTTTAACAGAATTTAGGAGGGGAATGGCTTGGCTGGTGACAGAACAGTCTTTCCCCCGTGAAATTTAGATCTCTTTTTCTGCTCTTCTCTTCCACAAGTTTGGATGGAACTAGATTTCTTAGGATCTGTTGCTCCCTTAATATGATTCTTAGCTGGTTTTGTTTGGTGATGCGGCAAATGGGTTGCGTTGTGGTATTTTCACCCCTTTCCTTAGTCAATGTTCTTTTTAGAGCAACCCTCTTACTATGCAGCGACTTGTTTTTAACATTTGCCTTACTCCCCTCTGACAATTTGGCAAAGATCTAATTTCTTCTTAGGTGGATCGTTTAACGGACCAAAGGCCCTGTGGTAAGTGACTCTTCTTTATTGCCTAGATCAGTGGACGATAATGCCAAAGATGAAGGATGCTCCACAGTTGATGTAATCTCATGAGAAGGACATCCCGCATCTGGCATTATTTCCAAGGTCAGTACATCACTTGGCTGGAACTCTGGTGCTTGACCATACTTTGGAGTCCTCCTCCTTGCACTCTGAAGATTCACCAGAGCCACCTCACCCGCTTCTTTGGCTGAAGAATTAACAGGTTGTGCATAACCAGGTCTTCTGTGATTTTGGGCCACTGGTTCAGTTGGTCCACATCACTACACCTTTGTTTTTTTTACTCTAACAGCCATATCAATGATGCTGTGTAGTATGTTTGTAATTTCCTCCTTGTTTTTGCCTAAATTATCCTGAACACCAGTTACAAAGCCTTCCAAAAATGGAGCATAGCCACCACTGTGGTCTGATCTCTAATCTTGTCGCTCAGGGTTTCATGCAACTTCATGAACAGCGTCAAGGTTAACGCAAGAGACACTATTAGGCCTGCATCTTACTGGGAGTTCACCACTGTCTGATCCTCGACTTGTGCGGCAGTCAAATCCAACAGGAGCTCTTTGCCTGAGAGAGGTCGCTCCGTGTTCTTTTGCTTTTCCTCTTTGTCTATTACTTTTTCAGCTCTCGTGGTGATTGATGGACTTAAAGTGGATCCAGAGGATCCCTTGGAGGGCTGCAGCGTTGTGCCCCAACCATGGTCATTTTCACAGAGCAAAAAGGTCAAAATGGGGGTTCCCATACGTTTGTTTATTCATTTATATGTGTGCCAGACCCAAAGGTATAAGGGCGCAGGAGCAACAGGATTATTCTCAGATTGGTTACAGTGCTGTACAGTAATTGCAGGGTGAGCATAGGTACGACAGTTACGGGAATGATAAAGTTACAAATGTACATATTCACATATAGTGATAAACAATTTACAGATATACAAATTGCCGGTGTACGGGGTTAGGCAGGAGAGTTGGTGGTCATTTTCCTTTGTCCACTGAATGCAGTTGCGTCTAAAGTGGGTGTAGGTTTGCGGTGCCCTTAGGAAGAGGGGCAGGGAGTTCCAATGTGGGGCTGCTTTCACCTGGAAGCTGTCGCCGCCTGTTTTGGTTCGTTTGAACCTGGGAACTAGGAGCAGGTTGGAATTGGCAGTTCTGGTAGGTCTGTTCGGGGTGTATCTTTTTATTCTGTCGATTAGGTAGTGAGGGGCTGCGTTGTTGAGGCATTTATGAGATAAGGAGGCTACTTTGAGCAGGGCTTTTGTCAGAAGTGGTGAGCCACTTATGGGCTCTCCTGATGTTGGATATGTGTGCTCTCTTGGGAATGCGGAGTGCTGCTCCAAGAGCATTATTTATTATTATTTGTTTTATTGTTTGATTTAGTTGAAAATAAATTAACCTTTCAAATACAAAATACAATAAGTCAAATAAAATATTTTGGAATTTAAAAACAAACTTTTCCCCTCATTTTCCTATTTACAATACAATGAAACAAATAAAGAAAAAAAAACACATGATTATAGACAATACAAAGTATAACCAACAATACATCAGCTATATCTAGTCATAGATAGATATCACTGTGTAAATATTCACCAAGGTATGATAGAAAAGCAAAATGCAAGCAAGGAAACACTGTAAATTGCAGACTTCAACTTAGTTGACATCAGGGCTGTTGATGAATTCACTTAGTTTTTAGATTTAGGCTCGATAGAAAGTTAACAGTGGCAATCTGCAGTGGTAAATAACCAGCACCTAGTTTTAAAGACCAGGTCAAGTCTTGGGGAGCAAGGCATAAATATTTACAATGTCTGGCATAATGAGTTTCCCACATCGGCTGGAGGGCCTTACATTCCGTAATAAGATGCACCAAGATTTCGCGAGTGTCCATCGACATGCAAAAGCGGCAAAATTCTCAGAAGGGCTCAAGAGACTCCTTTTGGCCTGTAAATCTCGTGTGACCCATAAGTTAAATCGTACACTTAAGATGCTGTTGCGAAATTTATGTGAAGGGCACCGAATTAAATAGGCTGGTAAGGTGCGTTTTATTTTGTGTGGAAAGCGGTATTCATCAGCATCTTGGTACGAAAGGCATGCTGTTAGTGTGAGAGACCAATCTGCGTGATACAATTTTAATTTAGCTTTGTCTGGATTTTGCAGCAGTAAATCCAGTGAAATATCTGCCGAGATTAGCACGCGATAGACACTCTTCAACCAAGATTTGATAAACAACTGCTTTGATGAGAAAATGTATGATGAAAGATGTTTTGACAGAACATGCAGAGTGGTTGAGAGCAAACATTTCCTGAAAAAGGAACATTGACGCCAGTTGAAAACAGCCTGCAAAGAAACTAAACCTAGTTCGTATTTTATCCAGGCGACTGGGATAGAGTTAGGAAGGTGTAATATTCGGCGCCAATATTTTGCTTCCCATTTTGCAAATTGTAAAGAAGGATTATCTTGAAGGGTTTCGAGACCGTACAATACAGCTGGGGTCGTTTTCATGGTCCAGAAATGCCAGGCTGGCAAGATGGAAAATTTGCCGTATTTATACATCAAAATACTGGCTTGTGAGATTAATGTTAGCCTTGTCTCTAGGCGTGTAAGGTGGCCTATTGGGTGAAAAGAACTCTCGAAGAGGATGCCAAGGTAGGTATAATGCAGCATCATGTTTATAGGAATATGATTAAAGGTCCACACATGGGATAGTGGGCCACGCCTTCTTGGGGAATATGCGATGATTTGTGTTTTAGAAGTGTTTATTTTCAGTTCATTGTTTTGAGTGTAGGTAAAAAAAGCATTCAACAATCGCTGTAAACCTACTTGTGTTCTGGAGATAAGCACTAAATCATCAGCATATAGTAGCGTTTGAATTGGATTATTGTTTAATTTAGGGGAGTCCGAAATCACACTGGACAAGTCATATCTAACATCCTGAATGAAATAATTAAAGACTGCCGATGCCAAAAGACAACCTTGTTTAAGGCCTCGTGAGGTGTTGATCTGTTTTGAAAGCTCACCATCTAACGAAAAGGCGAACTTTAATCGAGGTTCCAGAGTGTAATGCATGTATCACATCTAGTAGGGTTGCAGGACATTGGTCTCTACGCAGCTTCGCTAATAGGAGCACACGGCTCACAGAGTCAAAAGCAGCGTTGAGGTCAACTAACGCAAAGAATACTTGTTTCTGCAGGTGGCACTGCATTTTAATCGAGTTCAAAGTAAACAAATTGATCGAAGTGCCCATTCCTGCAACAAAACCCGTTTGATGGGGGTCATGCAAGTGCAAATTTAGGGTCCAGTTATTGAAGTCTGCAAGAATCATTTTGGTGAAGACTTTCCCCGGGGCATCTAGGAGGGCGATAGGCCGATAGTTAGCTGGGGGGCTACGATCAGCCTTCTTGAAGATAGGAATGATGATAGATGTCTTCCAGGAACTAGGAATCGCACGAGTGAGTAAGATGTTCTTAAAAATAATGTAGAGAATGTGGGCCCATTCATCAGGATGTGCTTCAAGCATAGAGTTAGAGAGCCCATCAGGACCGCTCGCTCTAGATGAACTGGCAGATGATGGAACAAATTGATAGTTCCGACAACTGTAACTGCCAAGGTGAGTCAGCTGAGGGAATATACAGGAGATCATCGAAGGCTGGGTCAGCATATGAGGAGGAAAAATGGGTGATCGTCAGATTCCAGGACGCCGTTGATTTGCGTGTCACCCTGAAGACTGTAGCTTTGGTCATTTAGTAATTGCCACATCATCGCCGAGTTTTTATCTGACATGGCAGTTTGCATGGAAATACTGTCACGATGAAACAGACAATTTTTTGCTCCACAGCCAGTTTTTATAACGGCATTTGGTAGTTTAAGAGTTGCCAGCTTGAGTGGTCATTCATAGATAGTATTTTTCTCCTGATCTTTCTATATTCAGCTTTGACACGCTGGGTTTCTGCGTCGAACATATGTGGATGACATACACGATTGTGCCGCAAGATGGTAATAGTTTGCATAAAAGGTTTTAAAAGCTCAGGATACTGAGCACCTTTATGTTGCAACACATTGTCTTCTAAGATGTTTGTGAGAGACATAATCTTGCCTGAGTTCCATCGAAGACTACTTCTGGCAGGATTTACCGTTGCCGCAGCGTGTAAGACCTGTCTGGTTGAAACTTCCCCCAAAGTTCCATGTGAACTGCGCAACAAGTAATCTATGATTGCTATTGGGGTGGTCACTAATGGAGAGGTGTTGAACATTTTGGTACAAGTTAGGGCTCACATAGATGTAATCAAGTGTGCTAGTACTGTTCCCACGTTGGCACGTGTAATTGGAAGGTACATCTCCCTTAACAGAGCCATTTAGCATATGTAGGTTACGATCATGCATGATGCTTGTCCATGTCTGAGCTGACCAGGTTATGCCAGGTCTATCTCGACAATCCAAGTTGAGATCTCCTGCAATGATGGTAGGGGTGATGGTATGTCTGAAAATAATTAAATCTAAGATCCCATTCAGACCTTCATAGAATGCGTCATCGGACATGGTGGCAGTGTTGCAATAAACATTTACCATGCCAATTCTTGGGAGTGACCCAAGATTAATACTAGCTGAATTTGAGCCCCTACCGAGGCCCAGGGTTTAATGGTAAAGCCACTGGCACTATGAACACCCACTAAGAGACCCGATGATGAACGACCACTGCTCGGGATTGCAGGGAGGAGGGTAGTCTCATAGCCATCCCAAATGGGGCACGTGGAGAGCCAGGTTTCTTGAAGGGCTAACAAATGATAGGTGCTAGATAAGTTGGGGATAGAAGTGTGCAAATGGGAGTGACCCCTTGGGTTCCAGTTTAAAAATTGAATGGTATCTTTGGCGCAGACTGTTAATGGTTACTGCAGTTGGCTCGCTTCACTTTGGGTCTCAGTTTTGCCTCTGCACTACATGATAGATGTGTGATTTCTGACTGATGTTTTGGGGATTTGAATGGGCTTGTTCAGGTTCCTCTGCTATGAGAAAGCCCATGCTAAATAGTTGCATTCTGCATTTCCAAATGGAATCTCAGACCAGCCCAGAGGGGATCCACAGTCTGACTACTGAGCATGTGAATTCGGAGATAAATTCAATTTGGTCTATGTCATGAGAGGACAGGTTTCGTAACTCCGCAATGTCTCTAAATAGATTCAGAACACTTTGTCGGTTCAGGTCATAACATGGGAAGTTTCCTTCTCTACATTTTAGAATAAGAGTAGAGAAATACCCACGACGAGGGTTCAGATGACGAGAGACTGAGTATTCGATTTCTCCGGAGCCCACTGCAAATGTGAATTAGCAATATTTGTGCTAGCTTGTGTATGGAACCCATCTTCTTGAGTACCTTGCTGTGTGGTGAATGGAATATGAAAAGGCTGCTTTCTAGACTTGGCTGCAACAGGAGAGATGGGATTTTGCGCTTTGGCTGAACTAATCGCCAAATAATCATCTATTTTTTGTTTAAAGTTCTCAAACTGATCTAGTGTAAGTGGAGCATTGGAAGTATCTGCCAGGTTCTGCTGACCCCCGACTGCTGGGGGTTTTTGCAGAAGCCACAGTAAAGGGATTTGGAGGTTTGATAGATTGAATAGCTGCAGCTGATGAATGATTTGAAGTGTTGGTCTGAAAGGGGCCCATCAAAACAGGATTGTGGGCGTTTGAAAACAACCTTACATGGGCAGCGTTTTGTGCTTTTAAAGAGGCAAGTTGCTTGTCGGCCTCAATATTACGATCTATAGACAAGACTAGCTGAGACAGAGGGAAAAGGGGAGCACCAGATCGTGAATCAGTAATTTGTTGAACCATTCTCGTGGGCATCAAAGAATGCATGGGGGGAGGAAGTGGTAGGGCTGGTTGGAACGCATCTTGAATGGAAATGGCAGGGGCAGGCCAACCAGCACTGATGGAGCCAAGGAGAATGGTAAGGAAGGAGGAATGGATAAGGCTGGATGAAACGCAGCTGGTAGGGGAATGACCGGGGACAGGCCAACCGACACTGATGAGGCCAAAGGAGGTGGTAGAGGAACATGGATTTGTTGTGGAACAGCCGACACATTGTCTTTTGAGACAGTAGATTTACCCAGGGCCTTGAAGAATTAATTCAGTGTTTTTTTAGTTTGAGATTAGCCATGTTCTTTGTTTTTTTTATTGCAAGAGGCTTTTTTAGTGCAACATTTGGGTTTCTTACTTTAAGGGCGTCTAGGTGGCTAAGTCCCTGTCCCGTCTTGCGCTCAGGAGTAGACACTGGAAGCACCCGGGACATCTCTGGTACAATATTTTGTGGTGGTTGGACTGTAGGAGCGGGCCCTTAAACAGGTGACTGAGAAAGACTCATATGAGTAATTGGTCGAATGAAGCCAGTGATCAAGGGCAAAGCACATGCCTCCGTAGGGAACACTTCTGCAGCAATGGGAACGGGAGCATTGGTCAGACCAGATTTCCATCCAACCTCCCCCTCTGGTGATGCAATTGACGACCTTTCCCTAGTAGTTGGTGACACATTTTTAAACAATGAAGAATTATAATGGGCCAGCATCCACTTCATCAAGTCAAACTGTTTGGATTGGTGCAACACTTTTGTATCCAATGATTTAAATAATTTACACAAGCTCATGATAGTAGTGTTGATCGCAATTAATGCTGGTTGAATCATGGTTGAGTGTTGTAGGAATAGATCTGAAGGGACTGTTTTGGATATTCTGGGTGTGGGTAAAACAAATTAATGAAGCATAGAATTTTTAGAGTTATGAGAGTATTGTTGGGACAAAGAAGCTTTACTGTGCAGGGGGTCAGCAGCAGAATGATGGTGAGCTCTCCATACAATCGGAGATTCACATTGGCTGGCATGTATAGATAAACCAGAAAAGTAACCGCAGAGATGGCAATGCGAGAGGAAGAGAGGTGCGGGAAATATTTTTAGTAGACGCCAACATTGTGATGTCAGATAAAGGCCGCGGGTTGACTCTTGCACATGGAGTTCTTGATGGAATGGATGTACAATATGATATGATATTTGTAACACGCCTATACACAAGTGTTTCAAGGCGCGACAAGGCGGGGGGGGGGGGGGAAACACAGGGAGACAGACAATTATCCTACTAGGCCAGGTGTCATTCAGACCGCGCAAGTGCAAGGGTAGAGGGGACTGGGAAAGTGCAGGGGGAAGGGGAGAGATGGAAAGTGCTGTACATGGTTAGTAGAATACAAGATAAAGAATAGGGCCAGCTGGTGGCAAGTGCAAGGAAAGTGCAGTAAAGGTTAGTAGAATACAAGAAAAATAATAGGGCCAGCTGGTGGCAAGTGCAAGGTAAGTGCCGGGAGAAGGGGCTGTGGGATACAGAGAGAGTACCGTGATGCAGGTAGGCAGTGCAAGGGAAGAGTGGCTGGGCCAAGGACCGAGATCGGTGAGTGGTCCAGTAGCAGATTCGGTGCAGGTTCAGTGGTTTTAGCAGGGGAGAGAGGGAGAGAAAGCGGAGGCAAAGAGGAAGGTTTTGAGGTGCTTCCGGAACCGGAGATGGTTCTCAACTTTCAGGGAGGCAGGAAGGCTGTTCCAGAGGGAGGCCCCTGCTGCGGAGAGAGATCTACCCCCAGCTCGTTGCTTGTAGAAGCAGCTGACCCTGAGGTAGTTGGAGGTGGATGAGCGAAGAGCTCGAGAAGGAAGATATTTAGGAAGAGAGAGTTGAAGGTATTTTGGCCCAAGGCCCCAGAAGGCCTTGTGGACAATACAGAGGGTTTTGAACTTAATCCTGGCAGCCACTGGGAGCCAGAGCACTGATCTCAGTCCTGGAGAGATACGGTCCTTGGACTTGAGGCCAAGGACAAGTCTTGCAGTCCTGTTCTGGATGAGTTGCAAAGGGCGAAGAGTAGAGGCAGGAAGATTTAGATAGAGGCTGTTGCAGTAGACCAGCTTTGAGAGAACCAGGGCTCTGGAGACAGTGAGCTTCTGGGGGGAGGAAAGGAAGGATCCCTCTGAGGAGGTGTAGCTGGTAGTGTGACTTCTTAGAGACGTCAGATATGTGTGGAGAGAAAGTGTGGAGTCGAAGATGACCCCAAGGTTTTTTGCCTTGCAGGTAGGCACAGGAAGAGGGCCAAGGGAGGCCGGCCAGAGAGCTGCAGGGAAGGAGGGAGTGGGTGTGCAAATAAGTAGAATCTCAGTCTTACTGGCATTAAGGCAAAGGTCGTTGGCGGCACACCATTCCTGGATAGCAGAGAGACAGAGATAAGGGAAGGGGAAGAGGAGGCCGAGGGTAGCCTGAAAATGAGCTGGGTATCATCCGCGTAGCACTGAAAGTAGGGACAGAGAGCGGCTATGCGGTGAGCAAGAAGTGGCAGATATTGGTTGAACAGCCAGGGGGAGAGGTTAGAACCCTGGGGGGACACCAGAGGTAGAGAAAAAGATGTCAGAGGAAGGAACCCAGTTGGACCTGGGAGGGTCGATTGGAGAGGAAGGTCAGCCACGACAGAGCCTGACCAGTGATACCCAGGTTATCACAGAGACGGTTTGAGCAGGATGGTGTGGTTGATAGTGTCAAAGGCAGAAGAGAGGTCGAGCAAAATGAGAACACAAGGGGTGTTAGAGTCAAGGTTAGAGAGCAGGTCCTCACGGATGTTCAGGAGAGCAGTTTCCGTGCTTCTGGCAGCTCTGAAGCCAGACTGATGGTCATGACGACTACCAACAGATTCAGCATGGAGATTAAGTTGGGAGATGGCCAGTTTCTGAAGGATCTTGCCCAGGAAGGGAGTGATAGAGATTGGGCGACAGTTAGCTGGGCAGGAGGGGTCGGAGGAGGGTTTCTTAAGAAGGGGGTGCACAAGAGAGTGCTTGAGGGGGGACGGGAAGACTCCTGAGGTGAAGGAGTGATTGCAGAAGTCAGCCAGGGCAGGAGCCAGGGGGTCTATGTGGTCCTTGATAGTTTGAGGAACAGGGGTGGACCTGTTTTGACGAGACTTAAATAGATCGGACTTGTCTCGAAACCTTGTCAGCAGAAAAGAGGTGAAAGGCAGAGAAGGAGGGAGGAGGGGTGGCTGCAGAAGGCCCAGAGGGAGAGCAGGGAATAGAGGTGTTAGGAGGAGAGTGAGGACAGGATGTCCTGCGTTTTTTAAATGAAGTGAGGCCAGTGCCGTGCAGAGGGCCTGAGAGGGGACAGGAGAGGTGGAGACTGCTGCAGAGTTGGCCAGCTCCTTGCATATTTTAAAGAGTTCAGCCGAATTGGTAGATGCCGCAGAGATGCGAGCTTGGATAAGGGCTCTCTTCTTAGTGAGAACGGAAAGCCGGTATTGCCTTTGGAGCAGGCGACAGGCCAGTTTGTCATAGGATGAACAAGAAGCACGCCATTTCCTCTCTGCCACCCTGCACTTGCTTTAAAGGGTGGCGAGATCCGAGTCATACCAGGAGTTACATTTGGCTTTGGGCTTCAGGCGGATCCTCATGACAGGGGCAAGGATATCAAGGGTATCAGATATAGCAGAGTGGAGAGGGCTGTGTCAGGGTGGGAGTCAGCCGAAGGGGGCGGAGGGGGCGAAAAGGTGGTAGCGAAAGCCTCAACTGACACGCACTTCATGGGTCGGATGACCGCGAAGGTGGGTGGCAGTGATGAGGGTGGCTTTGCCTGTGGGGAAGGGAAGGTGAGGTGGGAGGATAGGAGAAAGTGATCCGTCCAGGAGAGAGGAGTGGAGAGAGGGACAGAGAGGAAGGTCAGAAGAGATCAGAGCATCGAGAGTGTGCCCTGCAGAATGGGTCGGCCCAGACGGGAGAATAGAGAGAGAGAGAGTCGCAGAGGTCGCGAAAGAGTCCAGAGGGAGGACAGGAGGCATCAAGATGGATATTGAAGTCTCCAAGAAAGAGGAGTTGAGTGGTTGAGGACAGGAGTGAGGAGGAGAGGTCAGCCCACTCAGAGAGCAAGGCGGAAATTTGACCAGGTGGCCGATAGATAGTAGCCACGGTAAGGGAATGGCTAGGAGAGAGAGAGAGTCGGCAGACAAGGCATTCAAAGGAGGAGTAGGTCTGCGTAGGAGTGACAGTGGCAGGAATCCACTCAGGGAAGATAAGGGCCACACCTCTCCCCGAACAGTTGGGCCTGGGCAGGGAGAGGATCTTGTAGCCGTCAGGTAGGAGTGTGTCAAAGCTGGTGACAGAGCTGGCAGTGAACCATGTCTCAGTGAGACCGAGGATGTCAAGGTCCAGTTCCTCAAGAAGGTGACATATCAGAGAAATGTTTGACGGCAGAGTGAGAGTGGCAATGCGGAGAAGGTTGCCATCTTTGAAGGACTTCCGGGGAGGAGTACAGATCAGAGGTACGCCGTGTGGAGGTGAAGAAGAAGGAGCCACAGAGAGGGCAGGAGGCAAGGTAGCCGAGGACAGGGAAGAGGGGACAGCAGGAGAGGAAGTTGATGAGGCGCGGGAAGCGTCTATCAAAGAGGTGAAGGTTGGCCCGAGGGCCTTGGACCAAGACGGTCCCCATTAGCGTAGACATTAATGATGGCCTTAGAGGAGCGGAAGGGGGCCAAGAGGACATCCCAACGGGTCCCACCATTAATGGGAGAAGAGGAGAAGGCAGAGCGCACAGAGACCATATGAAGGGTCCATTGGTCTGGGGAAGGCACGAAAAAGAGGATGTCAGTAAGAGTTTCCTTGGAGGAGGCACTGGTGTAGGTGTCAGCGATAGGGAGCCCTGGTTTGGAGACCAGAATATCCTTTTTAAACTTTTTCCTACCAGATTTAATGAGGAGAGCAGGATAGTCAATTGAAAAGCAGTTAGAGAAGATAGGAGAGATAGAGAGCACCATGGAATAAGGAGGGGGGGGAGACAGACACGAGCAAGCAGACAGGAATGAAGAGGCAAGCCCTAGTTTACCACAATTACAGAGCCACAGTAACAGTAAGTACGAGTTAGGTACCCAGTGTAGGGGCCACCAAAGTTTGAGAGTTCTGCGAGGGGAGAAAAAGAGCCCTAGTTTACCACAATTACTGAGCAACAGTAACAGTAAGTAGTACGAGTTAGGTACCCAGTGTAGGGGCCATCTAAGTTTGAGAGTCCTGCGAGGGGAGAAAAAGCCCTAGTTTACCACAATTGACGGAACACACTGACGGGAGTAGGTAGGAGGGCGAGCAGGTGGAGCTAACCAGAAAGAATGGCGGACCGGCGCCTGGCATCCCCTGCGGACACCTGCAGACACACAGGGAGCGGCGACCGTAGGAGCCGCCCTTTGCCTAAGGGGCCCTTAGCCGAGGGGGCTGCCCAGGTGGGTGGGATTTAAGGCAGGGGGAGAGGAAGGGGAGGGGGGAGGGGGGGTGTAGGCAGGGAGGCGGGGAGGGGAGAGGAGGAACCAGGAAGTGAGGAGGAAGGAGGGGGCAGGGGGCAGCACAAACGCGCACGGAGCGCCAACAGGTAGAAAAAAAAAAACAGTAACAGGCTGAAAATACAAAGGAAGCTTACTGAAGCCCAACGGGGCTTGGATGGCAGCCTCAGCAGCACGCCACACAGGGCTACGGGTGACCGCTCGAACCCGCTCAGGCTCAATAAAGAAGCGAGCGTGGTGAGCGGTCGTCACGTAGTCCTGGAGGAACTACAAGGCAACCGATCGGGGGGGGGGGATTGCGGGGGACGGGCGGGCAGTGAGGCGGGAAGGGAGAGGGGAGAGGAGGAACCAGGAAGTCAGTCTTCTGGTTTATTGCTGTTGCCCAAATGGGAGATTGACATTGATGAGATGGAAGAACAAGTTACTCTGTTACCTGGTAACGTTCTTTCGATGGGATGGTCCGACGACGTATTCCAAATCTTTGACAGTAATCGCCTCTGCTTCAGAAAATTTTCAGGGTCTGCGTCGATGCGCCGTCCCTGAGGACCTCCTCCGACGTCACCCGATATGATAAGTAGGACGCACAACGCCCGTAGCCTCAGTTGTAGTTTTTTCCCCCAGAACGTGCGACACCAGTCTTCTGCCAGTCAGACACACAAGGCCTTGCGGTAACGTAAGCTGCAATCGCATAGGAAATTCTGCAGCGTGGAAGGTAGGGAGGGAGCGATATGGAATACATCGGAACATCCCATCGAAAGACCGTTACCAGGTAAGAGAGTAACTTGTTCTTCGAGGGGATTGGGTCCTCAACACGTCTTCAGGGAGGTCCCAATCCTTATACCTCAACCTTTCAGAAGCCATCGTGAAGGTTGAGGGATCTGACCTCTGGATGGAGAACCTGACCCCCCCCTCCCGTGAGAGCAGATCGTCTCGGTAGGGAAGACGACGTGGAGGGCAGATGGACAAGTTGAGATGGTCCGGGTACCACATCCTCTGGGCCCACGCCAGAGCAATGAGGATCATCCAGGAACCGAAACTCCGTAACCTCTGCAGTACTTGCGAGATGACAGGGACTGGAGGAAACACGTACAGCAGTGGGAATGACCACTCCACCACAAACGCGTCTCCTAAGGCTCCTTTTGGAGGAAATTCGAGCGAGCAGAACCTTTCGCACTTCCGGTTGACACTGGAGGCGAAGAGATCCACTTGAGGGGTCCCCCAAAGGGCGAAGATCTCCAGGAGAATCTCCTGAGCCAGCTCCCACTCGTGAGAGATCGTGCTCTGCCTGCTCAGAGCGTCCGCCGTTCCTCTCCGGCCAGATGAACAGCCAAGATCGAAACTTCCTGCTGGATGGCCCAGAACTCTAGCTGCATAGCCTCCCTGCACAGAGGAAGTGCCCCTGCCCTCCCCCCTTTTGTTGAGGTAGTGCATGGCCACCATGTTGTCCGTTAGGAACATGAAACTCTTTCCTCGCACAGTCGGCAGAAAAGCCTTCAGGGCTAGCCTGACGGCCCTCAGCTCCAAAAGATTGATATGGAGTCTGGACTCCGATGGAGACCAACGACCGCTGTCTGTCAACTCGTTGGCATGAGCTCCCCATCCCGTGAGGGATGCGTCCGTTACGATAGTCACCTCTGGCCAGGGCAGCCAAAATGGGGCCCCCTTCATCAGATTGCCTTCGACGGCCCACCACAGAAGGTCCTGGGCGACCGACGGCGGCACCTGAACAGGGTCCGACATCCTGCCAGAAGATTGCGACCACTGCATCTTGAGTGCCCACTCCAAAGATCTCATCCGCAGACGAGCCTCTGGCACCAGAAGAATGCAGGATGCCATGAGGCTGAGCAACCTCAAGAACTCTAACGCCGGGAGCGTCTGGGCAAGTTGAAACTTGTGTACCATCTGCTGAATGTGAAGAGCCCTCACCTGGGGAGGAAAACACTGCCCCAGGGACGTGTCGAGCACTTCTCCGATATACTGGAGCCGCTGTGTTGGCGTTAAATGGGACTTCTTTAAATTGAGGGAGAAGCCCAGCTTGTGAAGGGAGTGGCAGGTGACGGACAGATGATCCAGGACTTGCTCAGGAGAGCACCCCCTGATCAATCAATCGTCCAGGTAGGGGTAGACGTGAATCCCCCCTTTCCTGAGATGCGCTGCCACCATCACCATGAGCTTGGTGAAAACCCTTGGGGAGGAGGTCAATCCGAACGGCAGGAGCCGAAACTGAAAGTGCGAGTCGCCAACCGCGAACCTCAGGTACTTCTTGTGCTTGGGATGGATCGGCACATGAAAATAAGTGTCCTTGAGGTCGAGAGACACCAACCAGTCCTGAAGTTGAAGGGCCTGGAGGACTTGAGAGAGAGTAACCATCTTGAACTTGTCCTTCCTGAGGAGTTTGTTCAAACCGCGCAAGTCCATGATGGGTCTCAATCCCCCGTCTTTCTTCGAAATCAAAAAATAAGGGGAATACCACCCCTTGTTCATCTCCGCTACAGGCACCAGTTCTATGGCGCCCTTCTCCAGCAGGGCTTGAATTTCCTGCGCAAGGAGCGGATCCGGATTCTTCAAAGAGAGGTTCCCAGGTGGATTGTCGTGAGGCCTCTGCTGAAAAAGGAAGACAGTAGCCGTGGGTTATGATCTCCAGAACCCACACATCTGAAGTAATGGCACGCCACTCTACAAGATGCTGCGCCAGCCTTCCCCCAACCTGCGTACCATGGGACATGGCCTCATGACTGAGTGGTAGCGGCTGCGGCGTTGCCTGAGGGCAACGAGGCAACTGCCCGAGCGGCCTTGGCATCTCGAGTACCCTGTTTTCCACCTCTGGCACTCCTACAGTGGCCTCTGACTGACAGCTCCTCTCGCTTTACTGAAGGACGAGTAATAGCGAAAGGAACCTCCCCTCCATTGTTGTCCCCTAGGACGAAAAGGCAGAGGTTGACGAACAGCAGCGCCCAACGAATTTGCTGCAGCTTTGGAGATCTGCAACCTCTCAGGGCTCTCGTTAGCCTTGCTGCCAAAAAGATGTTCACCATCAAAGGACATGTTGAGGAGCCGGGACTGCACATCAGGAGCGAACCCCGACTTCCACAACCACGCAAACCTGCGTATTACGATGCTCGCCGCCATGGACCGGCTGACACAATCTGCCATGTCCAAACCCGACTGAACGGCCTCACACATGGCATCCTTGCCATCCTGAACCATAGCAAGGAAACCATCCCGTTCGTCCCCTTCGGGAATATGTTCAGCCGCTAATGCAACACAGTTCCACAGAGTGTGTGTGAAACGAGACTAGGCACATACGGAGTTGGCCGCCTGAAGCGCCATACCCCCTGAAGAAAACACTTTCTTCACACAGCCATCAAAACGTTTGTCATCCCTATCCGGAGGGATGGTAGGATACGACGCCTGCTTTGCCGGGGCAGTAGCCGCCTGCACCACCAAACTCTCCGGAGTGGGGTGCCTGGACAAGTAGCAGGGGTCGCTACTGGCTGGACGGTATTTTCGCGACAAAGACTTTCCCACTGCCGGGAGACTCTCCGGAGCAGTCCAAGCCACCGCCACCCTTCTCTGCAGAGCCATATGAAACGGCAGTACCGGGTCAGTGGCGGACCAAGATCGAGGATGTCCGTGAGATCATCCTGAACAAACTCCCCTGGGGAAGCCGACCATCCCAAGTACTCGGTGACCCGAGACATAATGCGCCGGCATGAAGAATAGGCATGAGTGCCAGGCTCAGGCCTACAAAACTCCACCTCCGGAGAGGTGTCCAGTCCACTGGCATCATGCAGTGACTGCCTCAGGTCATCAAATTGGCTATGGCCCGAGAGAAGCTCATTTGGCACCGTAACAGGAACCGTAACCAAGCCATCAGAGCCCTCATCACCCTCTGAAATGTACTCCAGGCGGTGAGAGGAAGACACCTGGGGAGCAAAGCTATGCCTGACCTTAGCCAGAGCCTTTCTAGGGGCTACCCTCGTGCCACGGGGCCCCTCCGACACCACCGCCTCGAAAGGCGTTGAGGGCGCCGAACGAGTCGGCGCCGGCGCCCAGAGAATCAGCGTCGAGTGAATCAGCATTGATGTCAGCCGCAGCGCCGTCAGCATCGGCGGCGTCGACACAGGCCTCGAAGCCAGAGCTCTGAGCGTGCCCTTCGACGACCTAGGCGCCGACGACCCCCTCGAAGGCGGAGCCTCGAGAGAGGTCGTTGACGACCTCGGCGTCACTGGCGGCGATGTCTTCCTCGAAGACTGCACAGGATCACGCGGTCTCGAGCGCGTTTAGGACCGGGACCTGGAACGGGCATGGCGAGAACGGTTACCCTTGTCCAAGCGGGACCTCTCCCGCGAACCGTGCCGACCACCCGAGCCCAAAGGCGTGCAAGCGGTGTCTCTTGATCGTCACGACTGACCCCACTCGGAGGCACAGACGGACCGGTGCCCTGCAATTCGAGAATCGCTAACATCTTCTTCCCGAAGGAAGCCCATTCCTCCGGTGTCGCTTGCATGGTGGGATAAGCGACCCGCTGACCGGCGGAGTCCTTGGAAGAGGACGGGGAAGGCAACAGATGCCGGCACTTCCGGGAATGCCTCGAAGAGGCAGAGGAGTGGCGAGACCGACTCCTGGAAGGAGACCCGCTGGACCTCCGACGATGACGCTGAGAGTCGCCTCTCGAATCATCCGTCGAAAGGCCCCGCAGACATCGACTTCCGGGGCTTAGACACCCTACCTACCGACAACAACTTCTTGCGCTCCTGCAAGGCCTTGGCCGTGAGCGACTGGCAGTCGACAAAGTCGTCCTTGTCATGGGCCTCCCCGAGACACCAGAGGCAGGCATTGTGCGAGTCCGTTACCGACATCTTGGACCCAAAGTCCCCGCATTTCTTGAAGCCCGGACGCGGGGTTGAAGACGAGGTAGACATCGTTACGAACAGGCTTTTTCACAAAAACCGAACAGGTTCCAAGAACCGAGAAGAATACAACAAACTCCAAAGAGTCGAGGTGTACCGAGGTTCACGAAGCGAACACGTTCGTGGAAAAAAACGGAACTGAGGCTAAGGGCGTCGTGCGTCCTACTTCTCACATCGGGTGACGTCGGCCGTCGGAGGAGGTCCTCGGGGACGGCGCATCGACGCAGAAAATTTTCCGAAGCAGCACAGCTGTGGCGATTACTGTCAAAGATATGGAATACGCCGGAGGACCCAATCCCCTCGAAACAATAGATTCATCCATCTTATCGTCAAAGGTAAATTTCGGTTTTGTAGGGAACACTGTGCCTGTTGAAATAATTGAGTGGGCAGTGTAAAAGTCTTGGGGTTGAACTCCCAACTCATCATGACTGATTTGAGTCGATTGATTCGTCAGTACTTCTGATAGATTTGGGATATTAGGCGGCATGTTTGAAGTAAGCTTATATGCCATTGTTATGACAAGCCAGCCGGTAGACACAAGATAAAGGTCACAAAGCTGGATTAGTCGACTAGTAGAGAGGCAATTTGTAAAAACAAAAATAAGCAGTGTATTAATCGTTACACTTGTGACAGTAGATAGTTCACGGTCATGTCTATGTGAACGGGACACGTGTTCGTGTTACGAGAGGACAACCGGGAGGAAAAAAGAAATAATAAATTAGGTAGTCGCACAAGTAATAAGCATTGATGAGACACCTCAATTGAGACCTAAGAAAACATACAATTATTAATTGCGACAACTGCCGGAGCCCCAACGCACAATGCTCCAACAAAAAATAATGAAAGAGCCGGAAAGAATACTAACGTCTGGACCCCACTAGTTGCACCGCGAACAGCAAACAGTACTTGATGTACTTGCTCAGGTGCACGGCGCAGGTGCGCAGACCCCCGACTAGATGAAGGGGCAGGTAGGCGCGAGGCTACCACGGGGGAGGGGTCAACAGACTGTTGTCCTAGAAAAAAACACAGAGAAAGGGAAAATGAGGAAGAAGTTTTCTAAATTAATTCACTGAGCCGACGAACCGAACGTGTACAACGTGCAGGAGGCACAGACTGTGCAAGTACAATGCACACACTTCGGGCACAACGTGCCACAACAGTCACCTTTTTTCCCTTTCCTTGCTAGAAGGTCAGGCAAACCGCTGTGTTGCCGCAAATGACGTCCTCCAGACGAAGTATCATACAAAGCAAACTCCAAAGAGTTGAGGTGAGCTGATCGGCGAGTCCGACCAGCAAACAGTACTTGATGTACTTGCTCAGGTGCAGTGTCTGGATTTTGTTTGTCACATATTTGTTGGCTCCTACGTAGAGGACGTTGCAATAGTGCAACTTTTAAAGTATAAGTGCTCTGGCTAAAGTAATGCAGCTCTGGGTGGAGAGGAAGGGTTTGGCTGCTCTTATTATTTTGCAGGTGTGGGCTGTGGAAGAGGCCATGGAACTAACCTGTTTGCGCAAGGAAAGGGAGGAGTCTAAGTATATTCCTAAGGTTTTTACTTCCTTAGCTACCTTGATGGAGTTGCCATCTATGATGAAGTTAGTGTATTTATGATCCAATTTGTTTAGGTTGGGGGTGGAGCCCAGGATGATGAGTTCGGTCTTGTCATCCTTCAGGCATAGACTGTGGGAGGCCATCCATGCCTGGCTGATGAGATACACCCTGTTCACCAAGGCCAAATCCTTATTGTAATCTCCCGTCAACGGGATGATGATCTGGGTATCATCTGCATAATTAGTGTAGGTGATACCCAGACCGTCAAGATCATCAAACAGGGGCTTCGTAAACACATTGTACAATGTGGGGGAGACGCATGAACCCTGGGGGACCCCGCAAGTGATGGGGATAGGTTTGGCAGATGCTGAGGTACAGAAGACACGCATAGACCTGTTATTTAGGAAGGGTTCAATCCAACCTATGGCTTCTTGGGAGAAATTGGCTGCTGTGTCAAGGTGATTGCAGAGAATTTTATTATCTACTAGATCAAATGCTGCAGATAGACCAAGAAGAAGAGCAGTTGCCCCGTTATCTCCAAGGGTATCGATTTGGGCTTTGAGATCGATGAGGGCCGTCTCTGTCCCGTGTTGGAGTAATTCCCAGGAGATGGTTTAGTTCAAGGTATTGTTGTATTTGTAGGTAAGCTTTTTTGTCTAATATTTTGAGTAGGAAGGATACGGTTGTGATGGGTCTGTAGTTAGTGGGTACCGATGGGTCAAGGGAGTGTTTTTTGAGTAAAGGGAGAACCCAGGACTCTAAGATTATTGGGGACAATGCCTGATGAGGAGGCGTTAATGAGTTTGGTGATGAATGGCGAGAGGTCTCTTGCCGCGTCCTTAATGATTTGTGAGGGGCAAGGGTCGCCCTGGCAGTTAGAGAGTTTGAGGCCAAGGATGATTTTTTTTCCACTTCTAGCGTGGAGACTTTAGAAAAGCTAAAGCGTGAGAGTGGGTTAGGTGTCGGGTTGAGGGGTGCGGCGTGTGGGGGGGTGTTGGTAGAGATTGTAGGATTTGTTAGGGATTCTTTTTTATTTTTTATTTTATATTGTAGGCCTGTGATTTTGTTAGATAGGGCACTTTGGACACTGGTGCACCAGTGTTCATCTTTCACACCTGTGTCTGGGACAGGGACTAGAGTTTCCAACTCTTTGATGATGGTAAACAATTCTTTTGGTTATGGAATTGGCTTGTAATATTCTCTGGTTATAGGATTCTTGTTTAGCGATAATGATTTGCTTTTTGTATGTGGCCGCTATTTTGTTAAGGATCAACTTGTTGTCATCTGTCTCCAGGCTTGTTCCTTTTTACGTTTCTCTGCTCTAAGAGCTTTTAAGTGGGGAGAGAACCGCATGTGCAGGTGTTTTTTCGGTTTGCCTTTTCTCTGTTTTAGCGGAGCAATGGCGTCTAGCGCCGATTGCATGATTTAGTTGTAACCTTCTACGAGGTGGTGAGGATTGGAAGTCTCTGAGATTTGTTTCAGGGTCGGGAAAATACAGGGGATAAGTTTTTCCGCTATGATGTCCTTGTTTCTGGTGGGAATGGCTGTGGCTAGAAGGTTGTTGGTGGGGCTAGAGGTTTCAAGGGCAAAGGTAAGGAGATGGTGGTCGGACCAAGATTGGGGTGAGATGGTGATGATGGAGGCCACACAGTTATGATCTGCGACCCAGTCAAGGGTTCTCCCTTTGTTGTGGGTAGGGGTGGACACACTTTGGTTAAAGCCTAATTCTGACAAGGTGTTGTTGATGAGGGTGGCTTGGGGGTCCTTGGGGTCTTTAAGGCCAAGGTTTCAATCTACTAAAATGAGGCACTGTGATGTCTTCAGGTTATTATAGTGAGGATGGTAGTGAGGTCTTCCTCAAAAGAACCCAAAGGCCACAGAGGTCTGTACAATAGATGAATGGTGATGGATTGGGAGTTGGCGGTAGGCAGCTTAGCTGAGAGGAATTCGTAGGAAGTGAGGTTATCTGAGGTGTCCAGTCTAATGTTTAGGTGTGTTTGGGCAATTATGGCGAGACCTCCGCCTCTAGATTCTGTTCTGTCTGCTCGGAGGATAGAATAGTCATTGGGAATAGAGCCAGGACTCGCTGATGTCTAGGAAGTCAAGTTTTTCTTCTAGAATGAGATCTGCTATATCTGAGGCGTGGGCTACTACTGAGCGCATATTAATTAATCAAATGGGCAGGGGGTGAGGGGGAGTTTATGTCTGGGTGGGGATGACTATGTTGTGAGACTTATGCTTGGCTGTGGTGTTGGTTAGGGTGTGTTTAAGTGTTTGTGGGTCGGATGATGGGAGTGACTGTGTGCCTATGTGCGGTCCCTTTTGTTAGTTTGGACTGGGTAGAGTCCCTGGCACGGGGTTCATGTAGTTTGGGCAATCTGGCTCGAAGTCTGATATTTCTGATGGATGTGCTGCAAGGCGTGGATAGGTGGGGTAGAGTAGGTGTGCTGGTGAGTGTAGGTGGTAGAGGGTCTGCATAAGGCATGATGTTAGGAAGAGCGGTGTCCATGGAGAAAGAGATAATGGAGATGCTTGAAGAACTGGATGAGTGGAAAAGGTAGAGAATTGCTCTCAGCAGTACTGAGAAGATGCCTGGTAGGTAACTTCTGGTAGGTGTAGACTGGGTGGCAGGATGTTGTAAGTGTCAGGGCAGATAAAGGTTAGATGCAACTAAATACAACTATCAAATGGCAATGCAAATAGAGGCTAAATACAACCATCAAATAGCAATGCAAATGGAGGCTAAATACAACCATCAAATAGCAATGCAAATGGAGGCTAAATGCAACTATCAAGTGGCAAGGCAGATAGCAAGGCTACATGCAGCTTATAACAGGTACGGCCGATAGATGTTGACTGTGATGATAATAGGTTTTAGCAATAAGTGGGAATGGCAGTGCAAACACGTTATGAACAAGGAATGCTAGAAAAGGGATTGCTTGTACTGCCAATTGGAACATTAAACTGGCCAATCACAGGAAACACAGGGTGCATTCAGTAAAGGGAGCTAGTGGCTAATTCAGACAATATGGGTACATTTAGAAGGCACATATTCAGGTAGGAGGCAAGTGGTAGTACGGGTACAAGCAGGAAGTACTCACATTTAGAGTTACACCTGTGATGTTTAGTACTGAGTCAGCTGAGTCCTGGCATGTCAATTAGTAGAGCCTGGTATGCTGCAAGGGGCAGAGTCCATTGCCCTGGTCCTGGCAGTCCTGGACAGGCACGGACATGCGTAGGCCTTTGTAGTGGAGGCCTTAGTGGGTGGAGACCGGCTTCCGCCTCCGGTTGTGGGCAGAGACCTATGGAGTCGTTACTCCTTCGGTTGCTAGGCAACCAAAATAAACAAATTTGGCACTCGTGTGCTGGCGGCTATCTTAAGTCACGGGGGAGGTGGGGTTCTGCAGCAGACCGCATGGCCGTGGGGGGAACTAAGGGGCAGGCAAGTGCTGCGCAGCCCTCTGCTGAGGGGGTTGTCGTGCAGACACAGAGCGCAGTGGAACAGCTGATGATGAGCAGGCATTGTGCTGACCCTGTAGTCTTGTTTCTGCTCGGCGGTGCTACTCCTGCAGCCCTGGAATGTGGTAGGGCTCCTGCCCAGCTGAGGGTCCGTTGTGCTGAGGGCACGGACAGGTGTAGGCCTTTGTAGTGGTCTATATCCTCTGCAGTACTTTTTAGTGGGGGGCTCATTAGCATGACCCCAGGGTCCTCAAGGCCTTCTGGAACAGATTTTCCAGTCGAGGAGTTAGTGTAAGCGTCCTTTTGAGGATCGCGCAGCACTAGGCCAACCACTGACGCCCTCTCCATTTGCGGGGGATTTGGGGTTATATCCTTTCTGGTTGAGGCACCCCCCCCCCCCAAAGGCTCAGTTTACCTTCTCAGGGTTGGCTCCTCCGTCTTCCGGTAAAAGAAACGTTGTTTAGAAATCAGGCTTTCTGGTGCTAGGACTCTGGGTTTCCAGAATTTCTTCAAAGAGGCTGCTCTTGTTTTTTTTTTGGTGGCCATTAACGTCTACATTTCAAAATCTGTAAACGACTGTGGCCGATACTTAAGCAGGCCTCAGTTGCATGACTGCTGGAGCCAATAGATAAGCATCGAAAGGCTCAGACGCCCCGATTGCTGCTCTTAACTACTCCCTGTGACAGCAGGACTTCATCTAGCACCTCAGGGGTAGCTGGTGCAAGACCAATTGAACTTTTGTTTGCTGATGGTACAAGCACATTTTCTGCCACCCAACCCCCTTTCTCAGCATTGGGAGGCGAAGTAGGCATAAAATTGTGACCCATCCCCTCTTTCCCCATAATGTTCGGGGGGTGGGAGAGAGGCTGGTTTAGCTCCAATTTGCACGCAAATATCTATCGGGCATGCCCATGACCTGTGATCAGCCTGGTCTTTAGGTCCCAGTTCTTGATGGGGCCATTCTTCGCTTCTGGTTAGCCCCTGGACCACCCCCTTCCATTTTTGGGCTAGCGGAAATGTCTGGCTTTGGGTAGCTCTGGCCCGCGGGCGAGACCAGTGACCCCCAAACTCTGCCACTGGACCATGTCCCCACTATTGCTTATTGTCTGAGTATCCGGCATTCTCCTTCCTCCCCCAGTCAAGGTGGGATTGAGGGTGCTATGCAACGCGTTTCCCAATCAGATTGACTTGAGAACTCCCCCCTGAGCCACTCCTGCAACGGCACTGAGTCCACTCCACTGCTCGCGAACTTGCCGGCTACCAGCAGTCTCTAAATGGGGTCCAGGCTTACCTTTACAAGGACCGACCGTAATCTACAGCAACTTGTCGACTGAATTCTTTATTACGTGTGCCAATTTTTAGTAAGCGACTGTTAGGCAGAATCCTATGCAGTGCCCTTAGGGACCACTGCACAGGGTAAAGACTACAAGTGGTAATACAAGTTCACCTTTGGTACAAGCTCGTACTACACATAAAGAGTGGTAGCAGTGACTGAGCAGCCAGACTTATCGCAAGAGCAAATGAGCAGAAGTAGAGATTACACAAAGGACTACAATTACTGTGACTCAAGCAAACACTGACTCAAGGTTTCTGGTTAAAAAGAACAAGTTACTTTCTTACCTGGTAACGTTCTTTCGATGGGATGGTCCGACGACGTATTCCATATCTATGACAGGTAATGTCCGCAACACAGCTGTGGACATTACCTATCAGATATGGAATGTGCGCAGCACAGCTGTGGACATTACCTATCAGATATGGAATACGTCGGAGGACCCAATCCCCTCGAAATATAAGTACATTTATTTTTAAACCATCTGTTCACAAAACACTTCACTTCTAGTAAAATAAAACCACACTTCAAACACGCTACACACAACCAATTCCCCTTGTGCAGACCAATTCAAGTTAAGTACCTTAGGATTTGACAGACCGGTGTTATGAAACAAAGACGTTACCGCTAATGACAGTTCGGTCTTACTAAAGATAAGCGTACCCGTGGGAAGAAATGTAACCGTAGTCCAAAACACTTAGCACATGAATTAACACAAGAGAGTTGGGGATAAAAATCATAGGCAATAATTTAGTCAAGGCAGAGAGAATCAGAGGGCACTGCCTAACAAGAGGATAAGTCAACATGCCTGCGCCAGTGTCAAGTGGAACAGGGTTCCTGTTGCCGAGGATCACACGGTTAGAACAGTTCACGATTCAAGATTGCCAGGAGTACTTAGATATTGTCAGAAGAGGAGGCAAAAGTTATGAGGAGGGAAGGAAGAAAAGGACAAGCCTTTGGTGAGGAAGAAGGGTTCACCCAAATTCCTCCAAGTCAGACAGTACCTTATTCATTGAAGAATGCTGGTGCCACGGCAGTTGTTCCAGGTAGTTTCCTGCAGACTCACGGTTCCTGGAGCTTCAGTCGTGGGGACAAGAAGGATGACGTCTGGAGTGATCTGCACTACCCAGGGATGAGGCCAGCAGCAGCGACAGGGAATAAAAGGTGCGCTCCTTTAAAATAGGAGAGGCTCTTCAGATGGCGATCAGGACCACTACAGCAGTGTGCAGCGATTTCGACCACAAAGAAGATCCTCTGGCTGTGGAAGATGAGCTGGTTGATCCCACCAGGCTCAAGGGAAGATGACTCCGGACCAGATCTTCTCTTTTCGTTGAAGAGTAGATAGCCCAGGACTGCAGCAGGGCTTCACCGGGACTCGGGGGTGCAGCAGCCGTCTTCTTCTCCGCTTCTTTTCGGTTCCTTGCAGTACCAGTGGCGACTCTGACTTCCAGCCCACGAGTCCTGCCTTTTATGCAAAAATTCCCCATTCACACAGCCTGGCTGTCAATCATTCAGCAGCGGGGTTGTCCGGCCCAGACAGCCACCTCAGCCAATCAATACAAAGTGCGACTTCGGTCTCCAAGGAGACCCTGTGCAGGGGGTGACTACACCCTCCCTCACATTCAGCCCACCTAGACACCCAGGCGCCAAAGGATGGCTTCTTCGTAGAAGCCAGCCAAAAGACGGTGAACAAAGAAGGCAAACCTGGTTTGCCGCGCAAAGTAAAAAACAAGAAGGACTAACAAAAAGAAATGGTAACTAAACCCGACCGGAGCCAAAATAAAAAGTATTTGGGCAAGTGGGTTTATGTTCGAGGCTAATACAATAGCCTGGAACAGTACCACGCTTATATAGTATAATCGCGGTAGAAAAGTTAGGGTAGATACCACTGCCACCAGCCAAGTCTAAATGTTAAAAGAGCAAAACAAAGCTCAGAGAGGCACAGACAAAAAGGGGTACAAATTAACCCTTTCCAATACTCCATTTGTATTAGGTTTTTATAGTGCTTTACACCGAAGCGCTGTACATTTTAACAACAGTATACATTTAACAAACAAAAATAACAGTAACAGTAGAAGCAAATACAATGTTCAATCAGACCAACAAAGCAGTATGCAGAGCAATTAGACAGAAGGGAAGGGAGTGGGTGAGTAGAACTAGGAGGAAGAGGGAGGAATGGGAAGGAAGGAGGAGGAGGAGGAGGAGGAGGATGACGGAAGGGGTAAATGGAAGGGGATAGAGTGGGGGGGAAGTGGAGGGAGCTGATTTGGGGTGAAAGAGGGCAAGGGAGGGATAGGGGAATCATGGCGGGGAGAGGAGAAGGAGAGATTTAAGGGACGTGCGGAATGAGTGAAAGTTAGGGATAGAGCGGATTGAGAGAGGCAAGGAGTTCCAGTGAAGGGGAGCTAGGAGTTGAAAAGAGCAGAAACGGGAGGTGGCACAAGGGGAAGGAGGAATAGTGAGGAGGAAGTGGTCGGCAGAGCGAAGAGGGCGAGAGGGAGTGTAGAAAGAGAGAAGGGAAGAGAGATAAGGGGGAGCAAAATCATGAAGAGATTTGAAGACTAAGCAGAGAAAATGAAATTTAAGTTGGGAGTGAAAGGGGAGCCAGCCAAGGGAGGATAGGGAGGCAGAGATGGAATCGAGCGAGGAGAGGAGACAGAAAGATGAAAGATGGGGTATACTGGGTCTGTAGTTTAAGTGACTACATAAAGTTAATGGCAACTTTACAGGTTTCTGGGGGACAGTAGTCAGCCCCAGAAAAATGGAGCCAGTCGGAAGTCTCAAAGACAACCCTGTGTTACGGTGCTGTGTAGCACACACAAAAACTGGGGCTCATGGAGTGGTGTGGCTCCAGAGCCCAAGATCACACAAAAAGTAGAAATACACAAGGCAAAACACATGTAAGGTGGAAAAAATAAACCCCTGGAATCCAGCAAAGCTGCTGAGGGACTCACTAGGTGAGGGAAATTAGCCATAAATGAGAATTCCCCTTAACAGCGACCACCGGTAATTTAAGCAATTCAGCTACTACAGCTGCATTTAGCAACACAGTAATGTCAAGTATACACAGACTCATGTGCTGCTCCCTGGTCAAGCTAGCGGAGTAAAGCTCGAGACGGTGGCAGTAGCGGCCCTGCAGGCGGTCACTTTCTGACCATTTCACAGTTCCCGCGATATTATGAACTGTAAGGGGGGAGGGGGGGTGGACCTCGTCCGCTCAAACACAGCGTCCCCAGGGCTTAAAGTTGTAAAACCTTAACTCAATGCAAAAGTGAGTACAGAAACAGGAGCTGCTTGTTCAGAATGAAGAGGGAGCTTCACAAAAAAGATCAGTCCAACTCGCCACTCCACTGCAGACTGCCAATCTCCCAGATATAATGTTAACAGAGTGTATATATTGACCACACCTTTAGAAAGTGAGACCACAGTTCCCGTACACAGAACTGCCCATATCACAGATCATAGAGTTGCAAGGGAAAGAGCCTGAGGAGGAAAGGAGCTATGGTTGAGGAGGGGATGCAAACAGTCTGCCACTGATTTATTATGGAGGCAGGAGAGTTCTGGGAATGTGGTGGCCCCAGGAATTACTCTGGCATTTCAGCAACTACATTTCCCCTCCCACAGCTCCAAACATATATTGAGGCAGATATCCAGGAGGACTGGTTTGTGCCAAACCTCCAGGACAGCATTTCGAAAAAAAATGCAACACACTGTCTGACATGCCAAGGTCTGAGCACAGGGAGGAAATTACAGACATTTAGAGAGGTACTTTGGCTCGCCCCACAGGGCCGTTCCGTGAATTGCATATAGATATATGCAGATATAGGGGAAAGGTGCAATGGATATAGGTATCTTATTGTGGTGGGTTGCCCCTTTTCAAGGTGGGTGGAAGCAGGACAATGTGCATACCCAGATGCGAAGTGTGCAGTAAGGTTCCTGGTCAGAGAGGTGTTTCCACGATGGGTCGTGTGCGAAGTATTGAGATTGGATAATGGCAAATTTCTATAATGCGCTATTTCAGCATGTCGCAGTGCTATTGGGCATAAAACATCGAATGTGCTCAATTTACCACCCTCAGGCTAATGGCGTGGTGGAGAGGATCAATGGACTTTTGAAAAGTAAACAATTCTGTTCCACGTTGAAGAAAAACTGGGTATGCTGTTTGCCCTTGTCCCTTTTCAGTTTATGCACACAGCCTAGTAAGAACCACCATTTGACATCACACAAAATAGTCACAGGTCGGCGCATGCAAACCTCCATATCCCCTGTGAGGAAAGCGTCAGATGCACATAAACCAGCGACAGTACCAGGAGAGGAATTTAGGGAATATTTAACGGCACAAACACGTGCTTGCTATCATATATATCTCCCGACAGACTGCGCCATCCAGGAGCGAAGGACATGACCCAACAGAAGAGACAGCAACTGCAAATATATCTGCCACAACTGGACAATTACCACCTAGGGAGCTGATCTACGTGAACATTTTTATTCATTGATGGAACAGTCCCAGATTTCAATGTCCATATGAGGTGCTGTTCTGTACGCCTCTCCCCGTCCGCGTGAAGGAGTTATGATATTGGGCGCATCTCTCGGGTGTCCAAAGAGCACCTGAGACAAAGTACATTGCAAAGCTCAATTGACGGATCAAGGAGATAACTGATGAAGATGTTTAGTAAATGATCCAATTCAGGGTGGTGTGCAGTGGCACACACCAGATTTTCCTTTTTTTTATTGGTCTTTTATTTTTTATCTTTTCTCAATTTTTCAATTTCTGAAGGTCTAGAACCCGGTCGGCCATGGTGAGAAAAGGGTCTCTTTCTCACTCTGTCTTGTCTCTCTCTTTTTTTTCTCTTTCACTGTAACCTTTTTCCTCCTCTTTAGGGATAAGCAAGGATGCCTGACCGACATGTTCAAACCTCCCTGTTGTGTAGGGATAATGATAAAGTGAATGTAATTCGCTTTAGGAATTCTGCATTATATTTTCTTGGTAGACAGATGATTATATTGTTTTGTAAGACACTAGTCATGGTTGTCGGAGTGTATGAAGGTATGTCAAACCCTTTTCCCACTCTCTCATGTATTTTACTGTGATTTAAACAGTTTCTCTTTTGGTTGTAGAGTCTGACAAACTCCAAAGTCATCATCTTTTTTTTACATCGTGACAACATAGAACCTTCAGTGCAGTGCCACAGGGAAGTCTTTCAGATTTCCCAAAGGTTTAAATACCTTATTTTGGATAAACTACTGTTTCCAAGAGCAGTGAAATAAAATTGACTACTTACATTTGTAACTTTCTAGACTCAGCACACACTATCTTACAATAGGGTGCCGGAAAGGTTATTTAGTATCCCACTTGTCTAGTTTCTCATGTAACAATTTTATGTTACCTTTTCTACAATCAATGGCGGTTGGAAGTGGTTTACTTTTAACTACCATTGGGAGTCTTTACTGCGGGTTGCGTTTGCAGCTGTAGTAAAGCACTCATGGGGTGCCTATTTTGTAAAAATGGCCCTGGTATTCTTTTTTCACTATTTCTTGTTGGAAAGGTCCTTCTTGAGATTGACTACGCGCCAAACCAGGTTTGGTCCCTTTGTTAGTTTTGTCTTTTGCGGGATTCACGAGTGGAGCCGCCTCGGGCTCCAGTATGTATGACAGGGGCAGGAAGTGAGGGAGGTGCCCAAAACCCCCCCAGGAATGAACCCAAAGCTGATTGGCCGGCTGGCTGTCCGGCAAGGACAGCCACCCTGCTGTGTGATTGAGAGCCAGGATGCAATGAATGGGAGAACCCTGCATAAAAGGCAAGGTTTTTTGGCTTGGAAGGCAGAGTTGACCACTGGATGAAGGAATCCAAAAAAGAACTTGGAAGAGATGCCTGCTGCAACTCCTGAACCACTGGTTTGCCCGGTGAAGTCCTGCTTCGCTGAAGCTCCGAATTCTCTTCGACTAGAGAAGCCCTGCAAGGATGACTTCTCCCCTTGAGTTGGTGCAATCAACTCCAAAGTAAGCCAGTCTCGACATCCTCTCGGAGCTCGCTGTACTTCGGCTGCTGCTGGAACCGAAGTGCCAGGGAGAGCAACTCAGATTGTGTGCATTGCTTTTAATTCAGACCCGAGCACCAGGAAAATCTTCCAGACTTCCCTGAAGCAGGACTGACGAAGCCTGAGCCACCTCAGAGTGCTGACCCCAGATGCAAGGAAAGTACAGAGTGGTATCCGAGAACCGCAATGTTGCTATTTGCTGTCAGACACGAGAAGCTGAAACACTGAAAGACCACTGTATCAAAGTTTGCCCATTGCTGCCACTGGCCTTCCCATTGCAGAGCAGGAGCCCCCAGGCGTCCCCTCCCTCTTGTCCCCACAACTGAGGCTCAGGAACAACATGATCTTCAGAGCTGTACAGGAACAGAAGCCAGCTGGAACCATTTCTTCTAACCAGAGGTACTGTAAAGTCTACAAGAACTTGCCTCTTGTTGTGTAGCCTTGCTTGCTCTCAGTTGAGACCGGTCTTGGTTACCTTGCAGAGTTGCTATAGCTTTGCCTCTCACAAGCCTCCCCTGCTTATGACCCTTCAAGTTTTCTATTTTCTCAAACTTTTCTAAAAGCATGGTGCAAGAATGTTTACCTCCCTGCAAAGAAGATCTTTAGCTCCCCTAGACATTGTGCAATCAACACTGGCTGTTCTAGCTCCCCGAGAGACTCTCCTTTACCTCTGACTTTGTGCTTTGGCCTTTCCCTCCAGGAAATTGTTAATTTACTCTGCATTGGAAGGTTCCAAAAGTACTTACCAGTTTGTGAATTATTTGTTAACCTTGGTTTTATTCCCCCATCTATCTTTTACGCCAAACTCAGTAGATCTCTAAACGTACCAGTGATAAATCAATGTCCACAGTGTCCTAGCTATTTTAGTCACCTGAGGGTGTAGGAAGTGTATGTGTGCCATTCCCAATGGGTGTCATCTGATTTAGAGGAACAGTGTGTGTTTTGAAGAGTATTTTAAGTGTTACATATATTGTTACCTTCTGAAAAAGGCTTATAGAACTGACTGTGAAATAAATGAATAATTGTTTTTATCAAGAAACCTGGAGTATAAGAATTTATTTCAATAACTGCTACTGTGAAACTGTTGCAACATTGCTGCTCACATTGACCCCTCTTGAGATAAGCCCGGCTGCTCAGCCACACTACCAACCTGTGTAGTTTAGGCTTGTACCAAAGGTTGTGTCCCTATTGCCAGGAGGTCAGGGTTACTGTAGTGCACCCAAAGGGTACTCAATCTTGCCTAACATGTAATATTGCTGCTTTGAGTTTTTCCAAGTCACTTTTACTAACCCCATCACCTATTCTTGTGAAAGTGAAACCACTGAACTGATATTTGGTGCTATTGAGTGGTATTTACATTTCTACATACTAAAAATATTGATTTTTGTACATTAAACTATTGAGCACAAATGTTACTGTGGGAAGAAAATGTGAATGGAGTGTGACCAAGTGAGAGCAATGATGATAGATGTTTGGTCAGAGTTACGAGAAACACGTGTCTCCCACAGGTGTTTTTCTCTAGGCGCCTCTCCAGTCATGGTTGAAAATCACTGTTAGGCAAGAATTGGAGTAGTAAGCCTGTGGGAGACTACACCACCTTTGTCCTCTTGGTAGTAAGTAACCCACCTATTGGTGTAGGTGTGTACCACAGAAGTTGGTAGTGTGATTGAGCAGCGAGACTTATCTCAAGAGGGGTAAATGTGAGCTGTAGAATCGAAATCCACAAATACAAGTATCCAAATAACACTTACACTAAAACGGTCAGTTTTAAATCAGCATTCTTTAAAAAGTGCAATGTGCAATAATAAAAATACTTTAAAAATGCTTTCTCAGAAACAAGTCAAGCACGTAGGTACTCTTTAGCGATGCTTCATACACACTTCCTACACATTGAGGTGAGTTTACTAACTAGGACAGTATTGGCATTTATATATCACTTTGAACTTGGTAAATTCTGAGGTTGGCAGAAAGGAAAGGTTAAAAGAAGGAAAAGGGTTAAACGGGTTCTCAGAACATGTGAGCACTTTTCAAATCTCCCAATAAACTCTAGATAAAAACCTTTCCCAGAAATATTAGTTAAAAACCAATGTATCACCTATGAGGGACAGTTAGAATCAAAGTGAAAGGACTAGAATAATCTGCAGGGAGCCAGGAGAGCCAAAGTCAATTGGAACAAAGTCTATGAAGCTGAGGCACGTCTTAGCAAAAAGTATTGAACCAAGTTTGAGTGTTTGTTGAAGAAAATCACTGTTAGGCCACAATCCGTTACACTTGTGAAAGTTAGAGCTGAAATAAACTCGAGAAAAGCACCTACTGCACATCTCAATTTAGAAAAGCAAGCTACAGACAAAGAGGTAAGTAGCCCTTAGCACAGTATCTTAGGTTAGGTTAGAAGACGAGGATCCAGCTGGATTCCGCCTGGTTACAGTGATGCAGATCCCATGTTCTTGGGCTTCAGTCGTGGGGACAAGAGGGAGGACGTCTGGAGGACTCCTGCACAGCAAATCAAATGTCGGCGGCAGCTACCGGCTTTCTTCAGGTCAGCAGCACTTTGCGGTTTCAGCTCTCGGACAATAGCACCACAGCGGATCTTGGTCACCAGTTGGGCTTCCTTGACTCCTTGAGTCCAGCACTATGGCGAGGTACCTCGAGCTAGGGTGGTCCTGCTTCAAGAGGGTCCTCAGGATCTTCCTGGAGCTTTAAGCGGCTTACAGACGTTGCGCTCTACTATGGATTTCTCGACCCGTGGCACTCAGTTCCAGCAACAGCAAAGTAGTACAGTCAGTTGGGGAAGGTCCTCCAGCAAAGTTAGTCTCAGGGTTAGTTGGTCCCACTAACCCAAGGGAAGAAGTCGTCCTTTCTGGAGCTTCTCTTGTCGATTAGGAAAAGGAGTTTCAGCACAGTAGCAGGGCTTCACTGGGCAGTTCCATGGTCCAGGAGGTTGCAGCAAGCTTCTCTTTACGATTCCGTTGTCGGATGATTCGTCCACTGGTTGACTGTCTTTAGTCCAAGAACCCTTGCCTTTTATTCAGTTTTCTCCCATTCATGGACAGCATAGCTGTCACTCACATGGCAGGGTGGCTGCCCTGCAAGGACAGCCAGCTAATCAGGACTGGGTGCTTTCAGGTTTCCATGGAAACAAAGGACAGGGGAGTTTCGGGCACCTCCCTCACTTCCTGCCAGACACACTGGAGCCAGAGCAGGGTTTCAGTACTGAAGCCTGCCAAAGGCAAAACAAACGACTTAAACCTGGTTTAGAGCACAGAGTAAAACCCAAGAAAGACCTCACAAAAAAGAAATGGCGAAAAAATGATGTTACTCACCGTAGTGACTAACGTACTCTTAGTCCATAGTCCCCTTTCCTCTATACTGCATGGGTGTCCCTCGCATGGGACAGGAGACGGAACCTTTTTTCACCCGAAAAATCTTCTTCCCCTCTAAATCTAGAGGCATGCGCGGAGGTGCGGCCATGGGAGCATGCACTGCCCTGACTCCATCCTCCAGCGCCACACCTCAGTCCCCAAAGACGCGTTAACAATAGATTTACCATTTCCGAATGACACCAGTTTATTAGGGGGGGGAGGATGGTGGGATGTATGGAGGAAAGGGTACTATGGACTAAGAGTATGTTAGTCACTACGGTGAGTAACTCATAATTACTCTAACATCCTGTCCCCTTTCCTCCATACTGCATGGGCAATTTCCACTGAATGTAGCCTCAGGGTGGAGAGAAACCCTCCTTAAGCAAACAGGTTCCGGAGAACCGCCTGTCCGAAAGCCGCATCGGACCTAGAGCCGGCATCTAAAGAGTAATGCTTGCAGAAAACCGATGGAGTGGCCCATGTGGCCGCCCTGCTTATAACCTGCCAGGGGACATGGTGCTGAAAAGCGATGGCCGTTGCCTTGGTCCTGACCGCGTGGGCATGCATGTTCGCCGGAAGGCCCTCATACACTTCCTTGATGGCAGACACCATCCAGCGGGAAATTGAGGCTTTTGAGGCCTGATAACCTGGCCTGGCGCCTCCAAAAGTGATGCATAGGGCATCCGACTTGCGGAAGCCCTTGGTCCTGTCCAGGTATAATTTCAGGGCACGCCTGACATCTAGGCAGTGCAGAACTCTGAGGCTCGTCTTTCGGGTCAGAAAAGAATGTGGGAATGACTATGATCTTGTTTAGGTGAAAGGCTGATGGCACTTTGGGTAGAAATGCCGGATGGGTCCGCAGGACCACCTTACCCTTGTGTAAGGTAGTGTACGGCTCTGAGGCGACTAAGGCCTGGATCTCGCTGACAATGCGCGCCGAAGTAAGGCTGACTAGTAGGGCCGTCTTGGATGGTGACTAGCCTGATGTCCACAAACGGCTTGTGTGCGATGGCGCCCAAGACTAGGTTCAAATCCTACATGGGGTGTGGCTTCCTGATGGGCGGGTAGAGTCTAGCGAGTCTGGCCAGGTGTCTCTTGACAATCTGGTTGGAGGAGGAGAAGACCCCTTCCTCCAAATTCCTGTAGGCCCCAATGGCTGAGAGGTATGTGCGGTAGGTGTCTACCTGCACGCCAGAGTTGGCGACGTGCGCCGAGAACGACAGTACGTCGTCCAGCGAATAAGCCAGCGGGTCGATATCCCTTGAGTGGGCCCAGTGGCAGAACCTGGTCCACTTACTTTTATACTGGGCTCTGGTAGCCTTGCTCCTAGCCCCTTCTATGATTTCCAGATTGGCCTGGGATAGGTTGAGGTGGCTGAGCGTCACCGGCTCTGGAACCACGCTGTGAGGGCCAGCTTCTGAGGGGCGGGGTGGATCCTGCCCCCCCCTGCTGTGGCAGAAGATGTGCTGGGTCCGACGGGAGGTGGACTGGAGGGACCTCCGAGAGGCAGAGCAGCTCCGAGAACCATGGCTTGGCTGGCCACCACAGAGCTATCAGAATAACGTTGAGCTGGTGAGACTCCTTGAACTTGCAAAGCACTCTGTGAATCAGTTGAGGGGGCAGGAAGGCGTAGGCCGACATGCCGTTCCACTGGATCCATAAGGCGTCGCCCATGGAGCCTAGGTCCTGCCCCTGCCAGGCGGCGAACTGGGGGCATTTCTTGTTGTGCCTGGTGGCAAAGAGAACCACCTGGGGGAGGCCCCATCTGTGGAAGATCTCCTGTGCAACAAGGTCATTCAGCTGCCACTCGTAGTTGTCTGCTCCCAACATGCTGAGCCTGTCCGCTTCCAGGTTGGATTCCCCTGGGAGGTAGACTGCTGTTAGGCAGAATCCTGTGCAGTGCCCTTAGGGTCACACAATTAAGACTACAAGTGGTAATACAAGTTCACCTTTGGTACAAGCCTGTACTACACTGTTAAAGTGGTAGCAGTAGCGGAGCAGCCAGACTTATCTCAAGAGTAAATGAGCAGTAGTAGAGATTAAACAAAGGACCACAATTACTGTGACTCAAGCAAACACTGACTCAAGGTTTCAGGTAAAAAAAAATATAAGTACATTTATTTTTAAACCATCTGTTATAAAACACAACACTTCTATAAATTCAAAACCACACGTAAAATACACCACACACAACCAATTCCACTTGCTTCAGTAAATTCAAGGTAAGTACATTAGGATTTGACAGACCAGTGTTGCGATACTAATGCGTACCCGCGGATAGAAATGCTCACGAAGTTAAAACACACTTTGTACTTAAGAATTTCAAACAAGGGAAAAGTGAATAAAAATGATAGGCAATACTTTTTCAAGGCAAGGAGACTCGAGGACTTATTCAAAGATACAGATTAAAGACAATAGGCCTGCGCAAGATTCAATGGAGCAGATGCTCAGTTGCAGAGGATCATACGTTGAACAGTTTGAGATTCGAGATGCCAAGAGTTCGTAAAGATTGTCAAATGGAAGGAAAAATTATAAGAAGGAGGGAAGAAAGAACAAATCTTCATGGAGGAAAGGGGTTCACCCCGATTCCAGCTGGTCAGACGGAGAGAATGACCAAGTGTGCACAGTACCTTATTCCATTGGAGAAAAGCTGGTGCCACGGCAGTTGTACCTGGTAGTTGCTGCAGACTCACGGTTCCTGCGGATTCAGTCGTGGGGACAAGAAGGACGATGTCTGGAGCGATCTGCACTACACATGGATGAGGCCAGCAGCAGCGAAAAGGACACCAATTACTAAAAGGTGCGCTTCTTTAAATCCGGAGATGGCTATCCGGACCACTACAGCACAGCAGTGATTTCGACCCAGGAGAGGATTCTCTGACTGAAGAAAAGACAAGCTGGTTGATCCCACCAGGCTCAAGGGAAGAAGACTCCGGACTGGATCTTCTCTTACTCGTCGAAGGGGTAGATAGCTCAGGACTACAGCAGGGCTTCACCTGGACTCTGGTTTCCAGCAGCCGTCTTCTTCTCCGCTTCTCTTCGGTTCCTTGTAGTTCCAGAGGCGACTCTGCATTCTAGCTCAAGAGTCCTACCTTTTATGCCAAAATCCCCCATTCACACAGCATGGCTGTCAATCACTCAGCAGGGGGTTGTCCAGCCCGGACAACCACCTCAGCCAATCAATACAAAGTGCGACTTGGGTCTCCAAGGAGACCCTGTGCAGGGGGTGACTACACCCCGCCCTCACATTCAGCCCACCTAGACACCCAGATGCCAAAGGAGGGCTTCTGGCCAGAAGCCCGCCAGGTCAGCGAACAAAGGAGGCAAACCAGGTTTGCCGCGCAAAGAAAGACCCAAGAAGGATGTTAACAAAAGAAATGGCGATTAAACCTAACCGTAGCCGAAATAAAAGGAATTTGGGATAGCGTGTTTAAAGTTCTAGGCTACTAAAATAGCCTAAAACAATACCACGTTATGAAATATAATCACGGTAGGAAAATTAGGGTAGATACCACTGCCACCAGCCAAGTCTTAATGTTAAGGGAGCGAAAATGCTCCAAGAGGTACAGATAAAAAAAGGCTAATGAACCCTTTCCAATACTCCATATAAGATGGGGTGTACTGGATCTGTGGTTAAATGACTATGTAAAGTTAATGACAGTAGTCAGTCCCAGGCATGGAGCTGGTGGAAAGTCAAAACGACAACCTTGTGTTACTGCACTGAAGGTGCTGTGCACCACAAAAGTGTGGGGCTACTGAAGTGCTGTACTCCAGAGTCCTCAATCACAAAAACAGATGAAATACACATGGCAAAACACAGGTATGAGTGGGGGAAAAGCTCACACACTTACCAAGTGGAAAAAATTAACTCCAGAAATCCAGCAAAGCTGCTGAGGGACTCAGTAGGTAAGGATAATTAGCCATAGAATGAGAATTCTCCCCAACAACTGCCTTGAGGACAATATCGTTCTCCAAGGCCCATTCCCACATGTTGATAGCCAGTCTGCACAGGGCAGGGGACCTAGTCTCTTCCCCCCCCCCTGCTTGTTGATGTAGTACATACTGGTCGACGTGGGAGGAAGGCTCTGAGCGCTAACCAGAAGGCATTCCGTTCCAGCCAATTGATGTGGTAATCTTGTTCCCGACGGGTCGTGCCGTGGACAGAGATCCTCCAAGGTGGCTCCCCAGCCCTCGAGGGAGGAGCCTGAAGGGCTTGCCTGTCGCAGGTTTGCAGTCTTCGGACCGCCATGTGAGGTCCAGGTGGAGAGATGTGGTAATCTTGATGATTCCGGCCTGCCATCCCCTCTCCTGGTTCCACGACGCGGAGAAGTAGAGCTGAATCTTTCTCATCCTAGTCTTGTGTGTGGGACGGCCAGTAGTACTGCTGCAAAAAGGCCCAGTAGATGCTGGTACCACCAAACCGAAGTCGCGATTCGGCTGTGAAAGTGGAACTTGGCCCTCTTGATCGCCGTGATCTTTTCCTCCGAGGGGAAGACCCTCTCAGAGCGCGTGTCCCAGATGAGGCCCAGGAAGGTCAAAGACTGCGTGGATTGTAGCTGTGACTTCCTGAGATTGAGGGAAAAGCCCAAGTGGTGTATCGTGTTCATCAGTACCTGGGAGGAGTGGTGAACTGCTTCTTGAGATGTAGCCCTGACAAGCCAGTCTAGGTAGGGGTATATATGGAGGCCCTGAGTGTTGGGGAGAATTCTCATTTATGGCTAATTTCCCTCACCTAGTGAGTCCCCGAGCAGCTTTGGTGGATTTCTGGAGTTTATTTTTTTCCACTTGGTAAGAGTGTGAGCTTTTCCCCCACTCCTACCTGTGTTTTGGCAAGTATATTTCTCTGTTTTTTGTGATTGTGGACTCTGGAGTTACCATTAACTTTACCTAGTCAATCTACCACAGATCCAGTACACCCCATCTTCCATGGAGTACTGGAAAGGGTTAATTCGAATCCCTTTTTATCTGTACCTCCTAGAGAATTGTTTCGCTCTTAACATTTAGACTTGGCTGGTGGCAGTGGTATCTACCCTAACTTTTCTACCGCGATTATATTAGATAAACGTGGTATTGTTCTTGGCTATTATATTAGCCTCGAACATAAACCCGCTTCACCATATTGTCTTTCTCTTGGCTCCGGTTGGGTTTATTCGCCATTTCTTTTTGTTAAAGTCCTTCTTGTGTTTTACTTTGCACGGCAAACTAAGTTTGCCTTCTTTGTTCACCGTCTTTTGGCAGGCTTCTGCTCAGAAGCCCTCCACCAGGCGCCTGGGTGTCTAGGTCGGCTGAATGTGTGGGAGGGGTGTAGTCACCCCCTGCACAGGGTATCCTAGGAAACCCAAGTTGCACTTTGCCATGATTGGATGAGGTGGTTGTCCAGGCTGGACAACCCCCCTAGCTGGGTGATTGACAGCCAGGCTGTGTGAATGGGGGTGTGCGCATAAAAAGGCAGGTCTCTTGGGTTAGAGGGAAGAGTCGCCACTGGAACTACAAGGAACCAAAGAGAAGCAGAAAAAACGACGACTGCTGCAACTACCCCGTCCCAGTGAAGCCCTGCTGCAGTCCTGAGCTATCAACCCTTCAACGACTCGAGAAGATCTGGTCTTGAGTCTTCTTCCTTTGAGCCTTGAGGGGATAAACAGCTCATCTTCCACAGCCAGAGGATCCTCTTCCTTGGTCGAAATCGCTGCACCCTGCTGTAGTGGTCAGGATAGCCATCTGAAGAGCCTCTCCTGTTTTTAAGGAGCGTACCTTTTATTCCTGGTCGCTGCTGCCAGCCTCATCCCTGTGTGGTGCAGACCCCCTTCAGACGTCCTTCACAACGAAGCTCCAGGAACCGTGGGTGTGCGGAAAACCAACAGGAACAACTGCCAGGGCACTAGCTGCACCATTGGAATAAGGTACTGTGTTCTGCTTGGGGAAACTGAGTGACCTCCTTTTCTTCATCTTCAAGACTTGCCCTCGTCTTCCCTCCTCCTTATAACTTGTTTCCGAACATTGACAATATCGAAGTACTCTTGGCTATGTTGAATCGTGAACTGTCTGACTGTGATCTTCGGCAACAGGACTCCACAACAGGACTCCGGTGTCACTTAACCCTGGCTCCGGCCTTTTGACTCTTGAACTCCTGTCTGAGTGGTTCTCGATTCTGTCTGCCTAACCAAAATATTGCCTGTGATTTTTGCCTCCAACTCCCTCTGGGTATGCCCCGGTAGCATTTCATGTCACGGATACGCGTTTATTTAGTAGACCAAACTGTCAAAAAGTGATCGCAATCGTATTCACGGTAACGTGTTTTGTTCATAACAAATGGTTTAAAAATAAATGTACTTATATTTTTCTACCTGAAACCTTGAGTCAGTGTTTGCTTGAGTCACAGTAATTGTGGTCCCTTTGTGTAATCTCTGCTACTGCTCATATATACTTGAGATAAGCCTGGCTGCTCTGCCACTGCTACCACCCTGACATAGTAGTACAGGCTTGTACCAAAAGTAAAACTTGTATTGCCACCTGTAGTCTTTATTGTGTGTAGTAGTCCCTAAGGGCACTGCACAGGATTCTGCCTAACACTGAGGAGGGCTGCCACCACATTCATGAGTCTGGTAAAGACCCTGGGGTCGAATTGAGGCCAAAAGGGAGGACCTGGTACTGAAAATGGCAGCCCATGATCCTGAACCAGAGGAAAGAACGATGGGGTTGCTAGATCAGGGATGTAGATACGAGTCCTTCAGATCCAGGGAGTACATCCAGTCTTCCCTGCATAATGTCTCCGCAATAAAAGCTGGTGTCACCATCTTGAACCTCTGGCGAGGTAAGGAGAGGTTGAGGGTGGAAAGGTCCAGTACAATTCTCAGGCCAGCTTGGTTCTTTCTCTAAAATGGCAAAGATCCTGGAATAGAAGCCTGATCCTTGCTGGGATGCTGGGACTTCCTCCTTGGCCTGGCTCAGGACGAGCGACCGAATCACCGCCAAAAGAGTTGCTGTCCAAACTTGCGGGAGATGAGGGAGGAGAGGCAGAAATAGCTAGACGGCACCCTGAGGAGACTACTGACAGGATCCAGGGGTACGCAAAGTTCTGTTGCCAAAAGTGTGAGTGAAGAGCAAGCTTGCCCCCCCACTGGCGATGCGTGGACCCGAGTGGGTCCGTCATTACTTTTTACCCTCGGAGGCAGGGGCGGAGGAGGGGGACTGGAACAAGCCCTTGCACCCCCCCAACTTTTTCATGCTTGCGCCGACTAGGGGTCGGCTAGCGTTCCAGCTGCCTGGACCTCCGTTCGTGGAAGCCGCAAAAGCCTCCAGATGAGCGACCCTTATCCGAGCGTTGCTGAGACTGGAAGTATGCTTTGAGCATGGTCTTTGTCAGAATGGATAAAGACTTAGCCGTCAGAGCTGTTCTTCATCTTGTCCAGCTCTTCGTCTGTGCTGGAGTGAAAGAGGTCCCTGCCCTCGAACGGCAGGTCTACGTTCCTGGACATCCAGGTTGAACTTGGTTGCCCAGTGCCAGGCCACCCTTCTCATGTCCGTGGCAATGCAGATGGCACGTCCAGAGGTGTGCTAGCGTTGACTCAATGATATCCTGCGCCACAAGCTTGGCCTCAGCTAGCCCCGCCTTGAAGCGTGATTGGCTGTGGGAGGGGAGTTCCGGGAGGAAGTCAGTAAATTCCCGCCATAATCTCTGGTTAGCGGCTGCCAGCATGGCATCTGCGTTGGCCTGTCGCAGGTGCAAAGAAGCATTGGAATACAGCTTCTTACAGCATGCCTCCAAGATCCTCTCCTCCTTGCCCAACAGTGCTGTTGATGACGAGGACAAGGCTTGGAGTATAGTGATGCCGCAGCGATCACTGAGGAGTGTGGCTGAGGATGGGAGGAGAGCTAGGGTGTATCCCCCCTCCATCTGCACTGGAATTCCTGTTCTGGCAGAAGGGCACCTCGTGAGGACTTCAGCGAGGACGTCCTCTGCCTGCTGTTCTACCTGGGGCTGGGGGAGGCCTAGGTACTCTGCCAGGCCCAAGATCTGTTCGTAGAAGGCCCTGGCTGATGGCGTGTCAGGATCCTCTTCCTCATCAGTATCCCGAGGGTCTGGGGGATCCTGAGGGGGATTATCCGGAGGCAGGGGCACAGGGACTGCCGCTGGAGGCTGAGGAAGGGGCTGGTATGGAACCACCTGCGGAGGAGCCAGCTGCACCAGGGCCAAAGGCGTCGGCGGAGGCGTCTGTGGTACCGTTAGCACAGCGGGAAGGACTTCCCTGACTGCGTCCTTGATGACAGCCCCCATATGTGGAGACTTCATGAGGCTGAGGAACCTCTCAAAGATCCGGTCCTCGATGGCCGAGGAGGAGGGGACTGACGGGGTAGCTAGAGGCAGCTGGCAACCCTGTACATACGGATGCAAGGGAAAACAACCTTGCGCATAAGAAGGTTAGGCCGTAAGCCACATACCTGGGTGATGCCAGTCCCATCTTGATACTCGTTCTTCGCCGAAGTCCTGCAGAGGCGTCGAACGGGTGTGCTTTTCTGGCACTTCGGCCATTTTGTTGAGCTGCCTACCACGTGGCTGTGACGTGTTGCTCGGCTCCTTGGTGCAAGCCTCTGCCAAGTTTCTTATGTGAGCAGCGTGCGACTTGTCCCGCTTCTCGGGGTCCTGCCCGGTAGGTGCATCTACCTCGACACGGGGTTCGTTAGAGCTGCGTTCAGGCGCCCCCTCGGACGTGCTGCCCATAACAGGGTGTAGCCCCTCGCCCATGATGCTGGTACAAGGGCAAAGCCCCTCGGGCGCAAGCCCGGTAATAGAGCCTAGCGGCCCCTTAACCTTGGCACCAGGAGGATCCAATGACTCCTCAGCCTGAAAGCCAGTAGCTGTAGCAGCCTTGGTGCGAAAGTTGGTATAAGGACCAGACCAGCCCCTCCCACGTAGGAGTCTCCCTGGGAAAGAGTCTCCCTTGCGAGGTGCAGATGAAAATATAGGCCCTACCTCAGGCCTGGATCAATTCTTCATAAAACTCTCGATATCCTCAGAAGGAGACCGTTGTAAGAGCTCCCTCCACCTGTCTTGTCTGTTCCTCAGCGCTTTCGAGGACAGCGAGCCGCACGCCGAAGAGGCTTGCCAAGCGTGGTCTGGTCCAAGGCAACGTAGACAGAGGGCGTGGGGTTCTGAAGTTGGGAAGGGCCCATTGCAGGATGGGCACCTATGAACCCAGTCGAAGTCGAAATGTGCCTGGGAGGAGCTGTGGTGTCTGAGGACCGAGTGCCTACTGAAAAAAGACAAAAGAAGAAATAGAGGAAGAATTCTTTTTTTTTTTTTTTAAACTTTATTTTTGGATTTTCAACAAGTACAACAAAACAGCTTGTGTCAGTTTGAGCATGCATAGTCACTGTTCTTAAATCATGTAGCAATCCACACAGTTACTTTATCGGGTAGCAGGGTTATCGTGGGCGTCAACATGTGGAACAGTTCTTTATCCATACGGCTTGGGTAAGGAAATGGAAAATGGTTGAGTGGATTGGCTATCTAGGGCCCTGTAGTTGGGAACTCGTGGTGTCTGTGGAGGATAGGAGATGAGTGATGTAGGGTCCCCAAATATCAGGCGGGCGTGCGTGGAGAGGGAGTGTCCTTATAAACTCAGTGTCCATATCTTGACAGAGGATATCTTTTTTCCACGCCTCCAGTGTGGGGAGTGGTCCACGACCCCACGTCAGTGCCACTCTCCTGCGCGCAAGGACCAGGAGCAGTGCTGCCAACCTCCTCACCGGGGCCCGTAGCTGTTTGGTCAGACCCAGGAGTGTAACCATCGGGCAGGGAGCCAGGGTCTCTCCAATGACCTCACCCATGTGTTGCAGAACCGCGGACCAAAATCGGGCTATTCCAGGACATTCCCATGCAAGATGGATGAAGTCTGCCGGGGAGGCCTCACATCTTTCGCATTGGTCGGAGGCTTCAGGGTGGTGTCGTCGTTTCAATTGAGGAGTGTAGTACGTTTGGTGCACGAAATTAAAATGGATCTGTTTGAGGCGCGTGTTTAAGGCGACTTTTTGGGTTTGCCGGAGGACGTACGTCCAGTCATCCTCTGGGATTGAGGAGTGAATGGCTCTCTCCCACCGGTGTTTTGCTCTGAGGACAGGGATCACTGTATCGGTTATCAGTGATCTATATATTGTAGAGACCAATTTCCCTTCCCCTTTAGCTTGGATTACATTATGAAGAAGGGCCCATATCGGTGGTTGTTTGGGGAATGTTGGGAGGAGGGTCTGTAGGGTGTGTCGTAATCTGAAGTAAATAAAGATGTCGAGTGAGGTGACGCCGCCCCTTTCCCTCACCATTTGTGGGGTGAGGAACGAACCGTTTGGGAAAAGGTCGCCAATGGAGAGTATATTGATTTTACCCAGCCAAATCAGAAACACCTTTTCGTTGGTCAGGGGTATGCCAGGGATAAATTTAATGGGCAATAGCGGGGAGTATCTTATATGTATCTCGTATTTACGAGCAATTGTCTTCCAGATGGCATAGGATGATAGCATCGTGTTTAGTGTAGTGTAGGGTACCGGTAGATTGCTGAGAATGACCGCTGTGAGAAAGTTGGGTGAGGCCAAGGCGCGCTCAACCTGTACATGTGGGCGGACATAGTCAGAGGCATACCAGTGGCTTAGAAATTGCGCCTGTGCGGCCCAGTAGTATTTCTCTACATCGGGAAGGGCAAGGCCCCCCTGTGTCACCGGGAGAGTGAGCGTGGTGTAAGTGACTCTTGCGGGTTTACCGGCCCATACGAGTTCTATAATGAGGCTTCTGATTTTTTGGAGGAATGAACGTGGTAGTATTAGGGGTATGTTTGTAAATAGGTATAGGAGTTTGGGCAGGATCATCATTTTAACCAGTGAGACTCTCCCCCAGAGTGTTCGTGGGAGCGATTTCCACCTCTGTATACGTTCGTTAATAGATTGGAGTACCTTCCCGTAATTGTCACTGAATATTTCACCGTGGTTCAGCGACACAAGGATGCCCAGAAAGCGGACCCCGGTACTCTCCCACCTGAATCCATGGTCATCATGGAACCTAGTGGTAGCCACTGTCAATGGAAAAATTATTGACTTGGAGTGGTTGATTTTCAACCCGGAGATCCCACTAAAGAGAATCACCTCACGCATGATAGGATTCAGGTTAATTTGGGGGTTGTTGATGAACAACAGTACGTCGTCCGCATATAGGGAGACTATCAACTTATGGGGGCCCAAGGTAAGGCCTCGATTAATTCGGTGGACTCGTAATCTGGAGACGAGAGGTTCCATGATTAAAGCAAATATAAGTGCTGACAAAGGGCAGCCTTGACGGGTGCCGCGCTCTAGTTGGATTCTGGGGGATTTAGTGTTGCCTAGGGTGATTTAAGAGCAGGGGTCCTTGTATAGAAGTGATACCATTTTAATGAAGAGTCTCCCTAGGCCCATTTGTGTGAGAGTTGCGAAGAGATATGGCCATTCGACAGAGTCGAATGCTTTCTCGGCGTCTAATAGGACCGCGATGGCTTGCTGTGCGGGGTCAAGTGCCGCGATGACTCCAAACAAACGACGGAAGAAAGAGAGGAAGAATTTGCGCGTGGAATTACATTGC